>NC_135499.1:79506324-79823324 GCF_052857255.1 Amblyomma americanum
CGGAATGTTCCGGAAGACGTTGGGACGTTGCCTGCGGGAGGTGTTCCTTCACTAGTTACACGTAATCGGCGGCAGTGTTGTTGACACGGAACAGGTGTAGTGCGGTCGTACGGCAGCATTGTGCGAACACGCGTAACATGAATCTGTGGCATGGACTCCATGGCGGTGTTAGGTACTCTCATGGATGCGTCATGTCTGTTGGCTGTTTACTGCAAGCCGGGGCGCACGCGCCTTCTCAGCCTCCCTTCTGCATGCGCGTCGTCCTGGCGCCGCGGCTTTCGATCGGAGAGACCGCTGCGCTACGCGCTGCGCTTGTAACCCGTGCAATCTTCGAAGGTCCGCGCAGGGTCGGTGACAGGGCATTCGTGGTGAGGTTGTTTAGAGAGGCGGGAGAGGGGCTTTAGGGTGCCGTGTTATATTTTGGATAAGCATAATGTCCCTAGGTCTGCAGCATTGCTCTTCATAAAATTAAATGTATCAACAAAACGCAGCGGCAATTGAGAGCAGCACATGCCGAAGATCGGGCAGAATGCGGACTCTAGGGTCGGACCGAAACCATCGAAACGCTCGACAGATGTTTCTGCGGTCCGGTAGACCTTCGGCTCCCCATGGCGCTATCATGGCCCGCACAGCGTGCTTCTAGTAGCAGCGCGCCGGTTCCGAATTCAGTGGCGGACAAGAATGTTGGCTACCGGTTCTAGCAGTTCTAGCTCTTGCTCTCTGCCCGGTGCGCTGCGGTGCATAGACCATGTTCGCGAGTTTGCCCAGAACAGGAGCAGAAACATTAAATGCATAAAACGCACGTGCGTTGTGCAATGCAAGTGCACATTAAAGGACCCCGGATTGCCGAAAATAGTATGAAGCTTTCTACTACAGCGTCTCCGATAGTTCAGGTTTAGCTTTCGGACCACAGCATTTACTTTTTATGGATTGCGAAGGCACCTCCTGCTATTCGTTCAGTCTTGGGTAGCTACGTACGTCTACGCAAAGTAAAATTTGTGTTTTGTCCACTTTGCACTTAAGATTTCTCAAGCTCTTCTGTACACCTAATTAACGTCAAGTCTGCACACCTTCCATTCTTTCAGTTGACACAGTAGTTGCTTCAAGAAATAGCTAAGTTTGGTCCTGTTTCTTGTGCGTTATTTGGTGTGTAAAGCAGAATGATTTGGCGCAGACAGTACTCCGATTGAAACATGTCGAAATTCGTGAATTTTAAGATTTCTCTATTCACTAAGATACAGTCGTAATTGCTTTGCCTTGATATGAATTCAGCATAGGAGCACGTTAATATGAAAAAAACCAATAAGCCTTCACTTTCACGGCATAGGTATTATTTCAACAATTTTATTGGAATTTGTAATAAAATCAATCACTGACATTTCTTGGGGGCTGCAAGTGAACCAAATTTTCTTACCGCTGCGTGTATGTTCTCGGCTGCGAAAGATTTAAACCATGCCTCAAAGTGAAATTCTAATAAGTGCATACTATCGGCACCATCAGCGTGTGTACTGCTTTCATAATTAGTTATGTTTACCGCCATGTGGAATGTTGCTGTCGCGTCGATGCATTAGTAAAACGTGGATAAACTGCTGAACATGCATGCGACTGCTTCATATGTGCATGTGATGTCAAAGGAACTACGCTAGCATATTTTTTCCCTATAGCACATGAGCTAGGGCTTCGTTTTCTGTTTTTTTTTTTCACTTTTTCTTCCTCATTTAGTCGGACATGGAGCACTGAGGTGAAGCCACCTTTCCCTTTTTGAAAAGAACACCCTTGCATCTCGACGGCACTACCAGGAGTATTAGGGCCACATGCACCCGTTCATGCAAACTTCTAAAATGCATAGGTGCAGGATGGAAGCATGTGTAATAGAAACTCCTAATTTGTCGGGTGTAAGAGTGCGTATGGAATTATGCTTCCTTTAAAGGTGTGAATTTTTTTACTGCGAACCGACGCAGCAGCAGTAAGCTGCCGCAAGATCTGGACGCGGAATAGAAATTGCGCGTGGAAAGCCATTCTGACAGCGCATCATCCCCGGCGCCTACAGCGGCGTCATCTCGTGCTGCTCGCTACGATTAGGCCGTGCCGAGCAAAAGCAAGCAGTTTGGAGAGGATTTAAGCTCGACACGGCGCGCATGCGCATGAAAAAGCCTCGACACCAGGCAATTCCACTAGATTGCACAGGCCCACGGTTTTTAAAAAGAGCCGTGCTCCATTTTATTCTGTCCGCGACTGTAAATCCCACGTCCACGTGAGCTATCTCAGGTCTTCCTTAGAGTTACCGCCAAGTGCTATTCTCCTTAGAGGTGTCTGGCTGACATCAAGCCTCTATTGCACACATAATCGTTTGAAGAACACTTCATCTCCGAAATAATTCCTCTTGCACCATTACTCGTCTCCGCATACTTGTCTGCACCTCGTACCTCTTATAGCACCACAGTTTCCTGTCATTTCTCTGGTATTTTCTTTCATTTCGTCTTAGTAGTTTCTCGTCCTTTTCCAGGCGTATGTTAACGTCGTTTATAAATAGTCCAGGTTTCTGTTGGAGGCGGGTTACCTGCGAAAATGTACGGGACTCAAGTACTACCAAGTGAAATAAAAATAAATAAATATGTACTAACCTACCCTCGCTATCTGCCGAACTACTTCTTACAGTACATGTTCAGTCATGTGATTATATCATTAAACATGATTTATTTTTTCAGACTCAGAGCTCTAGAGCATCCTCACCGGTTTCAGAAATATTTACGAGGAACTGAAGACCTCTTTGGCTGTACGTTATGGGTGCCACATAGTCTGCAAGCATTAAACCAAGGTGCTCTTCCTCACAGTACTTCCATCTAATCTAGTTCAGAAGATTGATTAAATCGTTATTTTCATCCTTATAGCTTCATGACGGAAACGAACAGTCTCCGAAACCAAGGAGAACGGGGGGTCTCGTTTCATAAATTGAAGCGTTCATCAACGGGAGGTTATTAAAAGCAGCAAAGAAGCACATACCACAAGTAGGATCTGAGCCCACGACCTCCGAATTCGACCTCCGAATTCCTACACTCTAAGCCAAAATTAGTCCCTCGGGAGCAATACGACCCGTTAGCCCCCGTGAGCAGCGCGAAAGGAGAAACTGTGGCCGCGTGCGTGCTGTGTGCAGACTTCATGGATCAAATGCTTAGTCCTTGGCCTGAAAAGGACTAACTGAAGGACGAACGACAGAACCTGCTGCCTTTGTGCCTCGCCGTTGCTCCCCAAACATGACGGCGCCCCTCAAAGCAGGACCCCTCGCTTCACTCTGAGTTTCTCGTTGTTACTGCCTCTTCAGTGCATGCATTGAATAAAAATGGGGCACGGGTTTTCGCTTCGTTTCGTTCCGTCTATAGAAAAACTTATGAGGGATAAGTTTGCTTTATTTTTTATTTAGGGTGACGATTCTGCCCCTGCTAGGCTTGAGAGGTGGGTAGGTTTGTTGACAAAAATGTTCGCCGTCCTAGCAACCTGATGGCGCTGCTAGTCTGCGCTTATGGTTGCTTTTCTGTTTACACACGCTGGAGTAAAAAAGGGATTGTGAGATATGCCGTAAACTCCCGCAAAATACCTGCGTTTAGCGTGCGAAAGCTTGCATAGACATATGGTACGTCAACAGCGTCGCTCTATACAATTTTTCACCGTATGCCTGCACGCCAAGAGCGATGATGTGGTGGCTGAGAAGTGTGGACGAGGCAGCATATCAGCGGCGGCGGATTTCGCTCGCTGTCGTCGCCGATATGCCTAAGGGAGAATGAGCCATACGGCCAATGACAAAACCGCCGCTGTCCGTGCCGAAGAGGATAGACTGTTTTGCGCGAGAAAAATGCTTCGTAGAATCGAAGCGACTGACAGCTGGAAAAGTGCATAGACAAGTACTGCGAGGTTCAATACGTACCAAATGTGAGTTGAAAAGCTTAGCGTTAAGCGAGCATAAGTAGTTTCGTTTTGTTACCGTCTGTTTACGAGCTTATTTGATGCTGATTAAGTACCGGCGACACTCAGCGAAACCATGAGCTGCAAATATTCTATTCCCCAACGGCTCTGGCCGCTAATAAAAAACGAAGTGAACTACGGCCTTCTGTGTGAGTTTTCAATAGGCTGCAATATGCAGGTGCCTGTTGCTACAAATAACACCACGTTATCCGCAAAGAAACCACAGCGATTTAGGGTTGTCAATTAACGGCTGGTAGTTCTGCATGGTCAGCTCTTATTTTCTGGACAAAAACGCGATTTAAGCCACTGTGCATATACCATAAGACTTACCTTAGGTTGCTTCAAAATGACATGACAGCAAAATTACCATACTTTGCTCTGAACAGCAATACGTTTCATTAAACTACAAGCGTTAAAACCAAACAATGTGTGTACTGCGTATATAAGGCGTCCACGTTCAACTCTAGACAGTCCGCTGTGGTGGCCTGGTTATATCCGTGCTTGGTTACAGATCCAGTGGTAGTGAGTTCAAATCGTGGTGTTTTCATGTGTTGATTTCACTTTCCTTTCTAGTTGTGGCAAGGGTAAGTGAAAGTGCTATACATAATAAGTGCTCCTGCCCGGACAATCCCGCTCTAAACTTCGCTAGAAGTAGCGCCTCGTTTGCTTTTTTTCCCAAAAAGGCTTCTCCGGGGGCCAACTGTTGCACCCCTTTCCTAGGGGATCAACAATTGCACCCTTTGCACTTCATCCCGAAAAAGACTAATGGTTGAGGCAAATCAGTTGCTCCCCAAAGTGACTAACCTTTCGCCCCCTATGGATGGGTGGGTATTTGGGCGGATAGATGGGTGGATAGATGGATGGATAGATGGATCCGGCTGAACCCTTTAAATCGGGTGATGGTTCAAGCCACCTAGCAATAACTTGTGATATTTTGCTCTTGTCTTGATTTTAGCCTTCGCTTGGTTACATCTACCCGCTTATAATCTTGTATTCCTTCACTGTCCTCAAACCCCAATGCTTTGAATAAATCAGCACCTTGAGAGTGTTCAACAGCGCCACCCACGCCCATAGCGGCGGACGTAGTATGTCCTATGTTATCGCGAGTGCCATGTAGGAACGTGGTCAAACGCTGAGGATGGAAGCTGCGCGAAAACATTCTTACACTGCCTATGGCATCAAGACTGCTAGATACGACACCCTTAGCAGACAGCGGAATGGAAAGAGGTGGGAACACTCCTGAAAACAGAAGATTGGACATCCGTTGCCGTAGTTCAGTTGGTAGGGCACCGAACGCGAAATTCGAAGATCGTGGGTTCGGACCCCACCGGCAGCATGTGATTGCAGTTTATTAATCTCAAATTGTAGCATGTTTTAAGTTTGTGTCGTGTATATCATGAGCAGCATTAGTAATGTAAACGTTGATTTTCCCTCTGTTTCAACTCCTCTGAAAGCAATTAGAACTTTATATGGACGAATTTCTCTAATGAGCTCAATTATTTGATTTTCGAACTCTTCCGCGATGTCCCACATGTTATTTATGTCATCAGTCTCGTTTTTGGTTTTCATGAAAAACATGTAAGACGGTCAGCTGTCCGCCCTAGCTTGTTTTCATAACATGTAAGTACGCACGCGTTATTGTACCCTTGGCGGCCTATTCTCAAATTATATATTTGTTCAGAAGTATATAACAATCCAAGCTCTTATTCTGGCGTTAAAGTTGCTCCTAAGGTGTACCAATGTATGCATGTTGTATATCGGCGTACGTAATAAAAAAAAAACATGTCAGCATCCCCAGCTTTTCACACCTGGCAGTAAAGAGCAACAAGAACGATTTCAAGATTTTATAGAAACGTTTGTCCAACTCAGCGTGTGTGGTACTCGTGGGAACCATTTATCGTAAAAAGCAAATTTGTAAGCTAAATATCGATGCCTGGCAAAACGGAACAACGAGTCAGCGTCCTCAGCTTTTCATTCTTTCTTTCTTTTTGCTATTCAGTTTTTTGTTCAACGGTTTTTCGGTGTGTCTATCGTTCGCTCTGCCAGCTCCTCCTCTACTGCAATTGCATTCACATCGCTGGCTTTGCACTGGAACCTCCCTTCACGCCACTCTTCATTTACTTGCCGGAACATGGACTCATTCCCTGCCGGTAGCGGGGGCTTACGTCGCAGAGCGAGCTGCTAGCATGGTTGCAGAAAGTTCTTGGCGCAGTAGAACGTAAACAAGCAATTTTATAGCGGTGGCAATTGCAAGGAGGTTCGGCGAAAAATGTGTTGTCCGCGTCCCCCACGGTCCCAGCAATGGATTTTACTATCAGCGAAGCATGGGCGAGGGGAAGCACGGACACTTCTAACAATGGCGCCATCTTTTGGCCTCTTGTGGAGACATTTTCACTTTGATGGCCGCCGTTTGCGAGTTACTATTCTTGTTCAGCATCGCGTAACACCGATGATACCGCTCCTTTCTACAGACGCCTATGAAGAGCTTACAATAGTGAACGTCATGTCATATAGCAGGAAGTCGAAAAGATTAGAATAAAACTCCTAGATACTGAGCCTCCAAAGCCGTCCTGGTGAAAATAGAGGGAAGCTGGCGCTTCTGCATCGGCACCTCAACTGCATCACTAGAAAAAGCATCTATCCTCATCATCGTCCGATTATCACTTATACTTGATGACCTCCATCAAGTCAAACATGCTTTTTAGTTGATCTCTGGTCCGGGTATTGGAAAAAATGCTGTCGATTTACCAGGACCAAGTAAAAAAGTCTTTTTCACACCTTACAGCTTATCGCAGCTAAAAGTCAAGTCATTACATTCGCCCATTACATTACACGGAAGCTAAGCTTCGACCGATGATGCTTTCTTCTTCGCATCGTTAAATTGTCTATCTCGTTCGGCCACCTAGTCAACGCTGTGGCCTTTTGGCAACATTTTCAAGGCACCTGAAACGACTTACCAGTATTTTCGATGTGTTCCATACAGCCGAGCTCCATCTTATCTAGCAAGAGCTAGCTCCATCTCACCTAGCAAAAGCTAGTTAGATTGCCACCAACGCACCACTTTAGTACACTTCGTTGACTCCTCTGGTGTACGTACAGGTTCCGCTAGAATTCAAGCCGCAAAAACTCTTTTTCTACGCTCGTTCAAGGATTTCAACAGCTTTGTAAGCGTGTGGACATATTTCCACCGTCTCATCACAGATTCCACTTGTCGCACGACGTCGCTCGTCGCCTCCCCCGACCTCCTTAAACATCCTCGGTCTATTTGCTCACCACTACACCAATTTTCGCCAATTTGGACCTGCTGCCACCTGCTGAAGTTCTGAGAGGCGTCTGCTATTAAGGATTCGGTGGCAGGCTGGACCAAAGGCCAAATAGTGAAGAGCACTTAAATTCTTATCCAATCCGCCTTGTTTATATCACCGAGCGCAGTTGCAATAACTGAGCGCCAATGTCTCAGCCTTATCTAGGCGGCCGAGTTTTTTTGCCTCTCCTTTACTGAAGGACCATACGGGCCGCCTTGGTCACTGGGCGCTGCCTTCCTATGAGCATTCATACATCGTGCCATAAAAGTCTGGGCATCTCCCACAAAAAACCGACTTCCTGTGTCGCCACCTTTTCGAGCTGCCTGACTCTGGCGAAACTGTTACCGTCCCCTCCGTCTTTCTTGACTCTTTTCTGCTGAACATACCCGACAAACAGCTCAAGCACATATCAACACGACTCCTCACTGATGGTCTCAGTTCTGCAAATGAAGTTCATTCATTGTTCCTGAGGGCGGTATACTCTGCCTTAGCAGCCTTCGGCCTGACGGGTCTGCGCCACTGGTCGTCTTTTTCATAGTGGCCATGCTCCTCCTCAATGAAAAACTGCATGATCTGCCGACAGCTGGGCATCTCGAAGTGTCCCGCACATACACGTTGGTCACGGTTCATTTCTTTTGGTCTATTTTACATTGTACCATCTGAGGTTATGTGTCCACGCGCGACCTGTGTCAGCGTAGGACAAGGCATTGCTTGCCGGCTTCTTGGAACGTTTTTAATGGAACGTTTTTTATCGTCTTTGCCTCCCCTTTGTTCGTGCTTTTGTGGCTTTCCAACCTGCAACGAATCGATGGCTGTCCCAGCTGAATACCGTACTCGGTGCGCTATAACTCGGGGCTTTGTAGACAAGCTGCGCTAATATACCCAGCAATTCTGAGGAAAATAATTTTTGAGCGGAAAACAGTTTATGAACGCAATTTTTTCATATGATGTAAAATTTCACTATAACAATCAATATATCCCCAGATCCCCAAATGGCAGTCTTGTATTTCTTATCTATAACGTTTTTGCTGCCGTCAAAAGTGTTCCCTATTGCTTTTTTATGGCAGTCTGTACTGTTCGATGCAATCGATGGAAACAATTTAAAAGAAAAACTTTAATACATGCCAGAAGAATGGACCACTACGTTCAAAATTTGCATAAGAGTTTCTTACAATTTTGTAATTTTCAAAATTTTTGCCGGAGAAATATGGAGTTGCGATGTCGCAGGTTTTTTTCCCATTTCCTCATTTTGGACAGCTGTGGTAAGCAAAATCCAAAGGACAGCATTAAAAGAATGCGCCAATCCTTACCATGACCCTCAGAAAAATTACTCGCCGGCTGCGACCGCTATTTTCTACCCACAGTCGTGTTCGATGCAGTATGAACTCACGACAGTGCATCATTCAAAAACCTACAGGCTTGCCTAGTGGCACAACGGAATTTTCACTAACAGGCTGTCTATGTGTCTCTTACCTGACAACCGAGACGGGAACACTGCCTTAGCTTGTGTGACATTTGCATAAATTTCTCAAATCAAGATAAAATGGGCTATACCACTTCCGATGTTTAGTTTGGTAGGTCTACCGCCTTTTCCTTCTAAACGCTCATGCCGTCTTCTGCAGTACCTAGGACAGCTCACGCACGTGACAGCATCGCCTACACCATTCAGACCTACCAAATAGCCAACAGACGGTGCAGCGTACGTGTCTTCTCAGAAGTGCGCCTACAACCGCCGACACAATAAAGTCTACTTCCCCTTCGTTGAGGTCACTTTTCTTCATGTGGTCTCGTTCTCGCCGCGTCGATCTCTTTAGGAATCTTTGCCACTGCAGCGGCCCTTACCTTGTGCTACGCACTTGATCAGTGTTATGAAATTTTTTCTGTTGCTTTCTCGCCGTAGTCCATTCCCGTTGCTGACATCCTTCATGCAAGCCGCCTTAAAGCCTACCACGTCGCTCATACATGGTCAGCCTAACACTGGAACGTCGGCTTTGCTGCTGAGGATTATGCAGCGGGCAGTGAACTAGTACGAACATAGATACTAGGATCAGAAGGCGGGCGTTGAAGACGGACATGTCTCTCTCCTGGGCGCTGATCGCGGTTATACCGGCTGACGCTATCCTTGTACATTGTACAATCGTAAATATCTCAATACATTCTACCCGCAACGATATTAACGGCCGTAATCACTACTTTATCAACACCTCCTAGTTTTCTATATAACCACGCGCATATATCATTGTTTTCTCTGCCTCAACTCATTCCTGCTTCAGCGACCACCTCTCGGTGACCGATCCCCTGAGCCCAAGGTCTCGTTCGTTTACTCGCTACAGTGGTGTACACCACCCGTGCTGGCCTTTTGCAACACAGATGGTTTTATTTCAATAGCATTCGAGAGCCCATCAACGAGCATAGCCGACGCCCGTCCGTCAATGTCGTGAAAAAGTGGGTAATCCACCAGCTTCGAGGTGCAGGGGCAACCTGCCCATCGTAGCACTGTACATGAGCTCATTGGTCGAGTGATAGGAAGTCTCCCGAAGAACTATCGGGGCAAAGGTATTCTTACTGGAATTCGGGCAGAGCCACCTGGCTCCCAAAAGCTACACCGGTGCCTGAAGCAAGTAATAATCTCGCCAGTTCAAGCCTCGTTTCTGTGCCGGCGTTGGGCCTTCACTGACGCTGTCTCCGAGCGTTCCCATCGGGTACATCAGCGGTACAACGAAACTGTGGTCCTTTGTGCCAACCGTCGTACAGACGCTGCGGCCATTTCTCATGTCTAGCCGACACACAAGGACAACGTTTGTTCTTTGTCAGGCTCCTCAAAGAAACTGCTGCCGATAATGACGCCTGCTAGTTGGTCAGAGATCCTGCTAACGCGACAGCGTTAAAGATCCTGTTCAGCGGCAGCACAGAGTTGGCGTGTCGAGGAAAGAAGGCAGCCCACCTGCCACTTAAGCCATGGGACCTTCTTGCGTCATCACAACCTGCCCATCGGATTGTGAGCAAAGCAAAGAAGGCAGCCCACCTGCCACCTAAGCCACGTGACCTTCTTGCGTCATCACAGCCTGCCCACCAGATTGTGAGCAAAGCAAAGAAGGCAGCCCACCTGCCACCTAAGCCATGCGACCTTCTTGCGTCATCACAACCTGCCCACCGGATTGTGAGCGAAGCAAAGAAGGCAGCCAACCTGCCACCTAAGGCACGTGACCTTCTTGCGGCCTCACAACCTGCCCACCGGATTGTGAGCAAAGCAAAGAAGGCAGCCCACCTACCACCTAAGCCACGTGACCTTCTTGCGTCATCACAGCCTGCCCACCAGATTGTGAGCAAAGCAAAGAAGACAGCCCACCTGCCACATAAGCCATGTGACCTTCTTGCGTCATCACAACCTGCCCACCGGATTGTGAGCGAAGCAAAGAAGGCAGCCAACCTGCCACCTAAGGCACGTGACCTTCTTGCGGCCTCACAACCTGCCCACCGGATTGTGAGCAAAGCAAAGAAGGCAGCCCACCTACCACCTAAGCCACGTGACCTTCTTGCGTCATCACAGCCTGCCCACCAGATTGTGAGCAAAGCAAAGAAGACAGCCCACCTGCCACCTAAGCCATGTGACCTTCTTGCGTCATCACAACCTGCCCACCGGATTGTGAGCGAAGCAAAGAAGGCAGCCCACCTGCCACCTAAGCCATGCGACCTTCTTGCGTCATCAAAACCTGCCCACTGGATTGTGAGCAAAGGAAAGAAGGCAGTCCACCTGCCACCTAAGCCACGTGATCTTCTTGCGTCATCACAACCTGCCCACCGGATTGTGAGCAAAGAAAAGAAGGCAGCCCACCTGCCACTTAAGCCACGTGACCTTCTTGCGTCATCACAACCTGCCCACCGGATTGTGAGCAAAGCAAAGAAGGCAACCCACCTGCCGCCTAAGCCACGTGACGTTCCTGCGTCATCACAACCTGCCCACCGGATGTGAGCAAAGCAAAGAAGGCAGCCCACCTGCCACCTAAGCCATGTGACCTCCTTGCGTCATCAGAACCTGCCCACCGGATTGTGAGCAAAGGAAAGAAGGCAGCCCATCTGCCATCCAAACCACGTGACCGGATTGTGAGCAAACCACTCACCGTGTCATGTGGCTAATATATTAATGATTGGTCGCAAGAGGATGCCCGGGGAGAGCGACCTTTGTATCACAATCCTCGCCGGGGGCTGCATTTGAATAGCAACTTAGTGGGGCAGTGGCGCATCGCTTAAGCACTGAGCCGGCATTGGCATGGGGACCGCACGCGATCTGCGAATGCAAAAATTCAACTGACCGATTCCGCGTATATGGGCATGTAGGCTGAACATAGGCGACAAAGAATGACTTCTTGCACGGGAGAGATCTCTAATGCTATCGGTCTCTAATGCTCTCAAAGGTAGGTTAAGCGTGGTGGTGAAAGAAACAACAGTGCATGTGTGTTCGAAACGATATGCAGAGTGCGCCCAAGGATAGTAAAGGACACATTGACCCTATAGTGTCAAACCATTAAGGCGCATCTTAGGTGTCCTTTAAAGTTTTTGACTCCGCTACCTGATATGAAAAATAATTGACGTAGGCTCGTCAGAATTCTGCCGAATCTGATTGCATTGCGAAAGCTTCTTATGTGCAATTACTTGCACAATTTTTCTGTAGTTTTTCAGCAATTTGTTACATTTCTTGCTAGAAATCTTCCTGCAGTTCACACAGTGCTTTCTGACATTCTTTACTTTTATTTATGCTTAGGTTTATAATTTTATTTTTGCTTCTTTGTTTGCTGGTTTATTCAATTTATTTGTTTATCTATTTTATATTTTCTCTTGACTACTGGTTACTTTTTCTTTTATTTTATTATTTCATTCTATGTTTTATTTGTGCTCATTTTTATTTTATTATTTTGTCAGGGAATGAATTTCGGCGTATCATATATATGAAAATCCATCCGGCGGCGGGCGCGGGCAATCCACACCTTGCCAGTGTGAACTACATAAGCTATAAATTTGCTTCTCCGCAGGATATTGTCCACGTCGTAGATTCTGTGCGCGGTCTTTTAGAGAAATCGTTTTGGCTTATCTAGGCGTAAACAGGTAGTCGTGAATCGTTGAGTGCACTGAATGAAACCGCGCCAGGCGTGCATTAACAAGGAACGCATTCGCAAAGCTGTGTGCCTTCGCATATTTATCGTACAACGTGTTACCACTTCTTGAAATTTCCAGTCTAGCTCGCTGTCTATAGTTACAGGCGAGCCCACTTATGACGCCCGCAGCTGCAACGAGCTATCGGTTGTTAAGAACGAAGGCAGTGCTACCGTCAAATTATGTATTAGTCAAATGACGCTGCGTCTCAGAAAAAGCGAACATTTGCGGCCGCACCACTTGGTCGTCACGATTGAGGAGGCACCGTAAACTCTCGCCTCCAATCGATAAACTCGCACTTTCCGCAAGCGAGCGGAGGTCGGAAAGCGCCTTCCTTTCCCCACATCCGCACAAAAAAAGAACGCTAAAAAAGGGTGAATTGAACCTGTTGATATCCACCGGCTAATCGTAGGGGTGTCGAAAAGGCTTAAAGGTCTCTCAGGAAGTAGGTTCCGGCTCTGCAAAGCGTTTAAAGTTGCAGGACATGGGTGGTTGGCTTGAGAGACGTGTAACGGTAAATGAAAGCGAAACTGCTGCAAGCGGTCGCAGAACCACCAATGGCAGCGACTTAAAAAGTTCGGATGATAGTTACGCGTCAGTCTTTGCTGACGTAGCAGGTCATGTGGCCGTCGCCTGCTTGATCGGACGACAGCATTCTGCCATGCTTCTGCGCGCAGACATTGCCGTTGGATACTTTTTCCGTGCATGTGCGGTTTGGTATCTCCGTCACTGCATCCTTGAAATTTGTCAAGGATTGCAGCCTGTAAGGATGCTTTATCGCCCGAATATCAAGGGCTACTATCCCGGGTGGTATGTCGACAGACTGTATGCCAACCTGTTCTATTTCGACACGGAAAGCCTGCCCGCGTGGCAATGAAGATGTCCATTGTTAATTAACTTCCCTAAGGTGCAGAAAACTTGTTTCCATAGAATGCGACATTCATGACCAAGCCACTGGACATGGGCATTATTCGCGCGCCCAAGGTCTCCAATCTGAGGTACCTAGTCCACGGCATCTTCATATCAATCGAGCGGCCAGACGCCAGTCTCCGGAGTCAGATTTCTTTGTCCGCCACTGTAAAAATTATTAAGGTTGCGCGAAGAGAATCGAGTGCGGAGTGCCCCACAAATTTGTGGCTAAGATGGCTCGTATGGAGCCAGACACGAGCCACCGTCCAACACTAACAGTACCCTGCGTTTGTGTATTTGTGGTAACGCATCTTTGGTTCCAACCTGGTAGGAACTGATTTTGCCTCAAATGACTTCATTGGTGCAAATGATGACACATCACAGAGCCCGGCATGTAGTTTACGTGAAATACAAGCACTCCGCGACTACAGTGAATCTGATCAAGATGATGGCGGAGAAGGCCGGCCTACCCTCGGTTATCGTCAGCGCTCTGAATAGGGTTATTTATATCGCAATATTAGGCACCTCGTGGGTAGCAAGCTTCTGGTTAAGCGCACAGACCACACTGAAGAGCTAGGAAAGTGTACTGATAGGGCTAGCTTTGAAGAATAAAACAAGCAAACGTTCAGTTATTGAAGAAACAAACGCCTTTTTTTTCTTCCTTGGTATTGTTGCCTCTAAGATGAGAAGTCCACTTACAACGAATTTCAAATGTAACGAATAGAGTCCGGCAGACCGTCAAATTCGTTATATGTAAGCTCGATTGCATTGAATACATTAAATATGTATTGGCAGAAACGAGTAGCGCGTTTTAGATGTCTCATAAATGGTAGGCGCTCTCCAGTAAAGGGTCAGATATAGTGAGGCCTAAGCGTGCAACGTTTTTGTTTGGTCCTATTCGGGTTTCGCACCGAGTATGATAGCCACATTTATTGCGGAACCTCCACGATCAGTCGCTTTTATCAGCTCGACAGCGCGCTCTTCTTTCTTCGCTGCATTTGGTGCTCATGCGTCGCCGCGTGCAGCGGTGAAGGTATTCTAGTGTGATATATAGCTTCGCTGTAGGACATGCCAAAGCAATCAGGCGCTCTTGATTGGCGTTATTAATGCGATTCGCCTCATTCGCCTCCTTCACGTCATTGAGCACTCATACATAAAGCCACCGTTTGTGACTTAAGCATCTGCTTTTGCCTCTTGCTTCAACCAGATTAAATTCAAGGCTTCAGCGCTGGCCAAGGCGCCAGCATTCTGAAACGCAAAATTAGTGGATACAAGATGAGGAAGACAATGTTTTCGAACACGCAGCTTGAGAGGCCACCCCTCGCAACACGTTGCGAGAGACGCTGCGGCAAAGTAGTCTAAAGCATCGGCAAACGAAGCTGCAACGTTTGCGCCGAAGCTGGTCTCAATCCCGATCGGGATAATAGAATGACAAGAGCTTTAATGCGCAAGAATTACGAAGCCAGTTATAACAATACGTGTCCCGCGTTGTTGATTGCATTGACATGTTAAGCCTCGGTTGGCAGAAGGATAAGTGTAGAGAGGGAAATTCCTCTCTGCGCTTCCACGGTTGAACACCGAGGAACAAGTAAGAAGAAGGTGGGAGAGGAAGGGTGGCGGGGGCCACACCGCGGTCGCTAATCTGATTCAAGAGGAGGTAAGACTGGAGAGAGGACCCGACACGTCACGCGGTGATTGAAGGACTGTATCATTCCACTCGCTCGAACCGTCTGAACCCATCAGCGGCAGTTCTCTCCTGGGGGAAAACTTATACTAATGCTTATCAGCATATGAATTACATTGATTCTCTGTGATTATTATTTGTGGTGCCTTCCATTTTTCGGGGCTTTCGAAAGAACCATACAACAAAAATAGCATTGCTGGCGTGAAAAGAAATGATACTAAGAAACTTTGAAGACAAATTATTGGTTCTTTGACTATACCTAGACTTTGGTAATGCCTTCGATTGCGTGAATAATACAGTTTTGATAGATAAATATGAGAGATATGGGTTTAGAGGAACTGCTCAAAAACAGATGCACTCTTATCTTGAAGACCGTTCCAGCTTGCTGACATAAGTACTAACAAATTGCGGCTCAGGCGTATAGAAGCAGGTGTTCCGCAAGGAAGTATCCTTCGGCCTATTTTGTTTCTGTATTGTTTGAGTGACATTGTAAAACTACACGATAAATGCCCCTTCGTTATTTACGCGGAAGACTGTATCGTTTTTTTTTTCTCGCGGAAAGAATTCTGGGAAATTGAAGCAAAAGAATGAGATTTTTGTTGTAAACTGCAACATTGGTGCAAAACATTTCGCTGATTCTGAATGAATGGAAAACGAAATGCGTACTATTTCGGGCTTGCGGCTACTCAGTTGATGTGCCAAAGACCATTATTTTGGGACCGTATGTGGTAGTCATAGAAAATGGTGTCAAATCACTTGGGGTGATTTTTTCCGATCATATGTCTTTGAATGATCATGGCAACTACATTTGATCAAAATTAAGCATGGCTTTGGGGGTAATAAACCGGTGTCGTCATTTCTTCCAAGTGGAATAAAATGAGTGATTTATTATGCTCTTTTCCATTCCCACCCGTGTTATTGGGTTTTAATATGGGGCAACAATACTGCAAAATTTTCCTCCTCCAGATACGAGCCTTCCGCGAGGTTGAATTGTGTCATTCTCAGAACAGACAACACCATTTTTTCATACTGTTAAGATCAATAATGCGCAAAACATGTACGTGCCGAAATTACTGTGTACATACAATACCCAAGCAGCACGCCAATAACGGGCCAGCGTTGGTATATCATTGGCGAAAATTGGCAACGAAAAGCTTTCAGTAACCACTGATTTTGTAATCAATCACTTCGTAAAGCTCCATCATTATGAACTAATTACGGTAAAATGGTGATAATAATAATAATAATTGGTTTTTGTGGAAAGGAAATGGCGCAGTATTTGTCTCATATATCGTTGGACACCTGAACCGCGCCGTATGGGAAGGGATAAAGGAGGGAGTGAAAGAAGAAAGGAAGAAATAGGTGCCGTAGTGGAGGGCTCCGGAATAATTTCGACCACCTGGGGATCTATAACGTGCACTGACATCGCACAGCACACGGGCGCCTTAGCGTTTTTCCTCCATAAAAACGCAGCCGTCGCGGTCGGGTTCGAACCCGGGAACTCCGGATCAGTAGTCGAGCGCCCTAACCACTGAGCCACCGCGGCGGGTATTAAAATGGTGACTCAACATTCGCCACCAGCAATGTTGAATCAGTACTGGGATGTATCACAAATAAACGTGTCACTGAACTATTCCTATGAACGACGAAGGCGAGGTCGTTCCAGAGCAGAACGCTATCTCTTTGCCTCTAAAGTTTTATCGTTTTTTCGCAGAATCAGGAAGGCGCCGCTCTCTCTTCGTGACGGTGATGGAAGTGGAGGACGTCAGGCCTCCTCTGGAACCCGGTGGGTTGGCGGCAGCCGCCCAGAGGTAGCGCTTCTACCAACCAAGCGAGGCAAGCAGCCAGGCCACCGTGCTGCACTCAGCTACAATTGAGGACTCCTCGGCGGACGACGGGTTCGCCCCAGGGATGAGCAAGAAGTACAAGAGAAGACTGCGTAAGAATGAGGACTCTTCCTCATCAAGTACATCTACCGTCAAAACGACTCGTGGTGCATCGGCACATACAGCCTTGTATGAGCCTGAAACGCCTACCGACAACCTACACCTGTTGAACAGACAAGCTACGTCGATGTTCCTCGAGGCTCGCGTCCGAGGGGTTATCCAGGACTTCATGATCAACAGCTGAAGGAAATCTCTTTGCCATCGATGTAACGGAGCGGAGTGTTTGGATAATGTAGCCGCCATCAAGAATTTCGCAGACCGTCCCCTCTCTTGTTCTTGAAAACAATGGCAGAACCACTGGCGTCATTTACCGGGTCGACGAGACAATCTCTGACTCAGACCGGCCGATGCTCGTTGAACCTGCGACGAACAGCATCGAAATAACCAAGGTTAAGCGCCTCGGCCAGTCAAGGTGCGTCAAGCTCAATTTTAAATACCACTACTCCATCGCATGTGAAGGTTGGCCACTTTCGACATGCACTTCGCCCATTCGTCCCGAAGCGGTTTCATTGTCGGAAGTGCATGAAAAGTGGGCATGTCAGTGGTGTTTTTAATAACAGCATAACGTTCCCGCGCTGCTCTGAGCCACAAAGCGGTGACATTTGCCGCGCTACTGTCTTGAAGTGCGCCAGGTGCCATGGCCCTCATGAAGCTTCTTCAAAAGTCTGTCCCCGCCTGAAGAAAGAACGGGCGGGGCTGAAGCAAATTTTGAGAGACCATTCGACGCACAGAGAGGCCGCAGCTATGGTGTGTCGGCGCCGTTTTCGTCGCCGACGATCTACTAGACAAGCGGCTGGCAGCAGCAGAGAAGCCCCCATCGCTCCTGCTACTTGTCCTCCGACTCCAGC
This sequence comes from Amblyomma americanum, assembly GCF_052857255.1. Classification (NCBI taxonomy): domain Eukaryota; kingdom Metazoa; phylum Arthropoda; class Arachnida; order Ixodida; family Ixodidae; genus Amblyomma; species Amblyomma americanum. Next base: position 79,524,128 of record NC_135499.1, read on the forward strand.
GATTAATGTAAACCCACTAACTGTTCAAGACGGAAGGAGTGCTGCCGCAGCCGCACTCGACCTCGGTGTCTGAGCAGGCACCACGCCCCACTGTCCTACGTCTACAGCTGAGTGAACCCAAGGCAGAGATCCAGCCCTAGGTGAGGAAGCGCAGGTGATCACCACCTTGAGGTGGTCCCTTATGAACGCCATGCGTGTGATGCTGTCTAGCCTTCACTCGCCAGCAGCACAATGTATTGCAGGTAATCGACGCGCAAAATCTAGTCCTAGGCTTGCAGCTTTCCAGTAGCAGACACAGTGGCTATCCTAGCATTTCCATTTGAAAGCCAAGTCCGAAAAGCCTCAAGTTTCCAGTGGAATGCTCGTGGACTCAATTCCCGCATTTCAGACATTCCCGAATAAGTCTATAAATAAAGATTTCCAATTTTTGATATTCGTGAGCCCAATATACAAAAGCCCATCCGAATTTCTGGCTATGAAAGCGTTTGTATCATACACGCACAGGGGAAACAGCAAGATCATTGTTTACATCCAAAGGGAGCTTACTGATGTGCACCATACGGTTCCCCCTCACAACAATAACCATTACGTCTGTCTAACGGTAAAAATGCGCACCCTGACGTTTACGCTTGTGGGCGCGTACTTATCTCCTACAACACGGTTTGACACCATCTGACTGAGGGACTTGCTGGCTGTAACACCTGGGCCTTAGATCGTCCCTGGTGACTTTATGCGCATCACGCCATGCGGGGAGGCATCCGGATGAATTTGAAAGGAAGAAATCTTGTCTGTTTCGCTTCTGACCGCGACCTAAAATGCCCTTAACGATGCTTCTCCAACTTACATTCGCGGGCTGTCTTACAGCAGCTGTCTTGACTTGGTGTTCGTTTCTCGGTGCCTTGCGAGACACCCCCGGTGGTTTGTCGATGTAGAAACACGTGGAAGTGACCACATCCCCACATATATTATCGTTCCTGGTCTTGCTGCGAACAGTTTGCAACACACACTGGTCGATGTTTAAAACCCTTATAGCAGATGCATACAGCGAAGACATTACAGCAGGTATTGAAGAGCAAATGAAGGAGGCTATGGGAGACGCGATAGGCTTCTTCGCTCCAATGCAAAAGTTCACAGACTTCTATCATTTCGACGAAGAGCAGAAGGAAGATACAGACGCACAAAGTCGCTGATCGACTTAGGGGCTGCAAGGTGCACGCAGAAGAAATTCCAGCTCAGAATTTAAATTTTCCAGGCTTACTATTGGAAGGTTGTCTGTGGATCGCTGGATCCTGGGAAGCCTCTCTTGCGCATTTGGAGTGTGGTGCGTGGTCTACGAATATCTCCTCAGCAGCTCCAACCATTCAAGTCTCGCGCATTTTACCAAGGACGTAGCGAAGCAGAGATCGGTGATTTTTGCTCAATAATAGCAGTCCCCAGGAAGGCATGCACAACTTTGAATTGCTGCGCAGTGGCTGGATCAAGGGAATAATAATAATAATTGGTTTTTTGGGGAAAGGAAATGGCGCAGTATCTGTCTCATATATCTTTGGACACCTGAACCGCGCCGTAAGGGAAGGGATAAAGGAGGGAGTGAAAGAAGAAAGGAATAATAGGTGCCGTAGTGGAGGGCTCCGGAATAATTTCGACCACCTGGGGATCTTTAACGTGCACTGACATCGCACAGCACTCGGGCGCCTTAGCGTTTTTCCTCCATAAAAACGCAGCCGCCGCGGTCGGGTTCGAACCCGGGAACTCCGGATCAGTAGTCGAGCGCCCTAACCACTGAGTCACCGTGGCGGGGCTCAAGGGAATCGCGAATGGATAATTTTTCCTTCATGGCAGTACTAGACGCCGCCATGACTGGTTGCAGACGGTCTTCATCGACGGGGTCTGATGAATTAAGATACTCTGCACTTGCAAACCTTGGTCACGAAGCTCGACGTGCTCTTATAGACCACTTAAACTCATCATTGTGGGCGGGTACAATTCCGGGCGCGTGAAAATCAAGTCGTCTGGTTCCAGTCCTTAAACCCGGAGAATCGCCGATGGACCTAGCATCGTACCGTTCAGTTGCATAGGCAAGTTGCATGGAGAAACTAATGGAAAGGATGACACTTCCGCGAACTGAGTGGTATCTGGAGCGCTACCACATATACCCAGATGTAATGTCCGGGTTCTGGGGAGGACGTTTGTCTATTGATAGCATCACTGACTTGGTGTCATCCGTTCAACATCAGAAGCATCTGAAGCACATGGCGGCGGCGTTGTTTCTAGATGTTAAAGGGGCGTATGATAACGTCACTCATTAAGATTTTTTGGCTCTCTGGAATCTGCAGAACTTGGTGGTCAAATGTGTTGCTGGATACACAGTTATTTATCCTACAGATTAATATTTATGCACACTGAGGACGGACCTACATCTTCACATTTCACTTCCCATGGGGTCCCACAGGGTGGAGTACGTAGCCCAACACTTTTCAATCAGCGCTTGTCAGCCTTATCGACATACTACCACAGTCGGCGCAACCCTCAGTCTATGCTAACGATATTGGTATCTGGGCATCAGGAGTTACGCCACCACAAGTCCGATCAAGGCTTCAAAAGGCGGCAAGCATTACCACGGCGTATCTCCGCCTGCAAAGCCTGGAGATTTCTTCTGAAAAATGTTTCCTTGTTGCCTCTACACGCAAGCACATGTCCCATTACCTCTTATGCATAATGACTCAACAATACCCTAAGAGCGAAGCCATCGCTTACTTTGAGTAATAATCGATCATAATCGAGCGTGGCGCCCACATGTCTCGTGTATGTAAAGGCGACTGACATCGATCATTCACGTTCTCTCCTTTCTCGGAGGGAAGTCGTGGGGAGCATGAGGCATGAGTGCAGTCAATGCTCCAGCTTTACACGCATATTTCATGGTATTCCTTCGGTACAGTATTCTTGCACTAGGAAACTTGAGGAAAACGAACATACAGTGTCTACAAATTCTTCAAGCCCAATCTCTCCGGAAGTGCGCCTAGGAGTGCCAAAATGCGCGTCCACAGGCGCAGCAGTACTCATCGCCCAGGGGAATCCAGCGACTATACCTACATACGAATCGACACCTTGAGAGCGCATATTCATCACCTCTCTCGAATTCCCACGAACCACCTTGCCAGTGTTCCTGCTAACCGGCCGCGTAAATCCTTTGCGAAAATTATTGATGCCCATCGCGACTTTTTACCAGCCCAATTTACACCAGCCTCTAAACCATCTTCTCCAATACGGAGTCTGCACCAACCTCGTTTGCTTCTTTCCATAACGGGCATTAAAAAGAAGGTTGATTTATTGTCGACAGCGTTAAAACAATCCACACTAGAATAGTTGCATGAGAAGCACGAATACCGACTGCACGTATACACGATAGCTCAGTGAACGCCTTCCAGTTACTTTGGCTCCGTGGTCATCCCCGTAAGGACCAGAGTTAAGAAAGTAAAAATGTCACACCGGACTTCATCGACTGGTTCAGAGCTTACTGCTATTCGTGTCGCCATTGAGCATATCAAAGAAGAAACACCCCAGCAATGGTCTGTTTTCACTGATTCAAAAGCCACCCTCCAAGCCTTACGATCTGCTCTTCGTCATGGTCGCATGAACAAATAGTCGCGAATTTCCGAGAGCTCCACCTTACCGTCATTAATAGAGGGCACGATATTGTTTACCAATGGCTGCCGGGACACAGCGGCATCGCAGGCAACCACCGCGCGGACGAGGCCGCACGAACTGCTCACCATTAGGGCTATTATGTGCCCATTCCCATCTCAAAAGCCGACGCAGCTATAGGCTTAGACCACTGGCGCGGGACATCATGCTTGCCGCGTAGAATTGAAGCCAATTTTTGAATTCGTGTTTCAAATCCTTGGACCCAGATCTGAAGCTTCGGCTTCTATCCGGCCTACCACGACGTGAAGCAACTTTGCTACATCGCCCGTTGCTTGGTGTAGCTTTCACCAAGCATTAATCTTTCTTAATCGGTATTGCTGATAGCCCTGCATGTGCCATCTGCGGGTGTGACGAGACTATAGCCCACATTCTTTGTGAATGACTTGCCTACAACACCGAAAGGCTGTCTCTTTGCCGTGCGCTGGGGCGTCTAGATCTACGACCACTGATAGAAATGAAGATTCTCGGACACTAGCCGCGGCGACCGTCGGCGGTGAAGGCTTCCACGGCACTGCTTCGCTTCTTGAGAACTGTCGCCTGCACGATAGGCTGCGACTTTGCATAGTGACTTCAGTTTCCTGCTACTCTCTTTTCTCCTTCATCTTTTTATTCCTTCACTTCTTCCTCCCCGCGGAGGGTAGGAAACCGGTTAGTCTCCTGGTGGTCCTCCCTGCCTTTCGTGCTTCTCCTCCAGGTTATATGAATTTCGTATACTGCCACCACTACACTCTGCGCTTATGTAATATGCCATGTTTGCTTTCTAGTTACGGTATTTTCTGATGTTTTATGTTTCTCTCTTCTATTTCCTCTCTTCGCTGTGTATTTTCGCGGGTAAGAGCATCGTTAGTCACTGCTGATGGGTGATGGGTGACTGGAGCTTTTTCCCGCCGCAACAAAGCGGCTTTTTGTCGAGCCACATTTTTCGCCGTATTTTCTTATGCACCAATTGTTTATTTATTTATTTATTTATTTATTTAAACTGAGATGCTCGGAACGAAGTAAAAATTTTTTTTCCTTCCCAAACAGCACAGGTAATTGGCCCAAAATTGAAACCGTATCGCCAAAGGCCGGTCCCACAAAGGACCAGGATGGAACCACCCTGCTGCAATATTGGGCGGATTGCCGGTGCTGCTTGAGGTTATATTCGGACGATGCTTGGCTTGTGGAGTATAGGAGCTAAGCGCTTTTCCTGTTCTAAAAAACAGACCCCAGGGCTACACACATAATGGTTTTTTCGCCGCCTGTGCAGCCCCGACAGGACAACAACGCAGCCGATTTGCTGCTTTTCCAGCGCCAGTGATGTAATCTCCTTGCTATGTTAATGGCACCACTTATGATTATTAATTTTTATAATATAATTGACAATTATTTTGAAAGCTGGGCCATATGATTGCGCTGATCATGGATCTCTAAACATGCAGTGAATAGTACGGGTACGGGAGATATCGTGTCTCCTTGCCAGACACCCTTTCTGATCGGTATTTTATCACTTACTCTTTCAAGGAGCGTGGCCTCTGTGCAAGCACTATATAGTTGCCAGAACCTTCATATATGCCTCTTTCACAATTTATGTTAAGCAATGACTGCATGACCGCTGATTTTTCCACTCAGAAAATGGTTTGCCGTAGTCTATGAAGGTTCTGCGCGGAGGCTAGCTATATTCCAGGTGATTCTCTGTTACCTCTTTGCAGGTTCTTGGTTTTTGATTTGAGGAATTTAACGTCCCAAACCGACTCAGCTATGAGGGACGATGGAGTGGAGAACACCGGAAAATTTCGACCACCTGGGGTTCATTAACGTGCACTGTGGGTGGTGTCGCCCTAGCAAATAAGGCACTGGCCGGTTAAGGAAGCCTTCGAAGACTGAAATTTTGATAATTTCATGAGTCACGCATTTTGGCGCATGTACGTGGACGTACAGAGGCCACAACGCTTACCTAGAGCACATTCTGGGCGTATTTCGAACTCTACACGGGATATCTAGCGATAACATTCAATTAAAAATGGTCTGGATGTAAATATGTGCACTTAGAGGATTTCGTCATCATTTCTTGCTTTCCTGATCGCAGCGGCTTTGGGAGCTGAGAAACACGCAGTTCGGTCGTTAGAGGCTTTTTTGACCTCTATACATATGCGTGTTTCCGAACCAAATCAGTTAATGGATGTTAGTCGTGTTACCTGTATATTTTGCGCATACTGGTGCAATTTTTCTGCCCACATATTGGTTGTCTGTAGGAAGTTCGCTGCCTCGGAAAGAGCAGGAAAACGCAACTTTTATTAACACATGTTTTCATTTACTGCCTTTTATTAAAAGCTGTTAAAAGCTACTAACATCAAGATGTGTACTACCGGACAGAAAAGTAAGTGACCCGCCCACATGTTCGGAACAGTGTTGCACGCACTGCATGCGGGTGGCACGATAGTACATTCGCGTCTTAAAACGTGCGCCCCGAACTTTTTCATTCTTGCAGCTGAGAGGTGTGGCGCTCATGTAAACCCAGCCTTATGTAGGGACCCGCGCCTAGGAGAGATACAGGAAGTCTAGAAAGGCGGAAAGCAAGGCGATGTGTCAGCCAGGGCTCCATCGTAGGTGCGGGCGCTAAAATCGAAGCACACACCGCCTGCGGCACAGCCACAAGCAGCGAGTGGTTTTATGGCCAGAATCGGCTGGTTTATTGGCACGTCGTTGCAAGAACACAGCAAAAATAGAGCGCCACTTCACGAAGAAAAACGGCCCAAAAATGTGAGTGTGGGGTTTATCAACAAAAAAACGAGCACGGGCTTTGGCGGATGCCGTTGGATTAATTCAGACAGCCTTGGTTTCTTTCAATACACGTTGACAAAGTGCAGCACACGGGGCACGGGACTTTTTGTACTTCGCCTCGATCGAAATACTGCCTCTACGGTCGGGATTAAACTCGCGACTACGGGTTCAGCAGTCAAACAATGAAGCCAGTGAGCCTGCGCACAAAGAAAGAGTGAACATAAACATCGGTTTCGATCTTTATGCAGTACAATGTTAAGTTGCGCATATCCTACCATTTCTCATGCAAAGCAGGCGGGAGCTCTAGTCGGGGAGAGGGGGGTTGAGCGTGAAAGCAGGCAAAGAAACGGCTGGTTATAAGCTTTTGAATTATCATACCGGCTTGGAGAGAGAGGCGAGGCGCTTCTGCAGCTCACATTCTAGCTTAAGTACAGTAATCTCGGCAGCATTTCCAGCGTTGTTTCTCCATAGTTTCTTGCAACTGATCACCTTTCGCCCGCTTAAAGTTTAAGGAGAGGAAACGTGGAGAACTCGGCTGTCTGTAACGTGACCCTGGCCTGCCACTCTGTTAGGGGGAAAGGGGAAAGGAAGAAAAGCGAGAGTTAGAGTTGGAACGGAGGGCAATGATGTCATAGTATAATTATTTGTATGGTAAACCACACGATTGATATGTCCACTCACACACTGGCTGTAACCCATGTAACCTAGATCAGATGCGTAGAACATGCAGTCATTGAGATAAGCACCTCCAGTAAACACACAACAAAGGCCACTCACGTATGATCCTGGAGCTTTCGCTGTGTGACTGGTACAGTCTACGCACACTTCCAGAGACTAGCTGTAACATACACACATGCTTGTCCCGATACTCTCGTATGCACATATCTGGCCCTCAGTGCAAATGGTGTGGACCGTGCACAGCGCTCTGGGTGTTTCAGACGAGTGTCGACGTTTCTAATAAATAAAAAAAGCCACCACTGTCTGGAAGACGTTGAATTAACGAGCGTTAGCTGTTTGGTTTACTCGATGAAGAAAGCGAAGATGAACGCGCGCTCGTCTCGAGAAACGGAATGTAATACTCTTTAAAACGGGTTGGATTGGCACCATGCTCTGCTAAGCGTGCACGCACGCCGCCTAGCGGAAAAATCGCTGCCCAGCGCCATCTATCAGAGAAATTACGATGCACGCCTACCAATTGTCGAGTTCCACTCCCTCAAGATACGTCCCAAACGAAATTTGTTTCGTTTGGGGGTCAATGTGGCCCTAGAATTCGGCTTGCGGTGCGACATGGTAACGCTTTAATTATTAATTGCATGTATATAATGTTTACCTATTATTTAATGTGGTTTATTTATATACTACAATACATAGGGTTTGATTTGCCTACCAAATTCGGTATACACCTGTCCCCCGGATGGGTGGCCGTTGTTGTCGTTGTAGATATAGCGGAACGAATGTATCAAAAGCGGTTTTAGGTACTTGATACTTGATTTAATATCTGCTGCTGGTGCTTCGACACAAAATATTGAACCTAATTTTAGAATATGGCGAAGTGCTAGACGCACTCTGGCACGGGTCGGCCCGGTATTGCACTGCCTCCGGGATCGGCCCGGGGCCTAAGGACCTATTAGCCCGCGGCGCCTTTTCTATCTTTCCCTCCTATCCTTTAAGTCTCTTACTTTCAGCACGTGGCAGCGAGCGTGGCTCGGCTTGAGCCAGTAGGCAGGCCATTGCTCTTTCCTTTTCCTGCTTCCTTTCAGCAACATCAGTTAGTCAGTCAGTCAGTCGAATGTTTCAAGGTATAGCGGTCCCGTAGCGGGACAGTTGGACAGTTTTCCTACCCATTTTAGGATATTCATTGCTGACGTCGCAAAGGGATGAGAGGGCAGAACCATTTTAATGGCTGCCATCGTAGATTCGAGAAACTGAAACTATTCCGCCATTCAGTCCCCTGACGTGATACTCGCATAGTTCCACCATATTGGACCACGACGGGATCATTGGCACGCAGCAGGTGGTTGTTTCTACAATGCTATTGTAGATGGCGCTACAAGTCTCAATGCGAGTCAGGATATTTAATGATGAGGGCAGCGAACAGAGATTACTGGAGTTCACGCTAGAAGTAGTGGATGAGTACAAGTATCTTGAGGTGTGGATAAATAACGGCGCTGAGTATATGACAGAGCATTAAAAAATGTAATTAATGAAGCTAGTAGGAATGCAGCTGTCATGAAAAATAGGGCACTGTGCAATTACAATAGGTATGTAGTCGTAAGAGGGATCTGGAAAGGGGTGATGGTTCTTAGCCTGACTTTCGGCAATGCGGTTCTGTGCATGAGACCAGATGTTCAAGCAAGGTTAGAAATCAAACAACGCGGCGGAGGGAGGCACCGTTGAGAGCACATGGCAATGCCCCATATCAGAAGGTACGGGGTGATATGGGATGAGCGTCGTTCGAGAGCAGAGAAGCTTGCTGTAAGATAGCATTTGAGGACCGATTGAGAAAAATCGGGGAAAAGCAGTGGGCCAGGAAAGTTTGCAGATAGCAGTACATAAGGATTGTGGACACGAACTGGAGAAAGCAAACTAGAAAATTAACAAGCAAATAACTGAACAGCAGTAGGGGGGCAAATCAGCAATTATTGGTTAACAAAAAGGTTAAAGAAACAAAGCGAGCTCTGTGGAAAACGGGATGCTGACGAAATTGGCGCTTGGAACATACAGGAAATTTAAGCAGGAAATTTCCAACGAAAATATCTATGATAATTGAAGGGAAAGTTCTTCGTTGTTTGAGGCCCGGACGGGAGTTTTGCTGCGGACTAAGACATGGAGAGTCAGGTACCACAAGATAGACACAGTGCGCATTGCGCGTGGAGAGGATGAGGAAAAGGCTGAACGCTTGATACTTTTCTGTAAAGGGCTTCAACCTACATTGGAAAGCAGCGGGGATGATTTATCCAAAGTATTGGGGTTGAAGGACAGTGAAGGAAAAGTTGATTTTAAGCGGGTAGAAGTAACCAAATGAAGGTTATCTGATTGGTGGCGAAAATCAAGACAAGATTAAAATTTCACCAGTCATGGCTATGAGGCTTTAACCACCACCCGATTTAAAGGGTTCAGCCTTATACATCCATCCATCCATCTGTTTGTTTGTCCGTCCTTACGTCCACCCTTCCATCCGTCCGTCCGTCCGTCCGTCCGTCCGTCCGTCCGTCCGTCCGTCCGTCCGTCCATCCATCCATCCATCCATCCATCCATCCATCCATCCATCCATCCATCCATCCATCCATCTGTTTGTTTGTCCGTCCTTACGTCCACCCTTCCATCCGTCCGTCCGTCCGTCCGTCCGTCCGTCCGTCCGTCCGTCCGTCCGTCCGTCCGTCCGTCCGTCCGTCCGTCCATCCATCCATCCATCCATCCATCCATCCATCCATCCATCCATCCATCCATCCATCCATCCATCCATCCATCCATCCATCCATCCATCCATCCATCCACCTGCCGAGATGTGCTGTTTTTTTGTTGCCGCTACATATGGCGCTTTGATCTCAGGGTGGTAGGAGACCCCACGAAATCTTCAAACGTGATGAGTAGTTGCAGTCACAGATGGCGCTGTGATAAAGGGTGGTAGCAGCCCCCAGGAAATCTCGAAACTTGATGAGTAAGAGCTAGCGTTCTTAAAACTTGAGCACTGCCTTCGTCGCGCACCAGCCATGAGAGCCTCGCCCAGGCGCTGAACAAAGCTTCCTCGGACTGAGGACGAGAGTACAATTGCCTTACGGCTGCTTCCGGTTCTTTGGCATCAGCGCAGTGAGTGCACTCGCAAAGAGTGTGACGAATTGTGTCTAGAACTTAGCATTGCATGTCATTCAGGCTCAACTTTAACTCAGGTCTTTTGGAGGCAGTGTTTTTGGCTAGGCGCAGCCGAGTATTAAACGATGGTACATAGTTCTTCGATGCCGCACAACCATATATAGTAGGTGCAATCGCAAACTTCCATCACGCCTAGTAATGACCTGTTGATGGCCTACATTGTTTGAGTAACGGCATGGCAGCGCCCATTGAATGCGCGAGAAAGCCTACAATGCGATATTTGAGAGTGCTCCTTTGATGAAAGCCCATGAGCATGAGCACGTATAGCTTCAGCGTCAGCGCATTCATTTACTGCTTTATAAATAAGGCTGGGCATCCACAGAAACCTTATTATAAGGCCTTGTTCGAATGCCTCAGCCAGCAAGAGCGCAATTTCAGCGAGTAGCTGCGGTAAGTTCCAGGCTTCACTTATATTTTTTTCAACAGTAATTGAGCTGTTCGGTCTCTGATCGTAGTTAATTGCTTCGCACTGTTCTGAAGAGTACGGGGTGGTGAGGTTGGCGTCTTTCAAAGCAGGCAGGCGACTCGAGCCGCTCTGTAGGTACACCTTTTGTTCCCTGTGGTCTGCAGACATAAGCATCGTTTAAGCTTATTGTAAGCTTCATCTGAGCTCTCTATATCATCGCACTCCACAGACCCGGATTCCTTCCAGCTGAGCTGCCATTTTTCGTTTACACTTTTGCAGGTAAACCTATTTATCCTATTTAGCAGCCATCATTGCCGGACAATTCTCACCCTAACGGTCTTAACACCCTCCCGACTTAGAGCCCCATCCCTGTCACCGGGCCTTCCTCCTCAAAGTGAAGACCCTATTTAAATCCACCAGTGATAAACGCTTTGCCCATACGAATAGAAGTCCTCTTGTCGAAACGCTGGCAAGCCTCCCAATTCCTCTCGACCCAAACTGCGCACAGACACGCAGCATGAGCCGCGTAGACGACCATTCGTGTTTGCCTATTTTCCAGATTTTTTTTCAATACATAAGTTGCCTACACTAGAGGATCATTTGGGAATATTTATGACGACAAGCACTTTTCCTCATCTGCTTCAAGCGCTTCCTGTGTGGAGTTCAGCAGTGTTTAGAATTTTTTTTATTTCGCAATATATTGGCGTTTCTCAGCATAATTGCCGGTGTGAGGCGGTAAAACTGCGCTCGCAGGTCGAAACAATAGCACCCTCTCCTGAAGTCCGCAATTTAACGAATTGCGGAGCTGCGAGTGTTTTGAATAAAGGTTGTTATAAATAAAACCGTACGAAACTGGGGGCTCTAAAGGGTATACGTTCGACGCATAAGGGAAAATCGAAATGCACATGACTCCGTCTGAGGTCGTGGATTTTTTTAAAAGTCATGGGGAGCTATTCGAAAAGGATATGAAAAGTATACGCACAACTTACGAAAAGCACACGGATTTTCGTATATCCCAAAGCATTTCGACACCGTATTTCAATAGTTACACATGAACCGCTATTATGGAACGTCTCAGTGGGGCCTCCTCGGCTCCCGAAGCAGTTCTTGCTTCGGTTGTGGGACAATTATGGAGCACCACAAAGGCGACGGGCGCCTCGCCATAGTCTCCATGCTGAACTCTTGCTACTGCGGCCTGCGCTACGTCCGGGTGCTCCTGGAGGAGCTCCTTAATTCAGCTCTGCGGGCGACACCTGCTGGTCCACGCACTTGATCAGGTCCATGAGACGGCCCAGCACGTAAAGCTGGCCCCGTGTAGAGTAGTAGCCCGTGTCACCGACAGGAGAGGAGCAAAAACGAATCAGGTAATGTTTTTGTCCCTCATTATCCAAACGCATCAACTCCGCGAATACTTGTTCGTCACTTTAAAGGAATGCCATGGAAGTGTCTGATGATTATGATAGGTGCAGAACTAAGAGACCGGATGAAAGCAGAAAAAAGATGAGGGAACAAACGCGCATTAATAATATACTGGTTGAAATCGGCAAGAATAACAAATTGGCATCGGCACGGAGTATTTGGTTTACGGTTTGGTATGTGAGGGTTTTATGTACCAAAGCGACTGAGGCTATGAGGGACGCCGAAGTGAAGGGCTCCAGAAATTTTCACCACCTGGAGTTCTTTAACGTGCACTCACATCGCACTGTACACGGGTCTCTAGAATTTTGCCTCCATAGAAATACCAATGGTACAAAAACTGTTCGGCTGCATAAACAGCGTGACGAGAACTGTTATTACACAATCTAAGTATGTCCCTACGTACGAAATCTACTAATCAGTCGTTGAGATGGCTACTGCTCCCAGTAGCCATCTCAAGCTGCACCAGTAGCTTGGCTTGCCGCCGACACCTTGGCGCTGAAACTAAATCATCGCACCCTGCGTGCGGTTGAGTTGTCTGAAGTGCAGGCAGCAGTTATTTTCGAGATTTTCGCTGTCGGGATCGGGAGCAGGATCAATCACAACGTTGGTGGAAACACAAACGAGCGACGATAGCGAAGTCTGACACAGGCCTTGGATGTCCGGCAGCGGTAGTTTTCATTTCGGCTGCCACTCGGCGCCAGCAAACACCGAATCCACATTTTGCGTCACTTCACGTCACTTTTCGAATATTTCGTCATTAGAGAGTCTCTAGATTGAAACGGAGCGTTAGCAAAGGTTTTTGATCTTTGAATCCGTATCTGCTAGCAATAAACGCTTCCTTTGCCGCCAACAAGTAGCCACAGAGCCAAGAAATGCTCATGTGTCAGATTTTTATAACAAAAAATGATACAATTGTCTTTGGTCTCTCTTTAACAAAGAATTCGTCACTATCACTCACGCAGCAAATCCATCTCAACATTACTTACAGGCGGCTGGCGAAACCTGCAGGCGCTATTTGCTTGGAGCATATGCCACCATCATATAATAAATGCCCTTGTAGTTCAGCTTTCGGCACGCCGCCTTCTGTTGGCGCTCACGTTCGCTGTTGATGCGTCCATGTTGGGCGCTCCTGATGTGAAGCGGCACAGATTATTTTCAAATATTTCAGAATATGCTCTTGAAGGAGAGGCAAACGCAGACAGGCAAGGCATGCCTCCTGATGAGGCCGACATCCCGGCTTCCGCATCAGTTTATTGCTAGGATGGCTGCACCATGCGAAATAGTTTTCGTGTAAAACGCCCGCAGGTGCGCTGTCCTTTACATCCCAAGCAAGACCAAGATTTCCCTTTTTCTGATATTGCTTCTACTAAAAACATAACCAGTTGGTAGAACTTCACGCTTCCCACCACATTAATGTGCATTTTTTTCTGGCAATAGCACCGCCCGTGTAGATTTCGCTTGTGCGCTGGGACAGCGAGAATCCATAAATGCCCATTTCTGCTGCACCATCAACCACTATGCATTTACAATGTATGTACAGTGGCATGAACAGTGTACAAAGAGCAAAATAAAAGAAAAAGTTTCGCTAATCACTGAGGCTTCAATAAGCAGACTCGTTCGCAGCACAAGGCTAGGTGCATGTCACTCAGATGCTCTGAGGTTGTGGGACAAAGTGGAGTCGCGACGGCGTGTTTCGGAGCGGCCACGCTCTTTTCTAACTCATCTTTTCTTTATTCTTTATTCAAGTTTTACCCCGCCGAGCCCGAAGGCGCTACAGCAGGGGGGTTACAATGATGAAAAAAGCACATCTTTATTCAAACAGCACACTTTCTGACCTGAAAATCCATTCATTTCAAGATAGAACGTACAAAAAGTTATTGCCCGTATGGTCCAGGACCGAGAGACCATCAAGACACCCAGAAATAAAAGAACCTCTCCAAGAGTTTTGCAGATTCGAAATGACCAGCGCAGCAACAGACCGGGACACGAGAAGAAAAAACACTGACGACAGGACGGGCGCGATCCCCAACGGTTTCCGCGCTGGTCATTTCGAATCATGTCCCACCAATTCACCCAATCGGCAATTTTTATTGAAAGTTTTGCAAAGTAGCTGGTAAGTGTTGGGCTGCGGCTAAATAGGAAGAAAAAGCCCCCAACCAAGCCCCTCCCCGCATAGTCGGCGGTATCCGTCAGGCCGAGCTTCTTTTGAGATAGGTCAGACGCCTACATGAACTTATTTGCGAGCCCGGATGTCGTGTCAGCAGCCCAGGGAGCTTTGCGACCCCAACCAATATGGCACACGTAAAGCCCTCGCCTAAACGGGTCGGGTGGTGCAAGTCCTAGGTTCCAAACGCTGTACGGGGCCCATCCAAACGATGTCAGACGCATCTATGGCTGAAGAGCTGGCAGATGCCTTCATCGAGCATGCAGCAGGCAAGTAAGCTACGGTAGACATGATGATGCTCCTCTTGACACCTTCTTCGTACCTCTTCACCATCCCATTATAGACTAGAGGAGTGCTTGAGGACCATGAGGTCGTTTTTTTACACATGTCATAATTAAATTACCCCAATACAGTTACAATAACTAAGTGGCTATTCAGGTGAAATGCAATTTAGATCGGCGGCATTGAATCGAAACAAAAGCGACGAAATTGTTTTCGAGGATAAAGCACCTCGGCTGTTTGTGCCAGAAAAGTTTCGGCGTTTGTGCCAGCACACCAGGGAAAATATTCTACGTCTATTTTAAAGTTCAGCAGCACCTGCGGTATTATGTAAAAAAAAAACCTGACATGTTTGCTGGAGCGGTCACCAGTGTATTTTCGTATAAGTCAAAGCTAAAGGACAAAGGACGATTTTAAAAGTAATTGCATTGAGGTGCGGTAAAGTAGTATCATTGCTTGGTTCAGCAATAATACACTACCATTTAATTACACTTGCGCGACTTTTACAGAAGCAATTAATAGAGCAATTTATTTGCTTTGTAGCAAAATATTTCCAGGTGTGCGTTTTGTCTAGAGTTCGACACCTGAGGGCCCTATTACCAGCTCTTAGCTTTCAGTTTTTTCGCTTCTCTACAGACTAACTTCCTTTCACCCGCATCGGCGGCACTTGCCTGACTTCATGAACCCCTCTTCGTCGAACATGGCAACCGTGGCCTCGGGATTGTCTAGGTAGCCCTTGAAGCAGATCGGTCCATTGATGCAGATTTCGGCGCACTCTCCAGGACCCAGCTTCTTACTGGTCTCGACTTTCGTCACTCATTAAAAATGAAAAAAAAAACCTGAACCTTCTTTCTTACACGTGCTCCACTTTCCTCGTGAACGTACACGTGGCTGTAAGATCCACGGCAATTTCAGGCCTTTTTTCCTGCCTCTGGATGGATGGATACGGCTGAACCCTTTACATCGGGCGGTGGCTCAAGCCACCTAGCCATGTCTTGTGAAATTTTACTCCTGTCTTGCTTTTAGCCACCAGTCAGATAACCTTCGCTTGGTTACTTCTAACCTCTTAAAATCCACTTTCCCTTCACTATCCCTCTTCCAACTCTACATCATGACCTCTGGTGGCAATATGCCATTACGCATTTTTTGCATCACTGCGTGAAAGTGCGCACACAAATCGTTCTAACTAACTAGATTTAATGACATTTTTTTGGAAGACAAAGAGCAAGTCTTCTTCTGTCGGCTTGCTAAGAAGTGAAAAGTACTAGCAAAAGAGCGCTGTTTCCCTTTCACCTTTATTTTCCCTTGAAAACAGGAGAAGATGGAAAAGCGTTGAAAAGAAGGAAGCGTTTATTACGACGAGATGTGTTGTTCTCAGGCGACATGGCTTAAACTGGTGATAGTTATCTCAACCATTCATGCAAAGTTAGTGTCATCTGTTATCATTTTGCAGGATCATTCATTCCCCCACTCTCAAAGATATAAATCGCCTGCCTTCACAGATTTCAACCAAAATTAGAGCATCTAAATTCGAAGAGCTTTTCGTTCATCCATTGCACAGGATTTTTTATCGTTTTTCTTCCAAACCATCCTGCCCTGCCTATTATGCTCCCTACTACTTTGGAGCCAATGATGTATTTTATTTCTTCTTGACGTTTTTTATTGTGTCCTTATTTTCATTATTACTTTTGTTCTTTTCAAGTATTACTTCATGCCTTTTTTCATTGTTTCTGCTTACCATTTTTTTCTTACGGAAATATCTATTCTTGTAACCTTTTATCAATGTGGAGATTGCGTTCTCGGTGGAGAACGTCACTGACCTTGAATTAAGGTCAGTGAATGCGCTATTTTCTGTCAAAAAATTCATTCCGAGGGTTACGTTCCGGGAACACTGTTCGAGTCCGACGAAGGTGGCCAGGAACGTGTCCTCTTCGATGGTCACTCGTGACGTGCACTTGCCAGCCGGGGTGATCAAATGAAGCCCGGCAGTACGATGCTGTGGGCCCGTCCAAGGTGTTGTCACCTTTTTCAGAGTCGCGGCAAAAGGTCCACTGGTCTACAAGTGCAGCGACATCGGCACCATCAAAATAAATGTTCAGATCAGCAATTGTCGCAGGTGTACGGGAACGTCGCGGAGCCGCTCACGGCTGCGGTGCGGCGCCAGGCGGTTTCGTCGCGGCAGAGGATTGATGCGGCGAGTCGTGTTATCGGGCTGGTGATCGTCCGTGCGTCGTAGAAGCGGTAAGTCATGTCTGTGCAGTGGTGGAGGATATGGGACGTGTCGCCGGTGAGCAACCTTCCTTCCAAAGGTTGCCGCTTTTAGTTTTCCCGACGAGGACTAGGAGACCTTCCGTCCAAAATGTCGGCGGAAGAGCGTCGCGGAGACGAGAAACGTCGCGGAGACGGCGACCGGGTATAGTAGTGTGGTGCATCGGGTGCCGCAGCCAGGTATTCGCTTATTTCTCGAGGCCATTGACCACGCTGTGGTCGGGGCGCATCGGCACTATATCCCTGCAGACATGTACGTCGGTAACGGCAGTTGCGGTTGACGTGACCGCGCCCACCGCAGTGATAGAGGGCGATGATCGGCAATACGCCAGACGTCGCTCTTTCGAGGGGGGACTTGAGAAGGGTGAGGAAGGAGTGGTTGGCGGCGAATGCGGACAGGTGTATCGGGGCGACTTGGAGGCGGCGGTGGACGGCGAACGGCTGCGTCGTATGTCCTCATCTGGGGCGTTGTGTTCGGTTGAAGAGGGTCTCGCGGCGTGAGCGCCTATTGGACCTCTTCACGAATATAGTCCGAAATGAAAGAAACCTGCGGCGACGATGGGGCAGGAAAGAGCTTTTGAAGTTCTTTGCGTACAACGCTCCGGATGGTCTTCCGAAAGACGTCGTGGCTAGAAGCATCGACACAGCTGGTAGCCGTCAGCGACGGCGGACGCTCGTACTGTCTGGATCGCATGTCGAGCATGTTCTCCATCGTAGTGGCTTTGGAACCAAATTCGGCGACTGTTCAGGGCTGGCTTCGAACTAACCCAGCGACAATCTGCTCCTTGATGCCCCTCATCAAGCCAATTAACCCTCGGCCCTCAGTCCCCAGCGGCTGCGGAGCAACTGACCACGGCGGCGGTCAGGCCTGTGACGCAGCGGAGGGTGCTAAGAACCTCTGGCTCCGGACAGGCCACCATTGGAGTCTGAACCTGGCAAAGTTTAACACTAGAACTTTATCTAGTGAGCCTAGCCTAGCAGGGCTTTTCGAGGAACTAGCGGGAATTAAATGGGATATGATAGGGCTTAGCGAAGTTAGGAGGACAGGTGAGGCATATACAGTACTAAAGGACCGACACATACTGTGCTATCGCGGATTAGAGGATAGGCGAGAACTAAGTGTGGGATTCCTCATTAATAAGGGTATAGCTGGCAACGTAGAGTTCTATGGTATTAACGAGAGGGTAGCAGCTATAGTAATTAAGCTGAATAGGGGGTACAAGCTGAAAGTATTTCAGGCCTACGCACCCACATCCAGCCATGATTACCAGACCGTTGAAAGTTTCTATGAGGACGTAGAATCGGCAATGAATAAAGTAAAATCACAGTACACTGTACTGATGGGCGACTTCAATGCGAAGGTGGGCAAGAAGCAGGCTGACGACCACGTGGTAGGTGACTATGAGATAGGTTCTAGAAATAGCAGCGGAGAGTTATTTGTCGAATTCGCAGATATAAATAATTTACGAATCATGAATACCCCATTCCGCAAACGAGAAAACAGGAAGTGGACCTGGAAGAGCCCCAATGGTGAGACTAAAAATGAAATCGACTTCATACTATGCGCTAAACCTGGCATCATTCAGGATGTCGCCGTCCTCGCAAAGGTGCGTTGTAGCGACCACAGAATGGTAATGTCTCGAATTAGATTAGACTTGAAGAGAGAACGGAAGAAGCTAGTGAAGAGGAAGACCATTAACGAGTTAGCCGTAAGAGGGAATGTGCAGGTGTTTAGGTTAGCGCTGCAAAACAGATATTCGGCTTTAACTGAGGAAGACGATCTTGATGTTCATACAATGAACGATAATCTGACATCGATAATTACGAAGTGCGCAGTAGAAGTAGGCGATCGGACAGTTCGACAGGATGACGGAAAGTTATATCAGGTGACGAAAGATCTGATTAAGAAGCGCCAAGCATGAGGGCGTCTAATCCTACCGACAGAATATAATTAATAGAGCTATCAAAGTTAATAAATAAGCGCAAGTTAGCCGACATAAGGAAGTTTAATATGGAGAGAATCGAGCATACTCTAAAGAACGGAGGTAGCCTAAAAGCTGTAGAGAGGAAACTAGGCATAGGTAAAAACCAGATGTATGCATTAAGAAACGAGCAGGGCAATGTCATTAGCAATATGAATAAGATAGTTAACGTAGCCGAAGAGTTCTACACAGACCTGTACAGTAGCCAATGTAGTCAGAGCGTTAATGAGAAAGACAGCAGTGCACAGCAATGCGTCATCCCGCCAGTAACGAAAGATAAAGTAAAGAAAGCCTTAGGAGCAAGGAAAAGAGGAAAAGCAGCTGGGGAAGATCAGGTAACAGCAGATCTGTTGAAGGATGGGGGAGACATCGTGCTAGAAAAACTAGCCACCCTTTACACGCAATGCCTTATGACCTCGACTGTACCAGAAGCTTGGAAGAATGCAAACATTATCTTAATTCATAAGAAGGGAGGCGCCCAGGACTTGAAAAATTACAGGCCGATCAGCTTACTTTCTGTTGCCTACAAAGTATTTACTAAGGTAATCGCTAATAGAGTCAGGGCAACCTTAGACTTTAATCACCCAAATGATCAGGCAGACTTTCGTAAAGGATATTCCACAATAGATCATATTCACACTATCAATCAGGTGAAAGAGAAATGCGCAGAATATAACCAACCTCTTTATGTAGCTTTCATTGATTACGAGAAAGCATTCGACTCAATGGAAACCTCAGCAGTCATACAGAGATTGCGTAATCAGGGGGTAGAAGAGCCTTATGTAAAAATATTGAAAGATATATACAGCAACTGCACAGCTACTATAGTCCTCCATAAAGTAAGTAATAAAATTCCAATAAGGATGCGCGTCAGGCAAGGAGACACGATCTCGACAATGCTATACACCGCCTTTTTACAGGAAGTATTCCGAGGCCTGAATTGGGAACAGTTGGGAATAAGAATAAATGCAGAATACCTAAATAATCTGCGATTCGCTGACGACATTGCCTTGCTGAGTCACTCAGGAGCTGAACTGCAAATCATGATCAATGAGTTATAAAGGAAGAGCAGAACGATGAGTCTAAAAATTAACATGCAGAAAACCAAGGTAATGCTCAACAGTCTAGCAAGGGAACAACAGTTCAGAATTGGCAGCGAGAGCCTGGAAGTTGTGACGGAGTACGCCTACTTAGGGCAGGTAGTGACAGCTGATCGGGATCATGAGAGGGAGATAACTAGAAGGATAAGAATGGGCTGGAGCGCATATGGCAAGTTCTCGCAGATCATGAGGGGCAGTTTACCAATTTCCCTCAAGAGAAAAGTGTACAACAGCTTTATCTTACCGGTACTCACCTACAGGGCAGAAACGTGGAGGCTAACGAAAAAAGTTCAGCTTAAGTTAATGACAACGCAGCGAGCCATGGAAAGGAAAATGATAGGTGTAACGTTAAGAGAATGGAAGCTGGCAGAGTAAGTGAGGGAACAAACGCGGGTTAATGACATCCTATTCGAAATCAAGAGAAAGAAATGGGCTTGGGCAGAGCATGTACTGCGAAGGCAAGATAAGCGCTGGTCCTTAAGGGCAACGGAGTGTATTCCAAGAGAAAGTAAGCGTACCAGGGGGCGGCAGAATGTTAGGTGGTTGGATGAGATTAAGATGTTTGCAGGCAAAGGGTGGATGCAGCTGGCAAAGGACAGGGTTAATCGGAGAGACATGGGAGAGGCCTTTGCCCTGCAGCGGGTGTAGTAAGGCTGATGATGATAAGAAAAGGCAGCTTCTTCTCTTCGGACATGTTGGGATCAGCTCGGCGGAAGAGTTTCGCCGCGCCCACGGAGTAAACGAGGACGGTCTCGTGTGGGAGTTGGCCGCGTGTCTTGGGGAGCAACTCGGAACGTTCTTTCGTGAGGAGGTTGGTAAAAGCCTGCAAAAACTGGGTCTTGAAGCAACCCCACGTTGATATTGTGGCCTCTCGATTCTGAAAACAAGTACGAGCTGCCCTCTCCAGCGAAAAAAACACGTGCTGCAGCGTCGTGTCGTCAGCCCACCTGTTGTATTGGGCTACGCGCTCGAACTTCTCGAGCCAGTCCTCCGGGTCCTCGCCTGGAAAACCTTGAAAGGTGGGTGGCTCGCGTGGCTGCTGCAGCACGACGGTAGGCGAAGGGATGGCATACGGAATGCTCGCGGGGGTTTGTGTGGACAACGATGGTCGCGCTGAATCTTAGGTCAATGTCCTCACGGTCAGACGAGAATGCAGAGGCCCGAACTCTGGTTGCAGTCCTTGAAGCCGCCGGCTACCTTGATGGGTGGGCGTAAGTTCGACTTTCAAGGATTCAGGTGGGCTTGAGTCCCGGCTTCCTAGAGGGGTCCTGGGCATGGGGTGCACTACCCAGCACCTCCACCAAGATGTCGCGCGTGAATGCGGGAGATCACTCATCACAGGAGACAGCGGCGGGCTTCGACGAACAGTTGTTGTTGTTGTTATCCCCATACAATGGCACATGCCCACATAGGGGGATTGGCCAAGAATTAGAGGGCACAGAGAGTTTTCCAGATAAATATTTCCTGGACGAAACTAAAATGATTGCTGAGGAAGGTAGAAGTAAACAAACAGTAACTGCGAAATGAAATAGGAAATGCATAACGCATGCAGGAGACCGAGACTGATATTTATAGCCGAGTGGTTAAATGACAATGAAAATTATAAGAATAAAAATAATATTGAAAAAAAAATTTCCAAGGTAGCCGATTTTATTGTATTAAAATAATTTTGGATGGCGGTAAAAACAGACTTGTGGCTGTACCCAAGTATAATGGCTCCAAACGACAATATGACTGGGCTGCTCAAACAAAGGCCAAGCTGTTGTAGTGGTTTCTATAAAAAACTCCTTCTAATCATGATGTACCGGCGACAAAACAACAAGAAATGGTCTATGGTTTCGTGCTTACCACAGAATACGCCGACGGGATTGAGCGGCAACACAGACCTGTGCAAAGAGTTTAATGGAGGGATCCGGCAGCGGAGCCTTGATAGAGATACGTCAAGCTGCTGTGAATGGCATTATTGCCTGCTCCATGAATACCTCAAGTGCAGGCAATCATCAGATATTTAAAGAGATCCAGTTGTCATTCATAACAAATTCTGTCTTCGAGATCTCGCTGCTGTGATGTACGCTGTAGGCGGAACGATGGGTAGCACGGGGCCATTCAGGGACGCCTTTGCCAGGCAGTCCGCAACTTCATTGGCTGTCACACCGCCATGACCTGGCACCCATATCATGTGAACAAGGCTCAAATGTGGAGGGACTAATGAATAGAAGATGTTTAAGATTGGCGAATCCACAGCCAAAGCAAGAGATGAACACAAAGAAAGAGAGTCTGTAATGACAGCCGCTGAAGAGAAAGCTGGCTCTAGTTTTCAAAGACCAAGCACCACCTCCAGAAACACCGCTTGGAAAATTGGGGTGACGAACAGTCTTGACCACAGCTCCAGATCGCTCTCATTTCCACTTCCTCTTTTTGGGTGGCGCGTGCTACAGGACAGCGCTAAGCGGACATGCGGAATGCACTGTGTCAACATGCTTGCACTTTTGTTTCGTTTATGGAGTTTATCCCCATGTGTGTTTGCCTTTTGTATTTCCTATTATGCATTTGCGTTTTATTCTTCATATAATACCCTCAAAGTGAAGGCGCTTGAGGATATCTTGAATAAAAAACTAGGTACAGTCGCGGGTAAAAAAGATTAGCACACAGGACGGAACAACGGAGCGCCGGAATGACTACGTGTGGCGCTGTGGGTTACGAAGAGGCTGATAACGAGAGTGCTGGGCCGTTCCCATTCTACAGTATTGGGGGGGGGGGGGGGGGGGTTCAGCGGAGTGTGACGGCCCAGCAATATATATTTTTCTGCCACGCCCTCTCTTTTTTTTTTTGATACAGCCTTGCTCCCGCAGGCGAATGTGAAGAATAGAATAGTTGTTTCTTTTTTTGCTTGTTTGGCAGGTATTTTTGCGAGCAGTTTCAGTCGCGCTGCGGAAGGATGACTATGAAAGAAGAGGAAACAATTGCCTGAAATAGGATGGTTAATTGGATGTTGCCTAAGCGATAGGCCAAGCGAAGAAAAACGGTGATATCGCTCAGCCTGTTCGCGATGGGCGATAACAGGTGTTGTAAATTAGACCCACGCCCTAAGAATCTCGCCAGAAGGAAAAAAGACATGCCGCGCGTCAACCTCGCTACAAGGGCGGAAATCCTGACATTAGTTCAGGAAGGCCGGTCCCGGAGAAGCATTGCTGCCGAAGTAGGGTGCGCAGTAGGGACTGTGACCCGCATTGTGCGTGCCTTCCTAGAAGAAGAGAGGACTGGCGACGCGGAGCGTATCGGACGTCCGAGAGCCCTAACTGAGGAGCAAGATCGGCTGGTCAATCACGCCGCCTTCCGCAGCCCTCATATTACCGCTGCCGAGATACAGCAGGAACTGGGCCTCCAGGGAGTCTCTTTGTGGACAATTAGGAGACGCCTTCGGTCAGCCGGACTGTATAGTCGCGCCGCTTGTCGGAGGCCACTTCTCACTGCACATCACCAACGACTCCGTCTCGACTTTGCCACAAGCAACCTCACTTGGACTGCAGAAGATTGGGGGCTAGTCATATTCTCAGATGAATCGACTTTCTCCACGAAGTGGGACCAGCAGCGGCGCGTCTGGAGGCCGGTTGGCGCGCTGTAGGTGCACAACAATCCTTTTTTATCTGTTACTTACTCGAGGGCGAGACATTGATCTGGCCAGTGACTACGGTTAGTGCTCCTTCTCAAGTGAAATGCATTGTATGCTGCTGTTATTTTTGTACGGTTTTATCGCTAAAAGTTCATCTTGGTGCACTTAAGGTGTAGCATTCTAATCTTTAACACTTAAGAGTCATGAATGACTATGCTTAAGTTATTAAAAATTTCAATCTTTTACTCCATACTAACGAGAGGTTTTGGCCAATAGGTGCTCGGCGTTTCTCAGACAAATTGCATAATCGTATTTATTTTTTGCAGGTATGACCCACTGTTCGCGCAAGCTGTCGCATCCAGCGGACGTCGCTCCATTAACGTGTGGGGTTGCCTTACGCACCAAGGGCTCGGGCCACTGATCAGGGTCGAGGGAACGCTGACTGCTGCTTCCTACGAAGCTATTATTCAAAATGACCCTCTCCCTTTTGTTTTGGACGGCTCGTTTCCTGATGGGTCCTTCCTCTTTCAGCACGACAGAAGTCCTATCCACACATGCAGGTATGACAACGTTTTAGCTCAGGTTATGTCACGCCGAGATAGTGTCTGCAAAAAAATTGCATTTCCATCACTAGTGTGAACTAAAACTGAGTAGAGTGAAGAGCGAAACAAAGCTACGCTGATAAGCAGGTCATATCTGGCAGCAACGCGCATATAGCAAGGCAGACACGACATGGAGAAGACGAAGAGCGAAAGTGAACATACCGCCAGCAAAACAGCCTTCATTTCCATTTCACTGAAATAATAAACGTTTCTTGTCCCTATAAGCACCTCTTCCCCCTGTTTTGGCAATGCACTATAAAGCAAACAAAGTCACGTTTTCGCAAGGAACTATTGTTTCCATGTGATGTCATACTACACTAAAAGCGATACAAAACTGACAGGATCGTTCCGCTTGCTTTATTCAATGTTCCCTAGCGTATCTTTCACTGTTCTTACTTTCATGAAAACACGAAACGAATGCTTGCTTGCAGCGTGTAATTGTTTTCTTTTTTTTTTCTCAGGCGGGTGCGGCAACTGCTAGAAGAGCTCTGCATCAAGGAGCTACCATGGCCTCCAAAGGGAGCAGATTTTAATAGCATTGAAAATATATGGGGGCTAATGAAAAAGCGACTAGCGAAAATGCAGCTGCACGAGTCATCGCCAGATATTCTTTGGGCGGCGGTTCAAGAGGAATGGAGCAGGCTCCAGGCTCTTCCTGGCCTTGCAAGGAGCCTTTTTAATCCTTGCCTGAGCGCCTTCAAAGCGTTGTGAGGGTGGGTGGGGCATATGCATGCCACTAGTGCAATGACGTGTTGCTTTCGCCTACCGACAGCCAGCTGGCTATCCTCCTTACTTCTTGTCTTGAATTGATGGGATAGTGCTCCTGTCAATATTAAGTGGATTAGTTGCATTGAAAAAAATAAAGTCTATCTGTTGGTCGATCTGGTGTAATACTGGCTAAAAGCAGCGCTGTCATCTATTCCCCCCCCCCCCTCCCCGAGTTTCTTTTGACAAACCATCACCGACATAAAAAACACAGTAATAGAAAAGAATACATCTTTGCTGATGATAACCGAGCCAAAATAAATGCTGCCTGCAGAGTCACGTTGGGAAGGCATTTCGGCGGTAAGGCGATAGCACGCTTAAAACGCTTACTTCCTACCGTCCCCCCCCCCCCCCCCCCCCCCTGTGCTTCAAGAATGGAAACGGCCCGATAGGCAGGTCTTCGAACCGCAGCGCCGCGTGGTTAGATTCTACAATTCTGATCGCCAGTGATCTGTGCTAATATTTTTTGCCCGCGACTGTACACTGCTGCTATCTTTGTTACTTCAATCTCAGCAAGCTGATCTTAATAATAATTATAACCATAAAAGTAATAATTACAATATTTCTAATAACTTGTTTATTTCGCTCAATGCACTACAAAGTCAAGGCCGTAGTTCAGGCTAATTGTGTTAAAGAAACACCCGACGAGGGCCTATCGCCCTTGACGAAGAGATTCAGCAGCAATTACCAATATTTCAATTACTCTGTACAGAAACCTTCTACAGTCCAAAAATAAACACAGAAGACAACTCAGAACCGATACATACAATGCAAGTGTCATAGCAAGACAGAAGACAATGTGGGCAAGAAAGCATAAAGGCGGGCTCTATTTAGTTCGCCTGGAAAACCGGCATATTGTGAACTTCATTGTTAAATTTATGTTTGCGTGTTGTTTTCAAGCGCTAAATCTAGAACGCCGCGGTAAGTTTATAATAATTTAACTGAACCTGTGCTAACTTAAAGATACACCGGGTACTAGTTAGCAATACTACGTATTAACAACGCGTGTTTGATTTTATTCCACAGCACTTTTGGGCCATTGCTTTTTTTTTAATTCGTAATCTCATTAGTTAGCTTCTGTCAGGTAGCGGCGAAACTTCTGTCCCCTTGAGCTTCGTGACGTGATGAAGCACAAGCACTCTCAAGACTCACCGGTGGACGTTTGTGAAAGAGGAATGCAGTCATGTCAATAAACCTGCAGGTAATGGCTCTGATAATGGTTCGTACATTCTTGTCCATTAAGGTATACATTTACTTTTATCGCACAAAGAAGATTTCTTCGTACTTATCCCTGAGAGCATGTATGCGGTGAGAGGCAAGACACGCTGTAAATGGGACAGTCTAAAGTTCAAAAGCAACCTATTGATCTGCTTAAATGCATGCGCCTGAACAGTATTGCTTCAGCAGTCACGAATGCGAAAGGCATGCATTTAGAAATGTTGTTTTCGGCAAAAGCTCACAAGCCAAATATTTTTTTCTGTAACAGTCACACGGAATATAACACTTGGCAGCCTCTCATCTCGGGTTACCTAGCGAAGCGCCTGTCAGGCCTACACATTGAAGACCCATTTTTGGTACTGGTACTGACTAACTGGTAGATGCGTTGCTGAAGCTCAATCCCGGCAGCAGCAGAGCTTTTAGCATTGATGCAACCAACCACTTTTATTCTTTACTTCACGCAGCCCTTTCGCACAGCGTGAAGAGCTGTATCTGCGAACTGAATGACGAGTTAAGTTTCAGGAATGGAGAAGGAGCCTCCGCCGAGTCTTTTCGAACTGGTTTCTTTCTTCCTCCAGTCCACTTATGCTGCTTTACAAGGGGAAAACGTAGTTCATGCACAAGCCCAGTGTCTGGATCGGTTCTTACGCGGCGCACGTTCTCGCCAACATCTTTCTCAATAGTGTGGACAGATGTCTTGAGGGTAGTCTCAACGGCCTTTTTTTCCTGTGTATTTGGACACGTGAGCGACAACCTGTCGTTTGTGAATGGCTCTGGCTTCACAGGCATTTAATGGTCTTCCGTAATTGCACGCATGGTCACTATTGCACTTCTGAACTACCGGCTGGCGATAAATTACAGTTCTTAGATGTGCTGCTGTCTTTCAAACAGAGCCATGTTTGTTGCGCTTTCCATCCGTGATCGATTTAACAATTGCTCAGAACACTGGAAGATTGTAAAGAATGACATACTTATTTCATGTCTATGAACTCTTGCAGACATGATAGGGCGAAAAGCATCCATGAACAGGCAAAGAGAACAAAGGCATCAGGTCCGGGCAGAGCATTCATTTCTGCCTGTGAAAATCTTACCCGCTGGGTAAAACAGAATCCGTAAAGAACGCAATTGCCAAAAGTAAAAAAATAAAAAGGCGGTGGTGCCATACAAACACTCCTTCTCGCATAATGTCAGCAAGGTGGCCAAACGCTATAATGTACAAGTAATCTTATCGGCCCCTAACAAGCTGTCAAAAGCTTTTGCAGTGGTCAGCATCAAAATAACGAACCAGAAGGAGCAAAATTCAAAAAGATCTAAAGCGTGTCTTAGCTCCGGGTTCATCTAGTGCAAATCGGGCGTGGTATACGAGCTCCCAGTTTCCTGTGGCAAGGCCTGAATAGGTCAGACAGGACGTAGTGTAAACGTACGCCTGAAAGAACACGCAAAAATGGTATCAAGATTGAAGTCACTGAACTTGGTTGATCATGGTGTTGAATGTAAATATTTCAAACTCCTTTATGAAGAAGCTGAAATTTATCAACATGTAAGGAGCAACTCTTACTAGAAATCATCCAGGATTTTTACGTATAAAGACAGGGAATTTCATGTATTAGCACACCATCGATTTCTTTAACTCCAAAGGAAATAAAATACCCAGACTATATATGGAACTGGCATTTCTTTTCAGTTTCTTTTGGTCTCCCTTGATTGTGACAATGACGTTTCCTGCTTTTTGTATCATATCTCTTATTACTACCGATTCCCATCTTTTCAATTTTTTTCCTTCCGATTTTGAAGGAGTTATCCTTTTCGCTCTATTTTTACCGGGTGGTATATATTTTGCGTGTTTTCTAATGAAGTTCCAGTTGTGAAAAAAGCGCTCGTGTCGTGCCTTGCCTTTTCTTTTGGTTCTTGTTTTTTTTTTCGCTTTAACTTTTTACCATGAATGATAAAAAACCGTCTCGCGGTGTTTGGGTGGAAAAGTGATGGCTATGTGGGTGGCTCCTTACCCAAAGATTTCACGTGCAGCGTTCTGCTATCGATATAAGAATCTTGTCACGCATAGGTGACACTCAACAGCAGAACCTTCGAAGCTCTCTGCCCTACTTAAACTTTCCAAATGACAAGTATCATAATTACAAATGTTTTCATTAAAGACCATGAAGAGTCCATACAGGATATATGCAGTCGATATACAGTACATGGACAGCGCCTAAAGCAACATATGAACTCTATAAAATGAGATGCACATAATATTGTAATCATATGATAACTATTAAAAACATCTGTCGACACTATACAGGAACTTATGTTCAACACGTGGACTATTATATATTTTATATCATGTGGACTCCTTATTCCTATTATTCGACATGAGTGGCTGATATGCAACGTTTCATTATGGTGTAATATGGTTTTGTTTGTTGTAAAGCATTTTATTCTCATCAACATATATACATACTAATGCTTTTTTTTCAGCAGCCACCCTACGCCACATTTTAGGTACTTCAAGAGCCCCTGTAACACTATTCCTTTATGGGATCTTATTGTTCCCATTTAATATTTAGGAAACATATTACACACAAGCTGAAAAGCCGTAACAATATTAAAATTTGTTTCTCGCTCAACTTCAAGCTTGCATAACCCATGGGGAGTCCGGAAGTCTGGAAATCGTGGCACAGTCCTCGTGTGTGGGTGACGCCGCAACATGCTTTGGTCAGTCCAATCAGGACAATATGCATAAGATAGATAAAGTAAGAGATTTCCATACAAATGTATACTGTAGCCAATCTAATCACGGCGTTAATGTGAGAGGCAGTAGCGCAGAAGAACGGGTATCCCGCCAGTAACGAAAGAAGTAATAAAAGCCTTAGGGGAAAAGGAAAGGGTGAAAGGAGCTGATGGGGATCAGATGGCAGCAGGTCTGCTTAGGGACGGTCAGGACATTGTGATTGAAAAACAAGTCACCCTATGCCTTATCACTTCGCGAGTACTGGAAGTTTGAAAGAATGCTAACATCATCTTAATCCGTCAGAAAGCAGACATCAGGTATTTTAAATTACAGGCGGATAAGCTTACTGTTTTTTGCCTAGAAGGTATTCACTAAAGTAACCGCGAATAAAGGCATGTCTACCTTAAACTGCAGTTAAACAATCAAAGCAGGCATTTGTAAAGGCTACACGTCATAGACTTTATTCATGATATCATTCAGGTGACAGAAAAATACCCTGAATATAACCATACTATAAATATATATCCTGCATACATTACGACAAAGCATTTGACTCATTTGAAAACCCAGCATTCTTGCAGCCATTGCGGAATCAGGGTGTAGATGAGTCGTACGTAAAAATAATGGGAGATAGACTACAAAACGACTGCACAGACATTATAATCCTTTACAAAACCATCAATAAAACGGCAATAAGAAAGGTGGTCAGGCAGGAAGATACATCTCGCGAATGCCATTCGCCGCCTTTTTGAAGAAATCAGAAACCTTAATTGGAATAGCTGAGGGTAAGAGTTAGTGGAGAATGCCTTAGTAATCTTCTATTTCCCGATGACACTGCCTTGACAAGACACTCAGGAGATGTATTGCAAAGCATGATCAGTGGCTTATCAATGCAGAGCAGAACGGCTGGTGTAAAATTATTATTACGGCAAAGTAATCTTCAACAGTCTCGGAAGGGAACAGCAGGTTGCAATTGATAGCGAGGCACTGCAAGTGGTAAGGCGACAAAACTGCTTAAGTCAGGTCGTGACCGCAGATCCGGATTACGAGAGTGAAGTTATTATAGAAATAAAAATGACGTGGAGAAAATTTTGCCAGCTTCTTTCAGATCATGAATGGCAGTTCAGGGATATTTCTCGAGAGGAAAGTACATATCAACGGTATCTTACCTACACTCTCCTATGAGGCAGATATGTTTAGGCTAGCAGAAAGAATTCAACTTATGTTAAGGAAAACACGGCGAGATATGAAAGAGGAAAGGATAGAAGAGTCAAGAAGAGGGGAGAGTGGATCAGGGAACAAAAGCCGGTTAATGGCAGGCTAATTGAAATCAAGAGGAAGAAATGCACATGGGCAGGGTATGTGATAGATAACCAATCGTCCGCGTGGAGCAGGGGATTTGAAAATTGATTAAAACATTGTAAACTTGCAAAATAGAAGGCCGCCATATGACTCAAACGTCGTTAGAACATTTGAATACGTAAAGTAAATGAATTGCGCTGAAAATGAAATTGGGGTAATTAGTCGGGAATAGAACACCTAGCCATTGCATAGCAAGTCCGATACGCTGCAGGCACGCTTGAACGGCTGCTTTAAAGTGACACTCTATATGTATGTTGCGGACTCTATCACGTAATTATTTTCAAAGAAGAAACAGTGGTCGTGTCTGCGTGGGCAATAGGAACCACTGACCGGACTCATAAACGCTATCGCGTCCGTGAAGTCGGAGCTTAAGTGTGCCCCAATTTCTTTTTTCTCTTGCCAGACACTGAAAGAATGTAGGAGGCCCTGAGTATGGCCCCTTATAGGAAGCTAAAAATTTGGCTGATCTCGTCTTTGCTCATCACAGTCCGTTTCGCTGCGGCATTTGCAAAACGGTGGCTGTTGCCACCGGTCACAGTCGCAACCAATGTCCCCCTCCGGCTTTTCGGCCGGTCTGGTATCACCAAAAAATGACGCTTTAGAAAACGATGCAAGATAGGATGAGGACCCCTTGTAAGCGAGTTCCCGATATGATGGTGAAATAGAGCAATGGGGACAAGGACAAAAAAAAAGAGGTAACAAAGCGCTGAGTTATCACTGACAGTTTCATAGAAAACAACCACGGGCACCTCCGAAAAAAGAACAGAAAAACGAACTAGCTTAGGACAGTGAATACCACGCAAGCATAGATTTTCCCAATCAGCAAGACAAACGAAAGAATAAACCCAAAGGTGATACTCTTTGCTCAAAATAGCCACAGAAGGCGGAGTGGGTGGGCGGCCTAGCTCACCGCTTGTTGTGCGTTATCTGTCTGGGAGAAAGCTATCCATATAGTGTTCATAAGATTCAAGTACACAAAGTTTTAAGGATAGTTGGCGGGCCAGTTGGTACAAAGTTGCAGTGCGACAAGCGAGTGGAAACTGCGCAACGGGTCCTTCTCGCAGCAAAGCGTGCTGTCAATCACTGAGCCCGCTGCCGACGGCCTCTTAAGAAAACAAACCGCGGGATAATGTTAAAGTAGTGGATTTTTCCCTTACATGAATTTGGCTGTGACCTTAGTTTAGTAGCACAAGGCTACCAGGAAAGACGAAATCGGATCACGTAACCTTGCGAGAACACAGAGCTGGTGTCATAATCACTTTATCAATATCCGGGCACCAGAACGCATCGAATCCTTCGGCGCCGATCGTTATAGAGCGTATGAAAGAATGAGTCACTGTGCTGACACGCGTTTCGAAAAGCTGCAGAATGGCGATACTATTCGCTTTTTTTTCTCCTTTGAAGGCTTCCTGAGCGGTGTGCTAACAGCAGCTATTAGTCTGGCGGGAAGCGTCTATTTTTGGGGCTTTAAAAGGCTGTTTTAATCCTTCGCCTCCCTTTGCTAGAAAGTTTGTTTAGTTTAAGGCGGTTTAACGTCGCAAAGCGGCTGAGGCTATGAAGGAGGCCGTAGTGAAGGGCTCGGGAAAATGCGGTCAGCTCGAGTTCTTTAACATGCACTGACATCGCACCTTACACGAGCCTCAAGCATTCCGCCTCCTTGGAAATACGACCACCGCGGCTTGGGTCGAAGCCACGTCTTTCCGGTCAGCAGCCGAGCGCCATAACCTCTGGGCCACCGCGGCGGCTGCCTGGATAAAAATATCCACATGAGCCGCTAGTATAGAATTATGGGACTACGGAGCTCATATAATATGCGAGAATATGCGGAAGTTTATACATACATAATAATTTCTTCGTATTGTTTACATATCCTTTCGGTAAATTCTACAGGACATCCGCATGGCGCGCAAATCTTCATACTGACCCCATATATGACTCCATATGACTCATATGGAATGCAGATTTAATTATGGAACTCGTCGTTTTACGTGTTGCGAAGGGGGAGGGGCAGCGGGGCGCATGGAGTGGCTAATTTTCCAAAAGCTGCTGTGACATCACCTTGAGTGATGTCGATGTTGGACACTAGTGCTCCTTATGGCGTCGGGCGTGTTTCGGTTGCTCGACAGCAGCCCACTGCTACCCGGGGCTGCGAAAAACTAAACACGTGTGTTTACGTGCTAGGAACAAGTGGCAGGGGCGTGGTTACCGCCAACCGTACATTTACGTTGAACGCAGCGCAAAAAGCCATCGTTCAACGTTGCACACATGAGCATAAAATGAAGTGCAGAGCTTACCGCACACAATTACGCAGCCTTGGAAGATGTGGTGGAGTCTTTTGAGCACTTGGGGGCCACCGAGCTGCCCCCGATGTACACAACTCTGACGCTGCTCGCGTCGACCGAAGGCGGCACGCCACGCTGAGCGATCACCCACCCGTGCGAATTGGATACAGTATGAGCGAGGTCACCTGCGTCGGCAGAAAAAGGTCCGGATGGTGTCCGAACTGTGAGGTTAGAGGAAGCCTCTGTTGTTAAGACACTGCCGCACCGCTCTATGCGATAGCATTTTATTTTCCGTCTATTCGCGACTGAACTCAATTTCAGGGGGCGCTGCGAAGTCTGGCAACATGGCATGAGTGGAGGTCCACGCATAGCTTGTCGCTTATGAATGTATTAGCGTTGCTTGCTTGCGGCGAAACTTTCGCTGTTTTGTGCGAGGATAATAACGTCTTTGACGCTGAGCACTTAATTTGGGCATGCTCTGCGGCCACCAGAGAATATCAGAGCGAATTTGGGGCGAGGCTTGGCTGCTGAAAGTCGAAAAATCGCGCCAACAGACGAGCGTCTTTGCGGAATCTGCCGTGGAGAAGGCGAAGTGTTCCTGTGTAAACGGTGTCTGTGGAAACGGAAACGTGTTGGTAGCGTGTTTATCTATTACTACATGTAAGTAACTTGGCGTCTTTGCCATCACTTTAGCGGGACGAGAACGCCGTGCTCACCGGACGTCAGTCCGGTCGTCGCACCTTTTTGTCTGCAACGTTTGTTTACGCTAACTTCTTGGTAGCAATCAGCAATGAACAAAGCAAGTTGCACAATCTATCTAGAGCAGATTCTCAATGAATCTGCCCTAAATAATGTGCCATAAACTACAGCGGCTCATTCCATAGCTTTGGTTTCGAGTACATCATCACGGTTCCAACTCGATGCACCATTTCTGCTAGTAACACGCTCAATGATCGCGCTTTGACAAAGTTATTATCCTTTCCAGAAGCTAGCATCCCTGAAATAGACATGACAGATCATTTGCCGGTATTCATGCGCTTTCCCAGTACAACTCAAAACCATAGCAGAACGATATAGAGTAAGATTATCTTGGATGAAGAAAATTTCTTGGCTGCTTTTGCTGAGGCTGATTGGCAGTCGATTATGTTATTGCATGATCATCAAGAAGCTTATTCGCTTTTTTTATCACTTCTGACCTCATTACTTCATTCCAACTAGGAAATATTAAAGTGTAAAAAACCAGCTTCGCCACAGAACCCTTGCTCACAGAGAGCCTTCTTGAAGCAATGCGCAAAAAAAATCTGTACAAGAAAACAAAAAGGCAGCCCTTCAACCTTAAACTTTTTGCTCGTTACAAGTAATATAAGAATACCTAGTCTGCATTATTAAAAACAGCTAAAATGACCTATTATGAACAAAAATTTCAAGAGTGTGGCAACAATATGCAGAAAAAGTGGAAAATAGTTAATTCATTCATAGGAATAAACGATAAGCGCAAAGAAATAACGTTTATCCAACATAACGGTGTCGAGCACAGTAACCCAAAAGAAATTGCA
The DNA here is from genome assembly GCF_052857255.1 of Amblyomma americanum. Classification (NCBI taxonomy): domain Eukaryota; kingdom Metazoa; phylum Arthropoda; class Arachnida; order Ixodida; family Ixodidae; genus Amblyomma; species Amblyomma americanum. Next base: position 79,558,213 of record NC_135499.1, read on the forward strand.
ACTGCTTTTAATTGTTTCTTTAATGAGAGCAACAAGCCCCCTAAGGAAGCTCTCCAACCTCCTTTATCCAGTCGCCTCCCCCACTCTTTTTTTCTCTTTCCAACCACACCACAGGATATAATTGACATAATGCGTAATTTTAAAATAGGAAGTCCTGGCCTTGATAATATACATCCTGTTCATATAAAAATGATTTCACATTTAACTAGTGGCGTCATATCACATATTGTGAACCTTATGTTTAAATCTGGTTCTGGTATTTTTCCACATGAACTAAAGCCTGGAAAGTTTATTCGGGTCTTTAAGAAGGGTGATAGTCCTTTAATAACAAATTATCGTCCAATTCGCATTCTTCCTCGTCTCAACAAAGTAATTGAAAAACTAATTGCGAATCCTCTGTTAAATATTTTGATAAATTTAATATATTATCGCCATGTCGGTATGGTTTTCATTCTGGGTATCCTACTGAACTTTCTCTTATAAATATTACAAAAAATTAGGAATTTCCTTTGATGAAGAAAAATTTGCAGGAGCCGTCTTTCTAGACTTCTGGAAAGCTTTTGACACCATTAATCATAAATTTTTGTTCTCTAGGCTAGAAGAGATTGGTATTGCCGACCCCCCGTTATTATTGCCATAAAATTACTTTTAAAATAGATCACAAACTGTCGCCATTTCAGATGTCTACTCTGATGTTGTGTTTACGAACTAAGGCGTACGACAACGTTCTATTCTGGGTCCCGTCTTATTTTTAAATTGCATTAATACCTTACCAAAGCGCCTCGGTTCCTCCAACTGCATATTATATGCTGACGACACCACAATTTATAACTCAGATGCAAGCGTTACTAATCTCGTATCAAAACTTAATCACGACCTGGACAGCGTTCTATCTTGGTGGAATCAACAGCGTTTGACCATCGATTCTAGCAAAACGGAGTTTGTTGTTTTAATCTTGCATCAATGCCAGTCACTTTCCATTCCTCCTGTCTCAATTGGTCAACATCTCCTAAAGGCTAGCGATTTCGACTTATTTCTGGGAGTGTATTTGGACAGCAATCTAAAATTTCATAAATACATAACCAAAATAAGGAAGAAAATGGCATTCGGTTCGAGAATCCTTATTAAAGCCAGCCCATAGTTTCTACCAGCACATAAATAACCGTATATTACGCATTTATACACCCACACATTTAGTTGCTGTATACTGGGGAACCACGTATGCTACTTATGTAAAATCATTGCAGTTTATTCAAAATCAAGCCATTCGTATACTTACCTACAATTAATATTACATCGACGCAGCATTTGTTCTATCAGGATCATAACATCCTCTCCGTATCACAGCATGTTAGACACTCTCTTGGCATCCTCATGTACAAACTTTTCAACAACATACTATCCCTTCCTATCATACCACAATGTTACCTTGTAAATGACAACATAACTTGGTTTGCACTCAATGACAATATTGTCCTGCCTAAAGTACGCGCCAATTACTGGAAACAGGCAATTCATTTCTCATCAGTTGCTGTCTGGAACACTATACCATTAGATCTAAAGAATGTCCATTCAATCTTCATCTTAACAGCACACTTTAAACGTGCAGTTTTTAGCTATGAGCCTTCATTGTGGTTAATTCGTTTTCTTTCCTTCTTACATGTATTTTACACTGCCTCCCAACATTCGTCATAATTCAGTATGATGCATAGTTCAGTTTGTTTCGGTGGTCTTTGGTAATAGCTTTTTAATAGTGTTTATTTCTCTGCATTGTGTCTGCTTTAAGTTGTACTCCATATGTATATATTCAGTTTCTCATATTCATCTGATCTTTCGCAGCTGTTAAATGTTTTACACGATGTATTTGACTAGGAGGTCCCACTAGAGTCTTTGACTTCAGGACATTTTTCTCTATGATATACTATAAGTATGTAATATATTAACAAAAAACTTATTCTGATTTTGATTCTGAACCCAGAATATGGCTAGCAGCATAGCAAGTCACTTGCCAGCGGTAGCGGGTGGCGCGTGAAAAATTGCGCTCAAATTTCTCATTACCGACTACCGTAATCGCCTGTCATTTTTTTTTCTACAACAATAACTTCCGCTTGTTTAAGTATATTCGTATTTCTATGTTCCCAAGAGCACGGCCCGCCTTCATCGGCTCGTGCGCTGTTGCGAGCTCGATCATGGGGTGGAGTCGGCGGTACAACCACGGAGATGGGTATTGGTAAGTATGTTTCTCTACGCTACAACTGTCAGCCGCGGACGAGCGGAATATATTCCCGCATATTCTTGCAGCTTCTAAAAGAAACAGCCTGAACATATCTCTCTGAAATAGAAGGAATCGTGCTGCAGTGAACTATTTTAAATCGACACAGACCCAGCTGCGGAAAAAAAGAAAGCGAAAGTACTATCACGTTCGCATAGTGTACTGCCGCAGCCAAAAACACTTCGTTATTGTGCAGCGGCATCTATGGAACGCTCAGACATTTTCCTCCTCTGCGTCTAATCATTTCGACTGCGGTGATTACTCTGGTGGTGTTATTTGTGCGGGTGCGTAAATTTTTTCATGGGGTGGAGAGCAGAGCACAGCCACAGTGATGGGAGTGGACCAAAGAGCGACCGTCACGATACCTATAAAGATTTTATCTGTACATGATATTCCGGGACGCGGAGGCCGCGTTTAGACTGAGGTGAAATAGATACTCTCGGCGTAACATGTGCCGTCTGTGAAGGCTTGTTGCAAAACGCAAATGGTGGAAATTATTCTCGACACCATCACTACGCCACCTCTAGTAGCATACGCAATGCTAGGAATACTAAGCTCACATACCATAAGAATCGAATGCGTCATGAAAGGACCCTTCTTACGCCAGAGCGACACACTCATAACGCACAAACCTTTTTTTTTCATTTTACAGGTGTATGCCTAATAGGACGTCGTATAAGGAAGGGGCATCGCTGCCAGGACTCAGTGTCTGGTCTCAAATCTGGCGTCTCTCTCTCTCTCTCTCTCTCTCACACACACACACACACACACACACACACACGCACACACACACACACACACACACACACACACACACACACACACACACACACACACACACACACACACACACACACACACACACACACACACACACACACACACACACACACACACACACACACACGCACGCACGCACGCACGCACGCACGCGCACGCACACACACACATGCTGCGCATACAGATACATTTTGATTGTCCCAATTTTTTATTCGGTAGCGTTTCTATGGTGAACATACTTGGCGTCCAATAAGGTGTGGTATCAATCTGGAGTCCGGACCCAATACTGAAGGCGAGACCATTACGTCGCAAATCCCTTTTTGAGCGAACGAACTACCTTGTAAATGACGTCTTACGGACAGCTTCGTTGCACTGCGAGTATTCCGTGAACGAAGACGAATTATTCGTGAAACGAAAGGCTATCATTTCGCAGAGCGCCGCCACGTTACACAAGCTCAATCGATACAGGTCGCGAAAGCAGGGTTCGATAACGGTCTAGAACCTATTGACAGCGACATCATCTGGGGAGTGGAACTGAGAAGCCAAAATTTTTGGTGAGCGCGACACAAATGAGAGAAAATAATTGGCCGCACATTTGTGTTCACATTAGCTTTTAAAACGCAACTATGGTTTTTCATTTGAAAAATATTTTAGTTTGGTACATTTGATTGGAAAGTACAACGCTTCTTTTTTTAAAAAAATTATCTTCGCGCTCCAGCAGAACACAGGCAGCGGGTATTGATTGCTTGCCCCTAGCTGCAGCTACTGCCACCCTTTGCAGGTGTGTCTCGTCGTCTCGTGATATCGTTGCGTGCGCGTGCTCGTGGTTACGTTATCAGAGTTAATTTCATGCGCTTGGTTACTTTTTGTCGTCGTCCGGCGTGGTCGATGGCTACGTGTGCCTTGTTTTGTGCCACACAATCCGCAGTTGAAGTCGCACGATTTTGACTTTGTTTCCTTCGTAAAGACGTTGTTGTTTGAGACGAAAAGCGCACTGCCCGCGAATTGGTGCTCTGTATGAAAGTGTCAATGTGAGAAGTGCTCCGCTGACATCTCATTGCAACGATGGGATGTTACAGTCGCTTTGGCACCCTGGTACGACTTGGTCATTGAGTGCTCATACCGGCTAGAAAGGCGTCTTATAAATTCTTTGCTCTCTCTCTCTTTGTGGGAGGTGTCAGATGCGACTATCGGATGATTGCTTGGTAATGTGTACGAAAGCGCATGCACTCTATTGAATTCTGTTTATTTCGCAGTACCTCCAGTGGGAGTTAATGAATGTGCTCTGTGCTGGCTATACTGTTGCAATATTGCATCACAAATGCTTGTGTTGATGGTGAGGAAACGCTGCGATTATCGTGCACTTCGATTTCAAGAATTTGAAGTGATTTGAGGAATACGTATGTTTTATATCTCTGTGAATATTGGAGAACGCTTTAGTAGTGAAAACATATATATCGTCCTATACTTTGCAAACACAAAGTGAATGCTGCCTTGAACGTTTACGCGGCGCACATGTTAGTGAACATTGAAAATTATACCGAAAAGTATTTTGTACAGATTGTGTTTTGTAGATATGTTCATGGGATATTGCCCTTTTATGTTGCTTTATTATCATTGATCAAAGAAGAGAATGTTGGATGTCATGGTCCTTCTGAAAATCTCGGATGCTCAGCTGATATTTCTATTTGTGTGCTAGGCACACAGCAGTCTCAAATGAGGCCACTTGCTTTATTAAAATCTTTCTTGATTTCCCTCTGGAACATAAGGTTGCTTGAACGTATCCTGCGACTGCGAGGTCGCTATTCGTATTTGCTCATTTTGCAGCACCTCACCTTGCTTTCTTTTTTGTGTGAGCTCTTGATTGTGTTTCTTCTCTGCGTGCGCTTTGATCGTGTGGAAGAAAACGTCTCCTTCTTATGTTCTAAATACAGGAGTAATATCACAGGGAAAGCGCAGCGCTCTTTACAGCGCGATATGCGCTGCAGACAACTTGCATATTGTGTTCACATGCAGCTTGTCTCGTGAGTTTGTGCACCCCCTTCTTATTGCGCCACTGTTCACAATCTGATTTCGTGCCGTGGTTTTCAACGAATAAACAAAGTTTATGAAAGAATTTGCACTGTTCTCTCTCAATGCGAGCAAAAACTCCATCAACACAATTCTGTCACAGCGCATTGCTCGCAACCTTTGGTGCAGAAAAACAGCTCCCAATAAAGCGCCTATGAAATAGCTGTAAAGTACCTCTCGGGCATTAATATAAACAGCTGGCTGCCCTGTTGGTAGGTTAACACCTTGCAATTCAGCGTGACAAACGAGACGATGGCAAGGGAACAAGTAATGACGAGAACTGACTACCGAAAAATGGCGTTTGTAGTTGGCAGTTGTCATGTCTTCTTTCTTCGTTTTTGTCTCGCGTGTCGCAAGGAACCTCGAGGCGTCCGAGAATTTATTTTGACGGCCGAAAACACGTGGTTATGACTTCACGCCACAATTTTCTTTTTTAGGTTATGACGTTATTGTTCAGTTTGCCTCACCTATTGAAGGCAGCGCTGGCTGCGCACCGTAAGCCGCCATATTTTCAACGTATGGGCTTCTAAGCAAGCAGCGCTATACCAATCTCCATCTACCATGTGTTACACACCGCGAAAGGGGAAGGATGGCCACCGCCAGGGAAATTGCGCTACGTTTAGTAGAGAAACGCATTTCAAGGCTGCATTGGCGCCTCTCTTTGTCCACAAATTTTTACGCCTTTCTTTACATTCACCTAGGGGCCTCCTTTAGTACCCGAAAAAGCGCACAAGGCGCTGCGGAACGAGGTTAAAAAATTCTTGTCCCGTGTTTCTTAGAAGCGTTAGTTCAGGTATCGTCGATGGGAGAGGGGCCACAATCAAGTTTTTAAAATATGACCTGCAATAAAACGTTCCACACGCACGGCATCTGAAAGGAGATTGTTGTAACACCAGGTAGCTGTAGCCCGGTGTCACTTCCAGCACCCAGCACTGGCGGCGCGCGATACGCGGGTGTGCACAAATGAATCGCCGGGGGTGCACCAGATAGCGCCACGGTGGCGGAAAGGTTGGCGGACGCAAGCCGCGTCAGGACTGCGCACTCTGGCAAAGGGAAGGCCTCCATCACGTTGCGCTCGAGATGGAGCGACCATTTTGACTCTAATCTATAAACATGCCACGCCCTGACTGCTCTATGGTGTCCCAGAACTGGCAAGCGTGCCGTCCATATGCGGAAAGCGGGTCGTTGCAGCGATAAAAGCTCATGGCGGCACGAAAGGGCGCTACATGAAAGAGGAGTGCTATAAACGCATAGCAGAGAGCTTTGCGAGCCGCCTCCGCCACCGCGATTTGTGTAGGATTTAGATAACAGCGCAAAATTTTGACGTGGTTACAAATGCGCTAATTTAAAAACTTTGCTGTTGAGGTACCATAAGCTTCTAATATATCAGATCGACACGGTTCGCGCCACCCAATCCTGTTTACGTCACAGATAAGTGTTCTTCCATACATATGTTATTAGGTATGCTCTCGTGACGGTCAAGGTTTACTTTTTCTGTTTTGTGGAAAATTTAGTGCATCAGAGAGCGCGCTTGATGCTTCCGACCCTCTGTCTCGGCGCTCCTGCCGATGCTCGAGAAGCTACAGGTTTGAGCTTGGACAATATTGTTGGAAACGAAGCAATGTGACATGTCATTTCCTATTCTTTTTCGCCGCCTCCAAGAGATATGTTTCAAATGTAAGGAAATTTGGGGCGATGTTTTTTTTCCTTTCATTTTTTCCAAAACACTACTTTATTCGAAGATGCCAGATTTAAAGTAATAATTCTTATTATTCTCTGAATTATATAACAATTGAAATTCATTACCTCTGTTAGCACCTAGAAGCTTCCATATGGTGCAAATTTGAAGTTCTCGGAGAAAACATTTCTCAAGATAGCCTGTTTTGAGACGTGTCATTGTGCAGATTTTTTCTGCCAAGCGAAAACTCTCTAACAATAGCCGTAATAAGCTGACATATTATTGCACACCTGCACTTTTAGCATGCAAAATATATCTTGCATGGCTTAAGTATCTTGAATTTTACGTCATTGCAACGTTTGGACAATTGAGCTCTGCGCGAAAACGCTGCCTCTGCCTAGACGTTGTTTATAATCTTTTTCTCCTGAAATATTAGTCTTGTCACTTAACGAAATTCACACTTGACCTGCAGAAAAATGTGTGCATAATATATAACATAATCAATAATTTTAAAAAATGAGAAATATTTGTGCAGTTTTATCTCTCGTGGAATCACCCACTTACGTGCACACTCAGTCTTCTTCCCCTTGCGCTCTTCGATTCAATCGCGTTCCCGGCACTCTTCACGGACTTCAAGGTCCACTTGCACGAAGCAAGCAATCTAGTTCCCAGTGTTGTCTTATTCGTACTAAAAACATTCGGTTTGTTTTCACGAAAAGAAAGGCACCTAAGTGGATCACCCGATCAGTGGACACCTCAATAGTGCAAAGAGATGGGGGTGGCATCCACCTACTAACTGAGGCAGTTTTGCGCCTTTTCTGCTCGCAAAACCAACGGAGGGTGTAGAGTTCCTTGGTTTTCAGAAAAGGAAATGCGCATATCTGACTTCCTGGGTCAGTGAAGCTTTCAGTCGTTCTTTGAGGTACTATCGGGGCAAATCTAACAGGCCCCACCTCCAAGTTCCAACCCGTGCCGCTTTGCGTGGGGCGCCGCCTTAGAAAACATTCCAGGCGTCGAGACCGGAGCAATACGCCCGTTACTGCACTAGAAGTGGTTTGACAGGTGACGCCCCTACACAGAATGCCACGGGTCGGAACTTGGAGGTCGGGTCTCTTCCATTTGCCCCGATGGTACGTTCAGAAGAGTGGAGGATCGGGCTAGTTGGTGTACGTTTGTCATTTTTCGCAAGCGCTAAAAGAACACGGAAAAAGAGGGAACAGACATTAACGAGCACTTGTCCATGTCTGTTCCCTCTTTGTCCGTGTTCTTTTAGGGCCTGCGAAAGTTGGTGCGTATATGTGGCGGTGGTGCCCGCCTACGAGGTTTGTAGTGCGCGCATCTCTTCTGTCAGCATTCCTTGCATCTCTTTTAATTCTCCTACTGTATGAGCAGCGCACACACACGGACGCCCGCCAACCGGGTTCGACATTGACCGCGGTTGTGACCATATTCTGATGCGAGCCAAAACAAAAGCAGCCCACGCAACGTTACGCGTCACGCCTTTCGGCTCCCGTTGTACCGCGTAAATAGTTTATAGCGATGATATTATAATTTTCGCTGATAAATAATTGATAGACAATAGAAAAGAGAGTTTTGAGCAAGCGTAGGTTTTTCGGGTTTTCCGACACCCGCGTCTATCCAGTCCAAGATTTACATGTTCTCGTGCGGCCATTCGTGACAAAATACGAAAAAAGTAACAACCGCGCCGAAATGAAAAAAAAAAACTGCTCATCACTGAAGCGACTAGGATTTCCATGGCGTGACGCGCAGTCAGGGACCTATCAGGGCAGCAGGGGAGACGTGCAGCGCATAGAAAGCAATGTGATAGCTTGATTCCGGCAGATAACATCGGAATTTTTTTCTTCTCAGTAGACCAGGCGTTCGCTTGTCACAGCAAATTTCTTTGTCACCAGCGTCCCGAGAACAATTTCAACTGCTGATATTTATCTCGATCCATCCCTTTGGTTAAATTACAACCTAACCCAGTGAGACGAACAAATGGCGTGTGCTCGGAGCCAAACCCGGCCATCTAGCTGCCTTGATGTCGCATATGGTAGCCGCTGCAGATGCGGCAAAAAAAACAAAAACTGGCAGCCAATTGGCGTAGTTAGGCCAAATGCAGATATGTGCGCTAGCACTCTATATTTCGCAGGTTTTCACATTATTAAAGGTCGGTACGCTACGATGTTACTCGTGGAGTGCCTTGGTGGTGAGTGAACACAGTGTATTCGGTGTCTTCTGTCCGTTTTCGTGGCATGGATGAAACATAGTCATATTGACGCCTGCGCTCGTGCAGACCAACGCGCCTATCAAGAAGAAGAAGAAGCGCTCGTCCAGGGCTACGCCGCTGCTGACTCTCGGCCGCTTAACCACAACGTGATTCTCAGCTGTTTAACGCCAACGGGACCATATGACACATTGTTTATTACAGTCCTTCTATGCACGCATATAAGAAATAGTTCCCATTTTGCAGAAGATCCGGCGTTATTGGCGTTGTGAGCGCAGATGCAGGTGGCTCTTTAGCCACCTTGGTCATTTGACGTTGTGGCATCACCACAATTTCCGATATGTATATAAATGAAGGGTTTTACAAAAGTGTTCACAATTTTTAAAAAGGCTTTTTGAGTTGGAAGACCACTTTCTTCGGCATAGCATTGTCACTGGTGTACTACATCACAATACAGCTAAGACGGGGTAATTAGCAGGCTCGTTAACATTCATAGTTAACTTTTTAGGTATTACTGTCTTTATTGAGACATGTGTAGCGCGCAGCAATAATATCCATATCAGTTTATAAAATTGCGAAACCACGGTTACCCTCTGCGCTGTGGCTCAACAAATTCCGCCTACATCCCACCAAAATAAATGCGCTTTGGAGAAGTTTGCAGGCAAAGCAACCTCTACAGTGCACGCAACTCTAAGAAATAGTCAAAATTAATTGTGCCACAGCGCCGAGGATAACTGCGTTTTCTTAAATCTGAAAACTGATAAGTATATTATTGAAGGTGGATACACGCCTCTGAAAAATTAAGAAACATATGAGACATACTTAAAAAGTAAACTATTTAATATTAGTTAACCAACCTAGTAGGTAGCATGTCTTAGCGTATTCTGATGAACTACATTGCTGACAATGCTGTGCCGTGAAAACCGCTGTTCTAACAAAAAAAAACAATTTGTATATATGGTGGGAAATTATAAGTGAAATAACTTGTATAGCATATGGGTGCTTTCAGATAACAACAATAATAGAGGTACCGTTACCATTTTTCTTTTCAATGAAATTTGTGTATATGATGGGGAAATGTGTTGACACCAATGTACTTAGTTCTACAAGAAATGCTCTTGGTTTTATGGAAAAAAAAAAATCGGATAGAACATGCATGTTGCGGAAAATGTCGCTTTTGTCGTTCCACAGAATCGCTGGTTTGGACCGCTCTAGAAGTAAAATAAACTTTTGTGTACCTCTACGCAAAAAAACTATATATTTTTAGCTGCCGTACATTCGCTGCAACAAATCGCAAATATTGTTCAAAAAATAAGGTATTCTAATAAGGGCAGTTTTTAGGATATTAATGGGCCAAGAAAGAGTATGAACCATAAGCTGAGATTTTCTCTTAGTATTAGTATATCCTCTTTATTATCGTCAAAAAAACTTTGTACTCCTTGAATTGGCAGATAATTTTAATTAGACATTGAATTCATCAAAAAATTTGAGAAATACAAAAAATTGGACTTTCACGCCGAATTAAAAAGAAAAACCTTCTTCGATTGCCTTTAAAATTTCACTGAACGACCTTTAGAAGTCCAGCTCTCTCAGGCATAAGTTTTGAAAATTGAAAAATTGGAGACACTGTTATGAAAATACTGAAGGTATTGGTGCCTTATTCTGATATGAACTGAAATCCTTCCCTTAAAGTGCTTCCAGCGATTGCATCGAACATTTAAAACCGCTATGTAAAACCAATCGGCAATGCTTCTGACGATAGCAAAAACGTGGATAGAAAAAAACACGCACAAGACTGCCATCAGGTGATCTGCGGATATATTGATTGCTATAGTGAAATCATACATTATATGAAAAATTGCGTTCATAAACGGTTTGCGGCTCAAAAATGCTGTTGTCCAGAATTGCTGGATATGTACCTATTTTCAGAGCAACTTCTCTTTTCCCCGTGGACGTTACTGCCGCTATCCTTGAAGGTGCTTCGACGCTTGGCCCGTACACACAAGTGCCGCCGTATCTCTCATGGGTCAAAAACTTTCGCTCTCTTCGCAAGGTGATGACGCGCCCCTTCTCGCCTGTCGCTCTGTACAGCCAACGCTCAGTATCTCTAGCCAATAGCTCTATGAACCGCCCCAGTTGTAACAGCCCACGCTTTGTATTTAATTGAGTTCGTCGTCCTCCCCACTTGTTTTCATGGCTACATTATCGGCTGGGATTTAATGTCCCACCATCATGCCCTGAGTGACTGGCTGCGCCAGCCCTCAGGTCGAACTCTCCGTGCCTCGTGTTCGGCCATCCGGTACCGTCCTTGACGAGACGTGTCCTCGTGCTGCTACCAAGCTGCTCGTATCTAAGGGCTTCAATAATCCACCTGTCAGCGCCGTTCCCCTTCCTCTCTCTGTCGCTCCTGGCGCTGACGCCATCGTTCTGATTTTGGCTTCCTAAGTTGGTTCCCGCCGCCGCCATACTGCAGCCGTTCGCAGTGCTGGACCTGCAAAATGGCGCGATCACACTTTTTTTTTAACCAATACTCTTTCGTCTCCTGTCACATTGCTTCGTGGGGAGTGCGTGGGCCGCATGGAGTCTATGGACCTACTCTTTGGCCAGCCGTGCATTCACCTGCTTACGAATTTGATACCACGACCCCAACTCGCGCGGCTTCCGACCCGCTTCAGCGTGATATTTTCAACCGTTCCGCAGACAGCTCTCTCGTGCCGCGCCGCCGCGAGCAGCTGCTTGACCTGCTGCACCGTTCCCCTCGTCGTTCGACACGCCGAAAGTGGGGCCGGATGACGACCGTCTCCCAGTGCGTCGACATCGGCCCTCACCAGCCTATCCGCAAGCGCCCGTACCGAATGTCACCCGAAGAGCGGCGGAGCGCCGTGTCATCTCTGAACAAGTCGACGACATGCTCCACCGTTCACATGTTCAGGAATCCAGCAGCCTCTGATCGTCTCCTGTTATCCTCGTGAAGAAGGATGCGTCTATTCGGTTCTGCGTTGACTATCGCCACTTCAAGAAAATTACGTGCAGGGATGTGTATCCGCATATTGGCATCGATGATGCCTTAGACTGTTTGCAAGGCCCATTTTTTTCCTCGCTTGATTTGCGCTCCGTGTAGGCTCCGGCTGCGAATGATCGCCTAAGTCACCCCGGACAGACTCAACGAATTCAACGTTAAGGCATTCGGCTTCTGCAACGCTTCAGCGACGTCATAAAGGATGTTGGACATGCTTCGTGGCCTCAAGTGGCGTGCCTTATCACCTGATTATGCAGCCCGTCTGAGTCGCCTTCGCCAGTTCGTGACCTGCCTCACACACGCTGCTCTCTAACTCAATCTGAAAAAAATGTCACTAACCCAAGCACCACAGACAATCGGCCCAGTACTGCAAATACACGGTTTCACACTGGTCCTTTGTACGACCGGCCTTTGTCAATATGTTTCCAATATTGGACTGATTACATGTGCCGCTTGGGGTGGAGCGCACAAGCTTGCAATCCTCGGGCACGTCATGGGTACAGACGGAGTCCTACCTGATCCTGACAAGCTGCGAGCCGTTGCTAACTTCCTGAGAGCGACCACCAGTGAACAATTGCGCAGCTCCTTGGGCCTCTGCTCCTACTTTCGCCGTTTTGTCAGGAATTTCGCTACATTCACAGCGTACCTTACGCAGCTACTGAATGGGCCCACTAACATCTCTTCTTGGACACAGGCTTGCAACGACGTGTTTGCGATGCTGCGACACATTTTGACTTCGCTGCCCATACTTGGTCATTACGATTGCGATGCCGCAACGAAACACTACACCGTTGCCAGTGGTGTCGCCCTCGGTGTGGTCCTCGCACAGCGCAAGCCTTTCTATTTTAATGTTTCTTTTTTTACTGTAATCCGCGACTTCTCTCCCGACAGAATTTTTCTAGGGTGTGTAGCTGTGGGGAGGGCGCTCGAGTTTGGGGGAATGTTGGTGGGCGGCCAGCCCCTACCAAGGGGTAGTGGTTGTGAGGTGGCTGGTGAGTGATTCTTCTGTAGGGCAACTTCTTCTTTACTTCTGTACTTCTGGAGGCTTCTGGAGGCGGAAAGTTGTTGGGAGTGGCGTGGGGAAATGATTCGAGGTGGCGATGGTGTGTAGTGGGGAGGTGGTTCTCGAGGGTAAGCGCTTCGCCTCAGCAGACATCATATCAGGGAGTACACTGTCACTGCTATCGCAGGAAAACTGCATTCATGCACGTCAGCGCAACTTGCATTTGAAAATGGCTGGTGGTCGCAATACCTGTGTAGCGTTCTTAGGTTTATGCTCGTTTTTTAAAGAAAGCTCCGATCTCAGTTAAAGTGAACGAATTATTAGAATGCTTTGTTAGGCCGCGCTTATCAGTCGATACAGTCCACCCTAAATTTGTCCCAAGTTTATCTTTTCAGTGGAGGGAGTCGCGAACAGCCTCAATGCAGTGCGCTTGTGGAGTAAGCACGGCCCGCCGCTGTGTTTCAATTACTTTGACGTTGCGGTGGTGACACCAAGGTCGCGGGTTACATCCCAGCCGAGGAGGCGAAGTACACAACCGCCGTTGTTCTGGGTGACGGCTCAGCTACGTTAAAACTGCTAGGTGGGTTAAATTAATCAAGAGCCTTCCAATACAAAGAACCTCGAGGCCCACGCGTCGTTTCAGGATTCTAAGCGCCAAAATTTAAAATTTTTTGTGCCTTGAGCAAACTTCGACGAAGCATGTAGTTTGGGCGTAACCCAATTAATGCACAAATAAGATTTCACTGTGTGGCTTGTAATTCGCTGCCACAGTAAGCAGCAGTGCTGGAGCCATGGGCACTAAAAGAATATAAACACAAGCTCTAGGAAGCTACTGGTACATGGCTTGCTTCAGGTAAAGCATGTTTTGCATGGCTTAGCACAATTTGGTCAACATGCGGGCTGGCGAGAGTCACCGCTCTTGCGGAGATACAATACAAATAAGAGTACCTCGTTGAGGGACCGGAAACATTTAACAAAGCGTGCATTCAGAGATCGTACAAGCGGTCCTACAAGAGGAGGAGTAATCAAACTTGAAAAACATTCTTGGAAGAAAATGACGTAGCGGTGCTTAATTTGCACTCTGCCACCACGGTGTCTCGAAATCTCAAAAATAATATTTTATTCGTGGGAAACTTACAAAGTAAAGATATTTAACGAAAAATGCAGAAGGAATATTTGAAATATCTCAAAGTAACAAGCCAGAGCGAGCACGCCATAATTTCCGCTTGGCCACTAATAGGCCTCGGCCTCACAACATTGATATTTTACACAATTAAAATTCAGTGATAAATTTATTTAGGCCAAAGAGGAAAAGCGATAGTGTATACTTAAGAAGCAAGAGCGTTACCTGCGCCATCGCCTCTAGGAGAACTGAGGATCTTTGGAATCCGCTGAGTAAGCAAATGATAGTCAATAAGCAGACCGTTTGATGCAGACTAGAGCAGAGGACACAGTGCACACTTTTAATTTTTACACATACACATCTTCATCGTTTTATTGCATGTTTTTTTGTGCAGGCAGGGGTGGCGGGTTCGCAAAGCACATCCCTGCTGTGTGCATGCAAGGTGAGGACCACTGGCGTGATTTAGCAACCTGTTAGTGCAAGGACTAAGGGCTTAATCATGCGATCTTGTGTTATTTTGTTTTGCCTCAGCTTTTTGACAGTACTTGTGCAATGTCAAAAGCAGTGAACAAAGGTCAAACGTCTGGTGTGACGGCCTGTGTTCTTTTCATTCGAAGTACAAGCCAGCAGAGAACCGCAGCTTTGAGGAAAATTACAGATTCTTATTATAGACATCATTACTCTAAAATCTGCCGACTCTATATTCAGTTAAGACGTGATCACTATTGCGCCTTGGTTCTTGACACGCTGCCCGCAATTTTTTATGTGAGAGTCCGCTTAGCGGTTTGGCCTAGGTGTACAAGCGGATACAGTAGGTCATTCACAACACTCCGTGGCTGACAGCCACCCAAAAATCAGCGCACGCAACGCCGGATCGCATTCTCCGCATGGCTATGCGCCCTGTGGGCGCGCCGTGCTAGAACCGCCTGAAAGCTCGTGCACTCCATCCTCCAGCCACGGGTAATACACCAGGCCCAATTTCATTACCTCACCCGACGACAGTGACACTACCTCTGAGCTATGAGACGTGAAGCTCTGAGTTCCGTAACTTATCTCCTCCGTCTTGCACCCATGTCTGTGCTTCAGCACCATACTTAATACACTCGGTGAAATCATCGACGAGCCTGAGATCAGCCGAGCTCATAAGCTGTCCCAGCTTCATTGCTTATAGCGAATTCTTTCGGGGTCAAACTGTCAGCTTACAAGCAATCGCTTGTTTTCCAGATCATATCAATCGTGCCTATACCTCAAGGATGCATACTGCATATCGAAGCAACATACACACCACTGCGGGGAGCTACCGCTGTCTACCGTCCCTCCTCAACCTTAATTCTCGCAGCATATGCTGTGCATACGCGCACCACTCTGTAGTTAGAGCTTAGAGTGATTTAAAACGTCTTCCTCTTCCGCTTTTCACCATATTTATCACAGTTCACCTCTAGACCAACTCCTTCGCCGCCCTTCAACAGCTTAAGAGTGATCGTCACACAGCTCAAATTACGCAGTCTATTCATCGGCTCTGCACGCAGTGGTGCCCATGTCCTGTGCGCATACTTTGTATTCTTGAATAATAATAATAATTGGTTTTGGGGGAAAGGAAATGGCGCAGTATCTGTCTCATATATCGTTGGACACCTGAACCGCGCCGTAAGGGAAGGAATAAAGAAGGGAGTGAAAGAAGAAAGGAAGAGAGGTGTGCCGTAGTGGAGGGCCCCGGAATAATTTCGACCACCTGGGGATCTTTAACGTGCACTGACACCGCACAGCACACGGGCGCCTTAGCGTTTTTCCTCCATAAAAACGCAGCCGCCGCGGTCGGGTTCGAACCCCGGAACTCCGGATAAGTAGTCGAGCGCCCTAACCACTGAGCCACCACGGCGGGTTTGTATTCGTGGCCATGCACATTATCAGCACAATATTCATCTGAATAACACGGTACACCAACAATTAAGACGACCCGCAACCTTCCCTCTTGCCAAGATCTGTTCTTGCCCCATGTTCATTAATATACAGCGCAAGGTAAAGGCAAGAGGCAGGAACAGTAAAAGACATACACGGGCGCTGTGTCCGTGTGTGTCTGTGTGTGACGCAGAGCCCGTGCATGCCTTTAACTGTTTCTGGCTCTTGTCTTTGCCTTGCGCTGTGTATTCATCATGCAGGACCAACTACCCATCAACTCGCCCCTGCGCCAGGTATTAGAAAAAGTTCTGGCCCAGTGAACACACACTCTGATTTCTCCGCTTTCGCATCCTCTCCCTGTGGGCTTACTCCATAGAAGGACGCATACGCTCGCCGGAATCAGACAGGGACGGCTTTGACTCTTTCTGTGCGTCATCAGTGGCTTGACAACATCTTCCATGCACTGACAGGTGCCCTGCCTCTGACGCTTCACCGGGCCTGTGTGATGTGCTACACTTGTTGTGGACGTGTCCAGCCACGGCTACTGGGCTTCCTCAGTGATGTGGGCTTGCGGTGGAAACGCGAATGTGACTGAGAAAAGCAGACCACGTACCGTCGCTGCACCGACAATATTTGCGACCACATGAGCAAAACTGGCCTTTCTTCCCTCTGACTTTCATATAAATTCGTTTTCCCCTTTTCAACCTATGCCTCAAACCACGCTTCTATAATTAAAGCAATTCTAGAGTTGAATTTTTTTTTACATAAAAGAGGATATCCTTGTAGTGCTTGTATTTGCTATACCGGTTGAAAGGCCTGACGCTCTGAGTTACGTCCGCAGCGTTTTCTAATTGCTCTACCGGACATCGCTTTAGTTTCAAAATGCTGGAACGGATAATGGAAAAAAATCTAATTTTAGGACTTCAATTTGAGCATAAGGAATGAAAAACTCAGATGATTGTACAAGCCCAGACCAAAAAATGAAGTTTTTATTGACGATTCGTATATAAAGTGTCAGGACCGGTGGAAGAAACGTTTCTTTTCGAGTTAAGAGAGAATTATTGAGTGCATCTCGTTTTGACAACTGCTTCTGTGCAGGAGGATAAGGACTAGCCAAAGCAAAGTACCACAGGTGCCTGGTTGCACCATGGCTGAAACAGTGAGGACTTCTTTGCGGCAATAAAATATTGTTGCCGTGTTTTCCTTACAGGCGCTTTATTTCGTAATGTTTTCTCGTCAAGCGAAAAGAATGACAAAACGAAAGGCTTTGAGCACGCCTAAGCTTCGCCTTCAAGAGTAGAACGAGATAGCGTCATCGGACCGCCACCGCTAATCAGCAGCCGCTATCTGCTACCGCAATGGGGAGAAGGTGGGAAAGCACTCCGTTTCCCGACAGACACAGACTGGAAGGGGAAAAGTATACCGTTCGTTTTCTCTTAGCAGCCGCTGCCATGCGTGCGCTCGCGATTCGCCCTCCGCGGCCACGTAGTCATTTCCCGCCTCCCAGCTTTCTCGCAGCCGCCTAAACACACATCCTGCAGATCGTTCCGTAGCGATTGCTTTTGTGGCTTAAAAACAACAACGCACACAGCCTATACGCACGGACTTTCGCGTCTGAACACTTAACGCGTAAATCAAGACGACAAAGAATACCAGCGTGCGGCACTGTCTGGTGCAGCAACCGGGGCGAATCAGGCAAAACGCTTTTCGCTATTCCGAGCAAGAAAAAAAAAGACGGTAAGCTACGGGTTCTGTGGCTGCCCAGAATCCTGAAATTTGATTATTTTTGTTGCCCCGATACTGCGTAGTGCAGCGGGTTTCGCATGATTGCCGGAGAAGAGGCATGCACAGAAATAGTGCCGGGCACTTCTTGCATTTCGAATAAAATTGATGCCTTTGGGCATAGAAATAACAGTCAGCGCGTCATGCAAACTGGCTGTTTAAAAGTTGCTTTCCATTGGTCTTGCTTTTGATTGTTCTTTTTTGACATACATCCTCTTCTTGCTTTCCTCCATATTTTGCAACATCACATGCTTCAAGCTGCGAATGTTCGGGGCCCATTTTCTTCTTCGTAACGAGATAAGTGTTGCATACCTATTCTTAAAGCTCCCGAAGGCAAATCTGATTTCGTTTCTTGAATGACGCGAACAGATTTTCTGATTTCCTAGAGCCTCGTACTCAGTTCTCTGATATTAGCTTGATGAAAAAGCTGCCCTGATGGAGTAAGCATTTCTAGAGTGCTTCAATGTGATATATTTTCTTTATCACATTAGCTTAAAGTGCGTTAACAATTCAAGCACTTGTAATAACTTCACTTGTTTCGTTTTTGATTATTCTAATATGATTTTGCCTCTAAAAAGTTTGTTTCCCAGGAACTATTTCTTTTGGTAATGTTTTAATATTACACCTAGCAATTGCACATTATCGATTCGTTGCTTTTTACAGATTACCTTTAGCCTGAATCTGTTCTCTGTATAAAAAAAGCTTCGTTCCTGAAGAACTTTGAATATAGTATATTATATGTAATGAAGAATTGTCAATGCTGTGTGCTTTATTAGGCAAAATGTCTTCGTACCTAATAGGATGTTTCTTTAATACCGGTAGCTTTTTGTCTCAGAAAATTGAATTGCCTACATCTACGAGGTGTTTTGCCTCCATAAAAACGCTAAGGCGCCCGTGTGCTGTGTGATGTCAGTACACGTTAAAAATCCCCGGGTGGTCGAAATTATTCCGAAGCCCTCCACTACGGCACCTCTTCCTTCCTTTAATCTTTCACTTCCTCCTTTATTCCTTCCCTTACGGTGCGGTTCAGGTGCCCAACGATATATGAGACAGATACTGCGCCATTTCCTTTCCCTAAAACCAATTATTATTATTATAGTGGTTGTCATGAGATTAACAATTTTTACTTATCAAAATGAAGAAGTAGAAAGCCCTTACAGTTTATCCACTAAACACTGCTTAAACATTTGTCGCTGACGGTGCAAACTGACTCATTCTTATGCTGTTCTTTTTAAGGATCACTTCTCTCCAGATTAGTTCGAGAAAGTCCGATTGGATGAAAAAAAAATGGTGAAATGGAATGCCATATTCTTACTATTTTTTTCTCATATTAGGCAGAAAAATGATAAGAATTAAACCGCTTTCTTGCATGTCAAATCTCCAGATATGCACTGCTGGTTCATGTCATGTATTTTAGCATGCACAAGGGGCGATAAAAATACACGCGAGGAGCGTGGCGCCTATGCGCTCTTACTGTACGCATTTGGTTTCATCACGCTCTTACTTTGGTGGCAATAAAAATAAGCCTTACAGTCGTCTATTATGGTATCATTGTACCGTATTAACATAATGTACAACTCTAGGGCCTTTTTATTACCAGCCGTTCCACGCTGATCTTAGTCATGGTCGTGCTTTTGGCCTCTCTCAGTGTCTGCGATGAGCGACCGAACGATCTGACGGCAGTCGTCTTCGTGAATGGCAGCTTCTAAACAGGTAGGGAAGATCTTCGATAGGAGCGGATGGATGCCGCCGTAAAACAGAAAAACTTCGAGAAAAAAATTCAGGGGGGGGGGGGGGGGGGTACTTGACCTAAAGTGCGGTGAGGCGAAAGCCCTTAACGCGGTGTTGGGGCTTGTGTCAGTGATGTGTGGGTAAAATGTTAAGTACTTGCGTTTGCCCGCATTCTGAGACTCCACTGAAGCGAGCGCTAGGAGAGAGGTTTCGCGCCACCCGACTCGGTTGACAGCTGCGAGGCGTCTGGGGAGGGCGTCGCGTGCGCCAGTGGCAGCACCTTGCGCATGCGCAGGGAACTATAAATTCGAAGGGAATTACAGCATGGCCTCCGAGATCGCGCCTTCGCGCTAGCGTGCCGTTGTGATCTCGGAGGCCTTTGTCGCAATAGCGTAACGGAAGGACGAACAGAGAATGAGCCTTTAAAGGCTTTCACCTTAAAACTGGCAGAAAATCGCCGTGCATTCGGTGTCAGTGTTATAGGCTTTATGAAAAGGACATCCCAGTTCGTGTGGTTGGCAGGGGCCACGACGCTGCCACAATGTCTCGTCGCTCATCATCTGTATTTCTACAGTTTTGCTGCTGCCACTCCTGGGACAGCTGTTGTCGCTGCCCGCAGTACAGCTAGCTGATACCCGTGACGAAGAACCGTGCGTGCGCAAATTCCGTGGCCTGGATGAACCGCCAATCTGCTGCGACTTATCTTCGAGTCTGCTGCTCCGACCGCCGCCTTTTCTGGACACGTTCACTTTGCTCGTCGGGCAACGTGGGACGATGCTACCTACTCCGCCCCTTGAAAAGCGCGCGCGCTTGGACGACGCTCTGGGCCACGACGCTGCCACAATGTCTCGTCGCTCATCATCTGTATTTCTACAGGTTTTGCTGCTGCCACTCCTGGGACAGCTGTTGTCGCTGCCCGCAGTACAGCTAGCTGATACCCGTGACGAAGAACCGTGCGTGCGCAAATTCCGTGGCCTGGATGAACCGCCAATCTGCTGCGACTTATCTTCGAGTCTGCTGCTCCGACCGCCGCCTTTTCTGGACACGTTCACTTTGCTCGTCGGGCAACGTGGGACGATGCTACCTACTCCGCCCCTTGAAAAGCGCGCGCGCTTGGACGACGCTCTGGGCCACGACGCTGCCACAATGTCTCGTCGCTCATCATCTGTATTTCTACAGGTTTTGCTGCTGCCACTCCTGGGACAGCTGTTGTCGCTGCCCGCAGTACAGCTAGCTGATACCCGTGACGAAGAACCGTGCGTGCGCAAATTCCGTGGCCTGGATGAACCGCCAATCTGCTGCGACTTATCTTCGAGTCTGCTGCTCCGACCGCCGCCTTTTCTGGACACGTTCACTTTGCTCGTCGGGCAACGTGGGACGATGCTACCTACTCCGCCCCTTGAAAAGCGCGCGCGCTTGGACGACGCTCTGGGCCACGACGCTGCCACAATGTCTCGTCGCTCATCATCTGTATTTCTACAGGTTAGTTATCTCCAAACTCGGTGTTACCGATGCAATGATGTTTGCCTTTTGGCAGTGTCGTGGCCGCCCAGCCCTTTCAAGCGTGCTTGCTCTGCTATTGTTTGTGTTCTGCGCTTGTTGCTTCTCAGTGGGGACGTAGAAGTAAACCCAGGGCCCATGACAAAGGCGCAGGAAGAGAAATTAGACACCGTGGGAGAAACCGTATTACGACTTGAAGCGAGCAACGCCACTCTTATTGAAGCGGTAACAAAAGTGCTAAACATTCATGCGACACTGAAAACAGACCTTGAAAATCTAACCAAACGTGTTCAAGAACTTGAAACAAAACTTGAATTGGCTTCATCTGTTAGTACTTCTGCAAATCACGAAAGTGGGTTATCTAACATCGTCAATAAAATTGATGACTTAGAAAACCGGTCGCGCCGTTCAAATGTTCTGTTTTATGGTATCGCCGATAGTGACTCGTCTGAAAGTTGGGAGACGTCAGAGCAACTTGTCAACGACTTCTGCCTCGATAAGCTTGGAGTCACTGTTACTTCCGTTGCTAGGGCGCATCGTGTGGGCCGTTTCTCGACCGAGAAGGCACGGCCAATTATAGCGAAGTTTATCAACGATAAAGAAATTGAAGCCATTCTAAGTAACGGCCGCAAGCTAAAGGAAACAAATTTTAGCATCGGACGTGATTATTCGCTTGCTGTCCGTAATAAACGTCGACAGCTGCTGCAGTTCTCGAAAACGATTAAAAAAGATGGTGACCGCGTGCGTTTGGCTTTCGATAAATTGCATATCAATAAGGACACGTATCTGTGGGATGTCGCCAGTGGCCGAGCGGTGCCAGTTAGTCTTTCCACGACCGACTGACCGGTTCCAACGGCCACCTCATCTTTTCCAACGTCTTCATGCTCGTTGAACACTCGTCTTAATTCAGAGATTAGCAGTAGTTTTCCTTTTCACTAATATCCTAAGTGTACTTTCAAAATCTGTTGCCCTTTCTTCCCTCGTCGATTCAACGTGCGCTTCACTTCTGATATTAACTGAAACTTGGTTGACGATACTATTCGGATGCTAACATTCTTCTCAGTGAATCCGAATTTTGCTTTTTTCGTTGTGATAGAAAAAATAGAAAAGGGGGTGGCGTCCTTATTGCTACAAAGAACAAATATCTGCTGTCCCGATCACTGTCACTACTTTTTCTTGAATGTGTTTGGATACGATCAAATTGGTATTGCTGATGTTGTTATTGCTGCCTTCCTACCGACCGCCAGATATGACTGCCACATTTTCAGGTGAATTTCATAGAATATTGAGTGACTTATACGTGCGTTTTCCTAACTCCATTTTCCTTGTATTTGGTGATTTTAACTTCCCAAACATTGATTGGCCCTAATCTTACGGTTAACCCCCAGTGACCAGGAACCCACATGTTCCTTCATACTTGCTTAGATTTTTCGCTTGTTCAACTTATCACTGATCCTACCGCCGCTCCGCACAACGGCAAATATTCTTGATCTCGTCCTAACAAATTAACCCTGAGGTTTGTTTCGATATCTTGCATTTACAAGGCCTATCCGATCATGAAATCATCACCGGGTACATCACTCGTCCATTTGGTAGAAAGAAAACATCCACTAAGCGAATTCATTGCTACAAACCGCGCTAATTTCGATGGATTAACTCTGCACTGCAATCATTTTCGGAGGACTTCCTAGCTCACTGGTTCTATCTCGCTCTGTCGAAACAAATTGGAAATCACTTAAAGACACATTAACTAATCTTTTGTACAAGTTTGTGCCGGTCATCACCATCAGATATCATAAAAATGCACCATGTTCACAAATCGCCTTCGTCGTCTTAATAATAAGAAAAAACGCTTGTACCGCCAAGCAGTCAAAACAGGTCTTCCATCATCATGGACAAAGTTACAGGCATTGCGATCATGAATATCAGTCACTGCTTAATACAACTCGTCATCATTTCTTCAGTCACGACCTGTCCACCATGTTAACCAATAACTGTCATAGATTTTGGCGCGTCATCAATCCGAGTTCCACCCCGAAATCGTACTAACTAATCCTGACGGTGATCCTGTAACTGAAACTGAGTGTGCACAGCTTCTTAACGACGCATTCGTCTCAGTGTTCACCCATGAAGATACCACTTCCTTCGCCCATGTTACAGTCATCTTCCGTCACTTCCATGCCAGAAATTATCATTAACGAATCAGGAATTCTAGCCCTTTTGAATAACCTCAAAGTTACTACTAGCTCTGATCATCTTGGATTTAATAACAAAATACTAAAGAATGCCTCTCTAAACCTCTATCAAGTATTGACATCACTTTTTTCACAATCATATCATCTGGTACAATTCCTGACGACTGGCGTACAGCGAAAGTAATACCATTTTCAAATCCGGAGACCGCACCATTCCACTTAACTATCGCCCTATCTCATTAACCAGCAACATCTGTAAACTCCTGGAACACATAATTCATACTCAAGTAATTAATTATCTAGAGGAGCACGATATCATTTTCAAATACCAGCACGGTTTTTCGCAGGGTTATTCATGCGACACACAACTCACTGGATTTACTAACGACATATTTTCCGCAGTAGACGCTGGCTTACAGGTTGACGCAGTATTTTTAGACTATTCTAAAGCTTTTGATCGCGTTCCATATCACAGGCTCCTAACCAAATTGACAAACTTAAATCTCCATCCCAGCGTTATTTCATGGATAAAACAATTCCTCGATAACAGAAAACAATTCACCTCTGTCAACGGCTTTAACTCGTCTTCTGTCCTCGTAACATCTGGAGTCCCCCAGGGAAGTGTACTTGGCCCTCTGCTCTTTTTAATTTTTATTAACGATCTACCCAAGTGTGTATCGTCTCAAATTAGGTTATTCGCGGATGATTGTGTAATATATCGTAATATTACTAATGAAACCGACCGCCAATCACTTCAAACTGATCTTGACGCTGTAACGGCTTGGTGTTCTTCCTGGCTAATGTCTCTAAATGCATCTAAAACAAAGTTAATGTCGTTTACTAACCGTTCCACTCGAATTGCTACAACATACTTCCTCAATAACGATAAAGTTGAACTTACAACAACTTACAAGTACCTAGGAGTTCACTTTCAGTCTGACCTAACTTGGCATTACCATATTAACACAATCTTAGCATCAGCAAATCGCGCACTCGGCCTTCTTAGGCGTAATCTCAAACACGCGCCTTCACACTTAAAAAAACTTGCTTACATCACGCTAATCCGCCCGAAAGTTGAGTATGCGTCTGCCATATGGGACCCTCATCAAGCTTACATCATAAACAACCTTGAATCCCTGCAAAACCGTGCTGTTCGCTTCATCTTTTCAGATTATTCACGCTTCACCAGTGTCACAGCATTAAAACAACGTGCCGAGTTGGAACCGCTATCATGTCGACGCCATTTCGCTCGCCTAACCTTGCTTCACAAACTGTATCACCATCCCACCCTCCACGACGACTTCTTTTTGCCACACCCTGCAGTCTTTCCTCGCCGCGACCACGTTAACAAAATAAAACGCGTCACATGCCGTTCTTTGCTCTACTCGAAATCATTCATTCCTCGCACTATAATAGATTGGAATAACTTGCCATCACACATAGCTACTGAGGTTAACCCACAATCGTTTCAGCATTCGTTAAAACAAACCATGGACTAACAGATTTGGTATTTTTGTTGTATTATGTGCATTTACTGAGTATTTTCTTCTGCGTTGTTTGTTGTTGTTATTTGTGTACATTACTAGTTTTAATTAATTATTACGTGTATTTTGTTTCTAATGCCTGTGCCATATTTTTATGCTTGTATCGCCCCCCCCCCCCCTATGTAATACCCTCGCACGAGGGCCCTTAGGGGTATTGTAAATAATAAATAATAATAAATAATAATAACGTATGTACATTGCCAGCATGACACTCAAAGTTCGATTAAATCGTCGGCTAAAACGTTTCTTTGCGGATGGTAGGCCGTACAAGCCCGATGAAATATAGTGCACTCGGCGAGCAGAGCTTTATGACTAAAAAAGCCTACAGCGCACATACAAACAAGGACAGGAAGGGCGCACAACAAGCGCAGCCCCCGACAGTCGGGAGTCTCCGCTTGTTGTGTACCCTTTTCTTTCCTGTTTGTATGTGCGCAGTGCAATTTGATGACCATGACTGACTAGCTGGCCATCAATGCACTCTCTCGGGCAGAGATTTAATGACTTCAGGCAAGACGCTTTCTCTTTCTCTGAGAAGTTCACGAGCAGCACCTTGTCAAAGAATGAAACGATGCAAAAGAAGGGACGCGACGTCACGAAAGGCGTTGGCAGGCCTACATGAGCGGAGGCAATCGATGAAGATCAACATGCCGCGCCATTTGTACCATGCCAGTGTACGTCTTGAATACTTCCGCATGTCCACATTAAGGGTTAGCGTGGAAACAGCTGCAGATTTGCGACTATCGGTGTCGGGGAATGAGGAGGAGTATAATCCGTCGATCATAGTTATAGTTACGTCAATAAAGAAATTATCGAGAATTGCAAAATATCAAGCTTGGCGGTTAAGGGCATGGAATTGTGGAACCGCAAATGTGTCGGAAAAAAAATCGAGAAGAGAGACAGTCCATAGATCTTTACGATCCTCGGAAGGCACGTCGCCGGTGGTGAGCAAATGAGCAGCGGATTCGAGAGCAGAGAGGCTTGCAATCTCGGCCGGTAGCAGGGAGCGGGATAGAGCATCAGCGTATTGGTACTTGCGGTCCGACCGGCGAAAGGCGTGCACCTTAAATTTTTGTAGACGGAGAGCCCACCGAACGAGGTGGCCGGAGGGATCTTTCAACAAAGAAAGCCAACAAAGGGCATGGCGGCCCGTGACGACAAAAAGGTAAGGGCGGCAAGAGATAAGGGCGGAAAGAGGACGGCCAAAAAGATGAG
Organism: Amblyomma americanum; assembly: GCF_052857255.1. NCBI lineage: Eukaryota > Metazoa > Arthropoda > Arachnida > Ixodida > Ixodidae > Amblyomma > Amblyomma americanum. The sequence goes on from NC_135499.1 coordinate 79,584,248, forward strand.
GGCGGAACTTGTCAATTGCCTAGTCAATGGCCAAGCCCTCTGTTTCCGTCACGGAATAGTTGGATTGCGCTTTCTCGAGGGTGCACACAGCGTAAGCAGCTACATATGCGTTGAATCCAGACTTTTGCTGGGCGAGCACAGCACCAAGGCCAATACCACTGATGTCCGTCGCTAGTTCGGTTGGTGCTTTCGGGTCAAAGTGGTGGAATATAGGTAGTGCTGTGAGAAGAGTGCGCAACATGTTGTAGGCGTCATCGCATTCTTAGCGACCATCTCGCGAAATTTAAGTGCCTGCCGAGAAGCTATTTAAAGGGGCAACAATGGCGGCAAAGTGGCGAATAAAACGGCGAAAATTCGAACAGAGGCCTAGCAAGCTGGGCAATTTCGTAACGTAAGTAGTTTCAGGAAATGCAGTCACAGCATGAATTTCGTCCGTGTCGGGACAGACACCCCCTATGGAGCAGCAGTTCACGAGCAGCAAAGCGACACTTTAAGTTGGTGCAGGCGGATGGACCGGTGGAAGGGCCGCAGCCATTTGTTCGCTGATGACACTACGAAAGTCGGGCACTAGGTATAGAGATGGCCCGGAGTGGGGTGGCCGAAGCGAGAGTTGAAGTGCATCTTCCTCATGCACGAAGTCTACAATCTGTGCCAATAGCGCCGAGTGGTGCAGCCGACACGCCGGCAAACGAGTCTAGAGGCGCGGCTTGCTGGCCAGTACGGAGCCCCTGCTTAAGCTGCTCGTCGTAGCTCTGGCAGAGGCTGACAACTTCAGCAACGGTGTGGAGATCTCGTGACAGCATCATCTGAAATGCGTCATCCTCGATTTCTTTCAAAATGTTTGATCTTGTCAGCTTCAGACATCTGGGCGTTGACGTGCGAGCCCAGGTTGACCGCTTCTTCACTGTAGCTCGTGAAGGTCTCGCTCAAATGCTGCGAACGTTCGCGAAAACGGTGTTCGGCGCGTTGCTTTCGTACAACAGGACGTCCTAACACTTCGAAGAAGTTCGCATTGAATATCGCCCTCGTGAAAGGTCTCTTTCGTCATTTTGGTACCAAAGTTTGGCAACACTGGTTAAATAGATTATGACGTTGTTAAACTTCGTAGCATCGTCCGACTTGTTAAACGTGCTCACTCGTAGTATGATGCGCACCAGTCTTCAACATCCTGGTCGTCAGCGCCGCAGAAGAGGGCGAGGTCCCGCTGCCGGAGGCAGCCGTAACAGAGGGCTGACGAACCCACTAGCATTGCCCTGCGGTTGGCATCTTCGGGGGGGAGGGGGGGGGGGTAGCGTGCGGCTGAGGAGTTCCAGGAGGTACGAGGATGCCAGACCGAACCTTCACTAAATGTAACAGGCTTTTAGGTCAGCGCTTCGGCCAACAGTAGCAGCAAAGAACGCTGAAGCAGTCTCTCGCTGTGAGCGATGCCAGTGCGGCTAGATGGATCTCCGTCTTCTTCAACCTCTATATAGGGTGTTTCACCTAAGAGTGCACAATTTTTAACAATAGGGTTTTAGTCAGAACAGCACTTTTCTCGGCACAGCATTGTCAGCGAGTAGCACATCAGAATGCAGCTAAGACGTCCTAGCAGGCTAGTAAACTAAAATTGATTGGTTGAATTTTTAACTATTACTATCAAGCCCCTTGATTATTTAAAGGAGTGTAGCACACCGTAAGTAATAGTCATATCAGTTTTTAGAGCTTTGAAAACGCGGTTACCCTCGTGGCTATGCCCAAACAAATTTTGGCTGCATCGAACCAAAATGCATGCACTTTCGAGAAGATTGCAGGCCGAGCAACCTTTTCAGTGCGTGCACGTAACTTGTCGAAATAGCCAAAATTTGCTGGGCCACGCCACCGAGGGTAATCGCGTTTTCAAAAAAAAAATGTACGTAGATGTTATTTAGGGTGGGATGCACGCCTTTCAATGATTAAGAACCCTAAAAAGAATAATTAAAAAGTTTCCTATTCAATATTGCTTAACCAGCCAGCTAGTTACCACGTCTTAGCTGTATTTTGCAGTATTACAGCGCTGACAATGTTACGCGCAAAAAAGCTCTCTTATAACTCAAATTGCCGATTTTAAAACATTGTGTACAGCCTTCAATGAAACACACCTCATATTGCGGAAGTTTGTTATTCGCAGTGTCCTCCGAGGAAGCATTCAATACTTCCCGCCGAGAAATGAAATAACTTTGAACAGCTTTTTGACCGCTGGTGAGAAGAAGAATTGGAGTAATAAAAGCACGGTTGATCTAAAATTTCAATTACATTGAAAGTCGAATTTAAAGGGGCCATTATATCATATTTGCAAAAGCGCGCCGAGCGATCGGGATTTCATGACTCCTTACCCCACCGAAAAAAATCAGCTGCGGTTTAACTACTGCTGAATCCGGTTAGACAGCAAAAGCTGTGGTGCATAGGGCAAGTAGACGCGGCTTGACGTCTGCAACGTTGAGTGCGATTCACACATTAGATAGGCAGCGCGCCCACGCTTCCTTCCTGGCAGGTGGCAGTTAAATTAATGGTTCATTGCGAGAGGTTGGTCCCCAATTAACGCTGCTGCATATTCTACCGCCCTCTACCGGCGAAATCGAAAGGTCAAAGGTCAAGTGGTGCGAAACCATGGTGGGAAACATGCTAAGGCCTATAGACACACTTCACATCTGGCTAAATTGAAGGTCAACTGGTAACGCACGGTGAAATCGGCATTACCTACCGTAATGAAGCTCTCGCTTTTAGAGCTAAATAGTGCTCGCTTGGGTGACACGACGGAAACGCGTGAGCGGTCACCGTTAAAAACTACGCTCATTGACCACTCACAGAGTTGTTTTTTAATTTCTTTTGTTTTTTTCTTGGCCTCTTCATCCTGATCCTCCTTTAACGCTGCAACGACAGTCAATCTTAACTTATAGATGCGTGGGACTCCTCATACCACTCCTGACTTTGTGGTGCAGTGGTTAAGCTATGCGCCACTGCCTTGCGACGGCAGGTGCTGCCACCGGTGGAGCGTGCACGAAGCAAGTTGTTCTGCACGAGCAACCTCTGGTGACCAATCATTATTTTGTCTACCACCTGCCACGGTGGACAGTTCGGTCACATTTCCGTGGGCAGGGGCTCACTTCAAGAGCTTCACGCATGGCTTTACTCTGTTTACCGCGACCTATCCCCTCTAATGCTCATGTATTCATTTTTTTTACCTATCTTCATTACCACTGCAGAAATCGGCGACTAAAACTGATGCTCCCACTCTCAGGTCATACACGGCGACGCGCGGGATGAAAATTGTCAGTGATTTACCTACTTAAGCTAAATGCGACTTAGGTGCGCTGGCATGTTCGCCGTTGTTAATCTTTGTTTATAATTACTTAGATTTAAGACCGTTGGCTTATACTAATCACTTTTCGAGATTTCGTGGGGTCTGCTACCACCCTCGATCACAGAGGCATCGGTGGCAGCAACTACTCATCACGTTTCGATATTTCGTGAGGTATCCTACTACCCCGAGATCAAAGTGCCATCTGTGGCTGCAACTAGAAAACACCGCATCTCGCATTTAGATTTGTAGCGGCATCTGCATTAGCATTGTAGAAACAACCACCTGCCGCCTGCCAGTGATGACGTCACAGTCCAATATGGTGGATAGAGCTAGAAGTATATGAGTATGACGTCAGGGGACGAAATGGCGGCATAGTTTCGGTTTCTCGAATCCAAGATGGCGGCCATTAAAATTGGTTCTTCCTTCCCATCCCTTTCTCCCCCATTCACCAAAAATATCCTAAAACGTGTAGGAAAACTGTCCCGTTACGGGACCGCTATACATGTACACATTCGGCTTGCCGCTTTATTATATTCACCGGATCAGCTGGCTCTCGTTAGAGCTCTCCTCCTTTGAGCGCTGCTGTTCAGCTTGCCATACACGTCGTTCGCCTTCGAAATCGCTCGAAGTACTCATTTTATCCGTGATTCTCTGTTTGCTGGACTGCATGTTCCTCCAGGGATTTCTTCCTTCGCCCCTTCTTTGCAGCATCTGCATGTACATGCAACAGCGTTGCTCGCTCTTCATCAATTATTTCATAAGACGTCTCCCGAATTAATTGAAAGCCATCAAGCCGCTATAAACCCAGCTTCAAACAAGAGCCCTACAAGTATTTCTGTTGGTCACCGCCTATAAAGGCCGCATGAAATCAGCCTGTAATCTGTATGTAAGAAGATTAAATCGTGGGGAAATTTGTTTTTTATTTTCTTAGAGTAAATTCTCTGAGGGACCTGTGCAAATGCCTTTATATTTCTGTCCAATATCATACAGGTGCCAGCATAGCTCCTTTAATTTCTCGCCTGCGCACCTGCGCGCCATGGCGGGTGCAACAATGGTGTAATGCTTGACAAAATGTCTAGCGTGTTTCTAATCGTACGCACTCTGATCTCCTCGAGCTGGCTTAAGTCACTGTACAACTCTATCCTTTGCTAGCCTAATTTGGCACTGGAAGCACCGTCAATGAGAAACGGTAAGCAGTGCGGTAAATCATTCAGCTTTATTTCTACAGCCTGCCAGTTCTAGGCACAGTTTTCCCAACATTAGTTTTTTCGCGGAGACAAACTGAACTAAGCATAGCATATTGAAAAACCCTAATCTATTTTGTGCTGTGTTTCCAGATACTGCAGAAAAACATAACTAACGAAGCCCCAACTCATTTTTGTTGTACACGAATCTCTAGGATCAACCTCTTTCAAATTTGAATGCACTCACACGTTTTGGGAACAATGGAAAGGCATTTGGTAAATCTCATAACCTCTAAAAATGCTTTCCTAAAGCTGGTCTTTTTCTGTCTCGCTACTAGAGCAATGTTTTATTGTGTTTATGTCGATAGCAGCACGCTTTGTCTATTTGTGCAATGCACTGATTTTTTTTACGGGTCACCATATCTATGCCGCATGTTTCCATTTAATCTTGACATTTCTTGTAGCTTTTAATCTTTATTGCAAGGGTGATGGCTTTCGTATGTTGTGCTAGTTTCCTGCACGGACGCAAAGCAACTACCTGAGATTCGGTAGGCTTTAAAATAAAGACAGAAATTCGTATGTATGCGCGACAAACTGGCGAATACTCACCCAAATGCAAGGATAAAATTTGTCAAATTTGGTCAGTCTTTTACAACTGGATTCTGGTAATGTCGTCATAGTGTAAAAGCCGTCCCATTTTAATGCGTTAGCATAAGAACCTCATGTCGGAAGAAACCACCATCGGTCCGTCCGTCTAAGCCTCGGCTGACAGGTTCCACGTTGGAGAGAGGGAAATGCCCCTCTCCTTTTCAGAGGATTGAGGGTAGGAGAGAGAGAAAGTGGGAGAGAGTGGAAGGTGACGAGTAGTGGAGAGGGAAGGTTAAGATAGAGTGGGAGGTGATGGGTGGTGGAGAGTGCAGGCGTGTTACTGAGTGCGACGCTGTGGTTGCTGGATTGAGTCGGGAGAGTGCAGCGGGGGTTCGTGTCACACGGTTATTAACGGACTGGATAGCACCACACGCTCGCATTTTCTGAAGCGTTTGCGGCAGCTGCTGCATCTTTCACGAGGAAGACTGATGCTAAAGCATAATCTGTGGTGTTCGTGAGTTTCGATTTCCAGTGTGGTGTGCGCGAGTTTCGGTTTCGGCTATGCAAGAGCAACCTCCAGAGATCCGAGCAGCCGCGCATGCGCCGGAGCACAGCCCTCTTGTAGCCATACACATGTATCCTCAGTGTGTCTTCAATAAAAGAGCGATACATACGTATGTAGCATACTCCACCGTGGCAGTGGTACTGTTCGTCGAATTTTTTTACTGGCTTGCTGGCCAGTAAAAAATGTTTAGTTCTGTTCCCACTGTATGCATACATCTCTTCCGTTTTCTATCTCCTACATTCTTGCCCGACTTCAATCCTCATTAGCATCATGATGGCTTTGTTGTTTTCTACTAGTTTCTTGGTAGGACGCAATGCAACCATGTAGGATTTGGTGGGGGCACCGATATCAACAGAAGTTCCTATATACGTAAGTACAGATGACCAACAGGAGCGAACAAATTAAGTTAAGTACAAAGCGAAATATTGCCAATGCTGGGCCATTTTCTGCTACTCGGTCACCGTAAGGTTTTCAGAGTGCAAAAGTCATCCTTTTTTGTTATGTATATTATATATGAAGCAATCATTACTTCTACGCTTATGTTTATATATTTGTCCAAAGCTTTCGGTCGGTGATCCGACCTTCTTGTTGGGCCACTGATCGAAACTGATGGATAAATGAACAAGATAAATGAGGAAACACATCGCAGGAAACCGCTGCAAAGAACTTTTTCCGTGGCAAACTGTCCAACGCAAACTGTTGTTGATATATATAATAAAGAGCGTTGTTGCTAAGTTTAGACAAGGTTTAAAAATATCCCAAGGCACTCTAACGTGATGCGATCAAAAGCATGTCACTGGCATGGAGCAGCCATACTATTTTTGTGATATGCTTAATTGCATAATTAATCTTGATTAATTGCTCAAATTCGCAAGCAATAAGTGAGCCGAAAATTTGCAGTCACAAAGTTGCAGGGCGGTTCGCAGGACGCCCTATTGAACAGTTTCTTGCTTTGCATCAATTACAACTAGTTTTTTTCCCCTCTCTGGTGATGCTTGCGAAATACAAAAAAAAAATACCACGTGACATGCTCGCTTGCGCGCCGCGATTGCGGTGCCGTCAAACGTTCCGCCCACAAACTAAAAGACCATTTAGACGGTTGTGCTGCCGCTTCAGATGTGATAGGGCAGCGAAACAGGCGCTGGCTGTGCGATTTTCACCAGCGCAAGCGATAAGGGCTGCATCTGCTTACGGCTATCACGAACCGCCGTGAGGGAAGCATACCGCTGGCCTAAATCGCACAGCCGGAGCCTGCGTCCCTGCCCTGGGTTGTGGTGAGCTGCACGCCTCTCCGTAATTAAGGAGCCTAAAAGCAATAGATAAATCTATTCAGTTTTTCTTAACCAGCCGGCCAGTTAGCCCGACTTAGCTACATTCTTATCTACTACACCGCTGACAACGCTATGCCGAAGAAAAGCGCCTTTGCAACAAAAAAAAAAAAACGACTTTTTAAAAATTTGATGGTCTAGGATGAATCATTATGTATATGATGAAAGCCAACACTCACCAAATACGAGTAACATGGGGAAATGCTTTTCTCATCTTATTATTTTTCTGCTGAATCAATGCGATACTACTGCAATTTTAATCGTTAAAAGATAAAAACAAGCCACAAGAAAAACCAAACAAGTGCAACTGGTGGGATCCCCAACCGCGACCTCCGAATTTCTCGTCGTGTGGTCTATACCAACTGAGATACGGTGGCGGCATGGCGGTCTTGAGGTTTCCGAGGTATTTATGTTACGTGTAACCTTACCTTGAGAGTATTCACCAGCGCCAGCCTCGCTTATATGGGCCGACGTCTCCTGAAGCACGTCCTGACATGCCTCGCAAATGCCGGCCTGCAGGTTAACTTAAAAAAGTGCACATTTCCTTCCCGTGCACCAAGAGTTTTACGTCGCGTTGTGTCGTAAAGCGGTGTACGCCCCGACCAGGAAAAACTTCGTGTTGTGACTGCGTTTCCAAAATCTTCCACCATTCAGGAGGTCCGCAGCTTCCTAGGGCTCTCTTCTCAATTTAAGCGCTTTATTCGCAACTTTTAATCATTGCCGCCCGTCTGATTCAGCTGCTCGGCAGCAATGTCGATTTTCGATTTTCTGGTTACGTCACCCACATGCGACGACTCCTAGAACATCTTGCGTCTTCTTCTCACGGCCCCTCCCATCTTGCGCATTTTCGATCCTGACTGAAGTCCACACGGATAACAGTGGTATTGGCCTAGATGCAGCGCTCGCCCAGATCAAATGTGGATTCGACGAATACATACTTGCATATGTCTACCGCGCACTTAGCAATGCTGAGTCCAACTACTTGTGACCGAATAAAATGGCTTCGCCATTCTGTAGGCCCTGCGCAAGTTTCGCCCTTAATTGTACGGTCTTCGTTTCGAAGTCATCAAGGATCATTATGCCCTTTGTTGGCTTTCCTCTCTGAAAGATCCTCCCGGCTGCCTGGCTTAATCGGTACAGCGTCTCCGAGAATATGACATCCACGTAGTCTGCCATTTGGGCGGCAAGCATCCGGACGCCGATGCCTTGTCCCGTTCCCCGCTACCAGCCGAAATGTCTGGCCTCTTCCTTTTCCCGTTTATTGCTCCTCTCAAAAAATGTAAAGAAACACTATCAAAGAAAGAGAGAGTAAGTTTGGGCCAGCGATGCTTTGGCAGGCTTCATACCAATCGAAGGAAGTGAAAAATAGTTAATTGCCCTAACGAAAAACAAAGAAAATTTAAAGCGTAAATCTGAGCAGTAAAAACAAAAACAAAACTAAAGGGAAGAGGAAACAAATGGCGCATCACAGTCAAAGCCACAGGCAGACACAGCACAGAGTGCAAGCCACGACGAAAAAGCATGAGAAAATCAAAGTCACAGTATAGTCGAGGTCTCAGTAACAATCACAAAGAAAGCACAGAGTGCTGGGCGCGACGAAAATCAGAGAAGTAAAAACATAAACCAAATCAGCTGAAACCAAAATCACAACAGAGTCAAGGCCACAGTCTCAGAGTCAAAGCACAGTATACAGGCCACGACTAAAGGCGCCCATTCCTGATAAAGGAGAACGGAGTCTTCTTCTGTGCAGAACTTGTTGAAGAGAAAAAAAATGTGGGAAGTTTCGTGTCATTGCGTGTCATCCGGAAACTTCCCGCTAAATATGAAGGCCCCTATCGCATTTTGAAGCGAACATCTCCTTTCAACTGTATTGTTGAGCCTCTCGTGCAGTCCCGCGATTTCCGACACCGCGGCCGCTTCCCGTCATCTGCCTTTTGAGCAGCGCAAGGATCCTTGGGTTAGGACTTTCTTTCCGACCCACTGGTGGTTACACCATCGCGAGCCCTGCTCAGTCAAGCTTCATACTTTGAGATCCGAGATAACCTGCTTTATCGCCTTAATTATCATTATGATAGACGAAAATGAGTCCTCGTCATTCCACGACACCTACGGCCCTACATCTGCTCATGTTTTTACGCTCACTAACAATGCGGCCACGTGGGCCTTTCCAAGACGCACACGCGCCCCCTCCTCCAATACTACTGGCATGGCGTGTACTATCTGCGACAAAAGGTTGCGGGAAACTTCTAGGAAAAACACTTGCGGTAGCTCACCTCGCTAACCAGTCGTCTCATATCATATAAAGGTTCTAAGGGGCTAAATACCGCTTTCTGTGGTAACAATATTAGTCGACTGGGTAGTGAGGTAAAGCTACAACACACGTTTTTACAAGAACTCGGGTCCCGCATACTTGTCGCTGAGAGTACAATGTCATTTTGAAGCACGTACGTTCGTGTCTTGATTGCCAACGCCGCCAGGCACACACTAACCGTACTGCCGGCAAGTTGGAGCCTCTACCTTACCCGCCTCGGCCTTTCGACCACGTTGGCACTGATGTATATGGGCCCCTCCCGTATACTACTTCTAGCAAACGTTGGGTTACTGTTGCCGTCGATCACCTCATGACGTACGCTGAAACTGCCGCGCTCCCTGCTACGACAGCCCAGGACGTGGCGTCCTTTCTTCTGCGGCGGCTCACCATTAGACACGGTGCCTCTCGTGAACTGCTCAGCGACAGAGGCCGCGTATACCTCTCTCACGTCATCAAAACTCTGCTCCGCGAGTGTGACGTCGTCCATCGAACTTACACTGCTTCTTAACCTCAAACAAATGGCCTCACTGAACGCTGTAACCGCACTCTGGGTAACTCCTTGGCTATGTAGGTCGGTTCGAACCACAGGAACCGGGAGCAGATTCTCCCATATATTACGTTAGTGTACAATACTCTACGTAGTTTAGAGCAAGGTCGTCTGCTTTCTACCTTATTTACCGCCGAGATTCCTCCATTCCCATCAATACTGTTCTACCCTCCCATCCTGACACATCGGGTGCACTATTCTTTCTCCAGCCGCCAGGCCCGCCGAATATTGCCACCAGATCGTCCGGTTGCTCACAACAGCTGCCCAACACCTCCAAACAATCCGCCACGATGGAGATCAACCTGCCCAGCACTTCCCGCTCGGCTCTCTTCTCTGGCTGCGGAAACCTCCTTGTATCCCATGCCTGTGCGTTTTTCCTTTTATTGTTTCTCTCAGTAAATGTCAAAAAACAACATTCAAGAAAGAGAGAGGGCGCCCGGAGCAGCAACGCTTTTTCAGACTTAAATGAACGCTGAAGTGATTTCGATGCGCATATTCTAGGCCAACAGATTTGTTGAGGCAGTGTGTGTTGGTATACGAGTGAAATTTGAAAGCTCTGCGTGCACCCTATGATTTAAAATTAATTTTTATAAATTGCTGCTCACAGCAGCTCGCAACTCTTTACGTCCACACAACTCACCGTGCGTCCCTATTACCGATGACGTCTGTGGGCAGACGGGGCGAGCTTAAAGTCTGGATTTTCTTCCAGGAGCTTTCAAATTTGACTCGATTACCCACAATGACTACCTCTACAGAGGTTTTGCATTAGACAGCGTGAGAACAGGTAGTATCTATTGCTATCTTGAATTGAAAACGTACAATAGCGTACTTCACTGGAATATTCAAGCATTGATAATAGCTACTCTGTAGAGAATAATGCTGCATTATGCCATTGTGTGCCTTTTTGCACATATCGCGCTGTGCAGCAGCCTTTTGATCCAAACTGACCTAACTGATGCTTATGAAACGGAGAAAAACATTGACTTTCCCCTTTTCTTGAAGCCTCCGAATATTTCTTTGAATATCTCCATCGCAAATAAACACATGATAAATTGTTGGTGGTTGGGAACTACCACGTGTTAAGCACTCACGGTTTGGAATTTCTCATGTGCCAAAAACCCTGATTTGAAATGTCATGCGTACGCTTTAAGGGTTTCCACAGCCTGTTGCAAGAGCACGCGGGTCAGCAAAATCAGCATTATTTCGCCCAAGAAATAGTTGTTATAATAAAATTGTGATTGGTATACCTGAACACCATGTTTAATTTGTATATAAGTATATAAACCCTCAGGTAGGAACATGGTATGCCTTCTTTTTTCTCTGTCACTCCTGAAAGAGACGAGCCGGAACGATCAACCGCTCTGAGTGTATCTATGGGCCCAACCCATCGCGTTTTTCACCGTACCGCAGTGCACGAAGGCCGTAGCTTTAAAAACGCGATTTTTTCTTTTTCTTTGTCATGATCGATCGTTTTTGATAATTGGCCGTTATCATGAGTCGGGTGCTGCGCCTGTAGCTTGCTGTTAGAAAAAAATTAGAGACCACTGCGGCTTCCCGCACTGGAAGAATTCGAAAGCGGTGACGCCTTCTCGACACTCGTCGCCTTTCAAATTTGGTGCCATGGTTTATTTGTCGTTCACTTAATTCTTCATTTTTTCCCATTTCCGTAATTACTAACCTTAATTTAGCAGTTTTATTCCGATTATACCTCCTTATTGATTCACTGATCGATAACTGATTACCCAATTGGTCATCAGTCGGCTGCCTAATTACTTATTGTTCGTTTTTCATTCACAAATCATTAACAGTTTGAATAACTATCGAATATGGTCGATTTATTCTGATTATACCCTCTTTTTTTCTCAATGACTCATTTTGAATTTTCAAAATTGACGCTGTTGTTTGTTCCTGTGCACTCACTATATGTCCGTCTAGCCTATTCAACCGTCTTTTGATTTTGCTTATAATTATTAGCCTAATCACTCCGCATAAATCAAACTTTGTTGATTAATTTTCATGCATCAAACACTTTTCAATTGATTTTAAACTTTCATTTCGCTCTTTTGCACAACTTTCTACTGTTTCACCGCCCACTATCGTTTTACAGTTAACTAATCATCCTACTGACATAATTTTTGGGGGGCATATCCTCTATCGATTAGAACCATTTTTTTCACACTACGTTTTCTGAGAACGTGACAACTGCTGCGGACACGTTTTTGTGACACGACCCCGCCGACATAGCCTAGGAATGATTTCGTATTAATAAGAAATGCGAATCAAGACAGCAATAACCCTAAGAAGAGAAGTACGCAGTAGGTGTCGATGCGCGGCCACTCACGACTGTTTCGTTGCCTTTAGGTGCTTACCCAGCATCTACTTGGACCATGGGACAATGCGTATCCGTGCAGACAACGAGCTCTTGTGAGGCTGTCTGGCTGCGCTGTTTCCTCGGGCTCCGTATGAAGCGCTTGCCGAGGCCGCCGCTGCGTCCATCCTCGGCACACCACGAGACTTGCTTCGCGATGTTTTTCGTTTCGGAGAGCAGACTGATTGCTTTGATGGAAAGCTTTCGAAGGCTGAGGCCTCGAACAATGACTCTGGTGTCTTTTTCGTTACAGATATCAATTAGTCGATTATCATCTTTCAGCTGGTTTTGAATGTTCAGTCTTTCTTCATTTATACCCTCTTTTAAGAACTAAAGCACAGGGAACAATTTCTTGCCTGTGATAAGCAACATCGAAGCCATCCACTTACCTGTGTGCCGCTTTGCTGGGGTATCGCTTACGCTGAATAATAAGCTGCTATAATTTATTTTAAAACATACCTTTTCCTATCTAAAAGCAACAGGACCCTTAGCGCTGCGAGAAAAATCGGCAATTTTATGCGCACGTCTCATCTCTGCCTTTATCTTACAATAATAGCATCATCGACACGTGTCGCACTTATGACTGCTAGCTTTAGACTGCCAAGTCGAAAAGGAGGCCACTGAGTGAATGAAATCGGCGCAAGCTCTCGAGATAGGCGTAGCTGCTTTAAGTAATAACAACCTGCACCCATGCGTTCTTCCTGTGAACCCAGCACAGCTGAGTGGCATTGCCTTCACAGTTACGCCAAAGGTGTTTCAAGCAGTGTATTTTAATGCGCTTGGGTGCTTCAAACAGTCAGTTTGCTGCTCTCGTCAATGTCATTTAAACTAAGGCAGCACTTGGCTGCGTTCTTTTCCGTGGCCCATCATTTTGCTGTCTCTTAATATTATGTCTATCATTTTCCTTTCCGCATCTCACTGCGCAGTCTTCACCCTAATTTCAGCCGCTGCCGTTGGCTGCCAAGTGTCAGCAGCATAGCAGAGTACGGATACGATACAACTGCTATATACTTTCCGCTGGGCATTCTGGTAAGCTGCTATTCGAGACTGTTAATACGTGTTAATACGCTATATTCTTATTTTTCTACGTATTTTACTCTCAGGGTCCCGATATGCTGTCACTACCTGCCCTAAGTGGTTGTGGTCGCTTAGCGCTTCCAATGATTCGCCACTTTACGCAAACTCTTTTTTTTTCTTAGAATTGTGAATATTGGTCTATTCTGCTTTGTATTAAAATTCTAACCAATCTTTTGTTTTGCCTTCATATGTCTTTTTTCTAAGCGAAATATATTGCCGCAGGGCATCAATAATGGATGAAGGTGTGATGAAATATGTTGCAGTGATTAAATGAATGAAGAAAAGCTAGCTGATTTGATGAAGTCCCGTAGAGAACGATGGTACGGTCCCTGCGTCCAGGCAATGTATGAGGCGGGGTTGCTTGGTGAAAGACCCGCTACCTTCAGGTGCTGGATCCTTGTAGGCTTGAGAGCTGGGCTGCCCCACAGTAACTGATGAATGTCCACTTCAATGTCCTCGTGTTTACATATCGGACACCCTGGCCGAGGAAACAAATCTCGCTACTGAGGCCACTTCCGAGTGGGCATATGTCTTCAATCCTGCTGTGAAATTCGCGAAATCATCCCGTTATTTATTTGCAAAGCATTATAATCACCAAATCAGAGGTTACAAAGCTGTTCTTAACCTTTATCGCCCACTCCCCAAATTTAGTTCTCTGAGTACATCCTGTCATCGCCTGACTGGAGCGGCAACTACGCACGCTTTGTTCAGTCTGTGCAATGGCGGCGTTTCCTATCTGGCGCCACTATATCCCTCTTCCGCACGTTGACCGGCCGCTTGCCTGCGCTCTTACTACGCGATGGCATTTTTGGCGCGCTGAACAACAACTTCAAAGTATGCGGGCTGACATGCAGTAAAGCTTATGGCCCCTCGGCCCTGCCAACATTTTATGGTTGTACAAAGTATTGATTTTTGAATCCCTTGCGAGAACGGATATGGCGACAAATAGTATACACTTTGTGGAGCGCATGGAACACTCTGTGATCATTTGTGCCACAGCGCTTACCTACTCGTATATTGAGGCCACACGAAATCTTGGGTGTGCCACGAGGCATCCTGGCAGCGTCTGCAGTTGTTGATTCGTGCTAAAACAGGCGATAAACTCCCGCACAAAGTGCCGCTGAACTGCTTCGGAAGAACATTGCGCATGACGCGCTTTTAAATCGAATGTATCCCTACCGGTCATAGGTTAAGTGATCTCGGACAACAAACTTTTTTACCACGCCACCATGTAAGCGAGCTGTACTCCAGGCTGTCAAGGGGAAGAAATCTGCGTAGTTTAACTTTAAGAAATGTTTATTTACAGAATGCCCACTGTTCGAGGCAGTAGGTTCTGAAATTTCTTGCAGTTGTCTCCACTTAATTCTTGATGATTGTTTGAATACACAGCATAATTTCTCAACCTTCGCAGATGTTTATTTTAAAACTGTGAGCGATAGGTTGGTATGATGTGTAGAGCTGGACTGCACCACAAAGCGGACTTTAGGTACCACAATTGAATCATCAATCAGACTATTATTTATCTCAGATTAACGATGAAACTCATTTATTTTTATTTTATACAGCAAGGTTATATTGAAAAATTGATGGCCATCACTATTGAAGGTGAGCCCTATTTTTAATTTTTTTTAATCGGTACTGTGGCTTGAAATATTAGATGTCAAATATAGTAATTAGAAAGTTTGTTGAGTTGGCTTTCCCGATTTGCATATTTTTAGTATAGCGCCTTTGCGCGTGTTACTGTCGCCTAAATCAAGTTAACTCTTTCTGTATCATCCAATACATCAGCTGCGCATATATTTGACGAATAAGACATGAAATGCGGGGAAGCCAAATCAACGAGCTTTCAAACGCGTACTTTTGACGTTATTATTTTTGAAATATTGCCGTAGACAGGTTTCCCATGTCCATGAAGGTATCGGATATAATGTGTTTTGCAGGAAGTTCACTTAGATTACTGATAATATGTCAGCATTTCTGGCTAGTGATAAAACTGGGAGTCCGTTACCTGCGCGCAAGTGTTAAAAAAGCAATGCTGAGCATCTGGGTAAGTTTTTATTCGTAAGTTTTGCTTGACTTGCATTTCGTGTTTAACGCAGTGGAGAAAAGTACGCACTGTTCCGATGTAGTTTTTCCAGTGTTATCAAGGCAAGGCTATGGTACAAAGGGCTGTGTAGTTGGCCTTATCAATCATCTTATCAAGCCTTATCAAGCAAGTATCTTATCAGCTCCGTAACAATCTTCTGTTTTATAGCCTTCCTGACGCCGACTCTGAGTCCTGGGATGAGACTGAAGAAAAACTTGTACTTTCATCTGCCTTGAATTTGCCACCGTCGGAACTATCTATTGTATGGCCTCTTAGATTTGGAGCTTTTTCTGAAGACAAAAGCAGGCCAGTTGTTGCGAAGTTCTCATCTTCTAAAACAAGGCAAAAAATTTTCTTCTCAAGTTTTAAACTGAAACATAAAGACATTAGTGTAAGCGACGATTATTCTCTCATGACTCGGCAGGCGCGGAAAATACTCGTAGAATTTGGTATCGCTCAAAAGTCTAAATTCGAACTGCGCTATAGCAAGCTTTAGATAAACAGTAGGTGTTACTGTTACGACCAGTTTAATGACAGAGTTTCTGAAGTTCGTGGTATTGCAAGCCTTTCATCCGAATCACCTGCAGACTAACGATGCGTGAGGGGTAGTGGGCACCCATAACTGTCCAATCGCTCATTGTTGTTTCTGTATACTAATATTCGAAGTGTCTTGCCTAAACGTGACGAGCTTTGTGCGACTATCGACGCATGTGATGCTGACATCGTTTGCTTTACTGAAACGTGGCTTTAAGCGAAAGTTGATAGCTCGGAAATGTTTCAATGCCAGAAGCATTTTACCACTTATCTATAGGACAGGGGCGACAGAAGTGGTGGTGTTTTGATAGCTGTTGGCGACACGCTTTTTTCTTCTCCTGTTCATGTTGTTACCACATTAGAGCTTTTTTGCGTTGAACTGCGCACGCGCGTGAAAAAAAAACTGATTTTGGGCGTTTGCCATCGCCCTCCCTCGTACAGTGCCACTTTCGTTGAAGAACTTCAAGATGCTGTTTGCGCGCTTACCGTTCGTTATACAAACGTTCCTATTCTTTTGCTAGGAGACTTCAACTTTCGAACTATTATTTGGTCTAATGTAGTTCTTATGCGACCCTTTTTCTACGGAGGGTGATGGTTTTTTGCCCTTATGTGCCGACTTTAATCTCACTCAACTTGTTATTCAGCCTACCCGTGTTAACTCTTCATCGTCCAACCTGTTAGACCTTGTTCTTACCACGTCGCCTTATCTTGTTGCTCCAATATCTTGTTTTCTGGGCTTAAGTGATCATTGTATGCTTCATTTTTCATTCAACGTCGTGTCACCACGCCAAAATAACAACTCTAAATACATCCGTGACTACAAAAATGCAAACTTTGATGCCGTGAATCGTTAACTCGCTGCTTTTATCGATGTATACTTACCCCCTTTTCACGAGCGGTATAATCGCAATTAACTGGAACCCTTTTATGCTCAAAATTGCATCCCTGACAAATTCTTGTGTGTCGCTGAGAAACTTAATATCTAAAAATTGTTCGCCCTGGTTTAGTTCGTCACTAAAAAGGCTATCTAACAAATAGAAACGTCTGTTTCGCTCCGCCAAACTGTCCAATTCTGTGCCCCGGTGGGATGCTTTTAAGTCAGCTGCGTCTGAATATAAGTCAGCACTAAAACAAGCTAAGGAGTCATTTTTTAGGCTTACTCTTCCGTTGATGCTATTAAATAACCCCAAACATTTTGGAACGTGGTTAAGATAACTGATCCATTCACAATTAATCTTAAAAATTTATACGATCAAGTTATTCCCAGCTAAATGTGTGCTGCTGTTCTCAATGATGTGTTTACAGCTTCTTTTACTAGCTAATAAATACCGAAGTTCCTTATTACCCACCCCACGATTTCTTGATTATGAGCCCCACTATAATGAATTCTGTTGGCATAGAAAAAATAATTGAACAGCTTAAGATGTCGTCATCATGCGTATAGGGTAACATCAACTCGAAACTTCTGAAAAATACCAAAGTGTATAGTGCTATTATTCTTGCTGAACGCTTTCAACAATATCTTGAGTCTGGCTGTATTCCTAGCGACTGCAAGGAGGGCAAGGTGGTTCCCCTGTTCAAAGCTGGGGTCAAACATTCTCATAATAATTATCATAGTAATTTCGCTTCTTATCATTCCTTGTAAGATCATGGAACATGTCATCTGCTCTCACATTGCCAATTTTCTTCAGTCAAATTCTTTTTTAGTCCTTGCCAACACGGGTTTCGTAAATCATTCTCATGCGAGACGCAGCTTCTAAGCTTTACGTATGATCTTCATTTCATTATTGACCGGGGTTCTGTGGCTGACTGTATATTCCTCAATTTCTCCGTAGCCTTTGACAAAGTTTCTCACCAATTGCTACTTTTCAAATTAAACAATCTCAATCTCGATCCTAACATCATTTCGTGGCTTAAGCCTTTCATCACTAATTGTTCTCAATACGTGACTGCTAATGAAGTCAACTCTCGTTCCTCTCCAGTGGGCTCAGGCGTTCCCCAAGGTTCTGTCCTAGGGCCCTTACTTTTTCTCATTTATATTAATGACTTGCCTAACAACACTGCTTCTACCGTATGTCAGTTTGACGACGATTGTGTTATTTACCACGAAATTAAAAGTGACTCTGACACTTCTGTCCTTCGATCTGATATTAACCAAGTTTCGGAATGGGGTAAATTATGGCACATGGAGCATAACAATAATAAGTGTAAACATATGCGTGTTTCTCGACGTAACACTGGAATAGCCACTTACGACCTGAATAATACTCCTCTTGAAACTGTATCTTTGTATAAGTACCTTGGTGTGCACATAACTTCTAATCTGTCTTGGAATCTGCACATGGCATTTATTACTAATGATGCTAACCGCACGTTGGGGTACCTGCGTTGAAACTTCTCCCTTTCTTCTACTTCAATAAGATTGCTCCTTTATAAAACACCTGCTCGGCCTAAATTGGAATATGCAGCATCTGTCTGTGACCCTGACCTGTCATCATTAGCATTTAAAATTGAATCGGTTCAAAACCGTGCGTCACGTTGCATACTTTCCAATTACCACCCTATTTCTGTTTTAATTATGCCAGGTGCCGAAATGCTTAAACTTTGCGAAACAGTAAAACCAAAAACCTGTAGCTTTAACCGAATACCCGCGTTAATGTAGGACACCAGACTGATAGGGGCTGTACAATCTCGAGAAATCTGTCCTGCAGAATTTCGGGCCTTTCGGACCGCTTTCTCTTTCACCAAGGCTAGTTTTGATCTTTTTCTCTGCTTGGAAGCAGCCAATCTGGGCGACTTTCAACATATTTACAGTGGACGTGTGTCGGGTCATAGCCGATAAATATAATGTTACAAAAACAGCCAGTTTCAACGTTAGAGGGGCTTAGTCACAGTTCGCGTTTGGATTTCGGGCCACTCTCTTCCACTGTAGTTGGTGGGCTAGAAGAAGCAGGCAGGGGGTCTGATCTCAAATGCTGGCATTCGTCGTTAACCAGACTCACAGAGCAGCGTTGTGAACCTTTAAACACCAGCAGACATTTTCCGCAGGATTGATGTCCAGAAGGCCGTTTTGGGGACAGCTGCGTAAACCGCGTAGGAAGAAATTGAAGCTTTTATTGTCTGACAGGCATTCAACCTCTTTGATAGCACAGCTGCTCGGGGATGCAGCCACCGCGCAGTGTGCGGATGAATCCGGGGGCGCAGACGCAACCCACCACGCACTGGTAGGTGCAGGCCTGCGGCGGTGGTCGGCCGCACACTTCTGGACAGGCAGTGCCACACTGCGCAAAAACTTCCCCGGGGCCGCAGCGACGACCGGGAAGACCAACTGCGAGCAAAGCCCAGAAATCGATGGTCAGTAAGGTGGTGCGCCACTACTAATTGTTACGCTTTAGAATGCTGAGCGTGGCCGATTTAGCGGCGCCTTGCCAATGAGCCCATATGATTATGTGATACCTGGAAGGGCACCCGAGTCTGGCATTAAAAGATCTTGTCAGGTCATACTTCCGAGAAAGCCACATCAGATTATGGCACGTGGTTTCACTGCCAGTAGTTTTATTCGGTAATTCCGCGACTATATATATATATATATATATATATATATATATATATATATATATATATATATATATATATATATATATATATATATATATATATATATAAGGTGGAAGCAGTCGGGGTTACTCAACAGGCCAGTGAAAACTTGCACAGTGAAAAGGTCACAACTGGTTCGATTATCTAGGTTTATTCACCAACAGTTTCAGACGCTAGACCGTCCTTCATCAGGGTTTTAAGCCGACCCTATATATATATAATATAAAATCACCAAAAATTGAAGAAACATAACAGGATTTAATTCACGACGTTTCGGCTGGAGGACCAGCCTTTTCCGAAAAAGGCTGGTCCTCCAGCCGAAACGTCGTGAATTAAATCCTGATATGTTTCTTCAATTTTTGGTGATTATATATTATATAGACCAAATCAGCTGCCAGAAATCACTTTTGGTATATATATATATATATATATATATATATATATATATATATATATATATATATATATATATATATATATATATATATATATATATATATATAGCAGATAAGTTAAATGAAATGAGGTGCCCGTTTGACAAACTTATGAAGGGAGCTAACAGTCACCGAAACCAAGGTTCATAGGGGAATGTTTTTTTTATGCGTTGTGCTTATCAGTGGGATATTATAGGACTTAGATTAATAAATCGCGTAAAGAAAACTACTTATAAAGCAGCAGAAAAAAACAACCATGCCGCCGGTGGGATCCGAACCCACGACCTCCGAATATCGCGTCCGGTGCTCTTACCAACTGAGCTACAGCGACGGCTGTCCAATCTGCTGCTCTCGTGGGTATTTATGTTTACTGGGTGTAAGCGAGCCTTGAGAGTGTTCACCAGCGCCACCCTCGACCATAGCGGCGGACGTAGCACGTCTGTAATACCGCGAGCGTGACGTAGAACGTCATCTAACGGTGAGGGGGGAAACTGTGCGAGAGCCCTCTTATGCTACCTATGGCATCAAGACTGCCAGAACCGAGACCCTCGTTAAGCTATTAGCAGACAAGTTAAAGGAAATGAGGGGCCCGTTTGACAAATTTATGCAAGGAGCCAACAGTCACCGAAACCAAAGGTGCATAGGGGAACGTTAATTTTTATTATTATTATTAATAATTTGTTATGCTTATCAGTGGGATAATATTACTTAGATTAATAAATCGCTTAAAGAAAATTACATATAAAGCAGCAGAAAAAACAACCATGCCACCGCTGGGATCCGAACCCACGACCTCCGAATATCGCGTCCGGTGCTCTTTCCAACTGAGCTACGGCGACGGCTGTCCAATCTGCTGCTCTCGTGGGTATTTATGTTTACTGGGTGTAAGCGAGCCTTGAGAGTGTTCACCAGCGCCACCCTCGACCATGGCGGCGGACGTAGCACGTCCTGTAATAAGGCGAGCGTGACGTAGAACGTCATCTAACGGTGAGGGCGGAAACTGTGCGAGAGCCATCTTATGCTACCTATGGCATCAAGACTGCCAGTACCGAGACCCTCGTTAAGCTATAGCAGACAAGTTAAAGGAAATGAGGGGCCCGTTTGACAAATTTATGAAGGGAGAAAACAGTCACCGAAACCAAGGTGCACAGGGGAACGTTAATTTTTTTTTATTATTAATATTATTAATAATAATGTGTTATGCTTATCAGTGGGATAATAATACTTAGATGAATAAATCGCCTAATGAAAATTTCTTTTAAAGCAGCAGAAAAAACAACCATGCCACCGGTGGGATCCGAACCCACGACCTCCGAATATCGCGTCCGGTGCTCTTACCAACTGAGCTACGGCGACAGCTGTCCAATCTGCTGCTCTCGTGGGTATTTATGTTTACTGGGTGTAAGCGAGTCTTGAGAGTGTTCACCAGCGCCACCCTCGACCATAGTGGCGGGTGTAGCACGTCCTGTAATACCGCGAGCGTGACGTCTGCTAATAGCTTAACGAGGGTCTCGGTTCTGGCAGTCTTGATGCCATAGGTAGCATAAGGGTAGCATATATATATATATATATATATATATATATATATATATATATATATATATATATATATATATATATATATATATATATATATATATATATATATATGGCTTTGTTTCATGTTGCGTGTTGCGGTGCTCGGGCATAACGCTGCCACCTGTGATTATTTCATTCCATTATGTAACCACCTCTGTTACCATGGCACCTACTGGAATACAATGTAATTGCAATGGAGGCCGCCATATTAGATTATCTCCAAAGAATCAGCGAACTGTGAAGGCTCGAAGCGCGACCAGTAGAGCTAACGCACTGAAAATGTGCCAAAAATGACGGTCCACCTAGGTAGTTAGGTAGGAGCAGTGTCCCTAGCTTTCATTCGGCTTGTGTACATCGGTCACAAGTTACAGCGCTGCGGCGGCCATCGCTGCATCTCGGCACTTTTGCTCGAACCTATAAGCATTTCTGTTCGGTCATAGAGTGCTGCCATATAAAGGAACAGAACCTAACAGCTTACATTCTTACTAAAACCCCCACTTTTGTTGCTCCAACCTTGCTTCATATTACCTATTGTATAGGCGCGTAAAACGGAGGATATGCGGTGATTAATGTTCTCAACCATTCTAAGTACTACAGCCGACTGTTTGATCTGCCAGTTATTTATTTATTCGCATACTTCGCTCAGTCATGTTTCACTGTATGAAATGCACCGTACTGATTAAATGTTTGGACATTCATGCGTCGATGCATGCACATATATAAGACAGAAGAGCGTGCGGCACAGGTTAGCCAGATGTGAGTAGCACTGTTGAACCACTTACACTGGGCTTGAGGAAAACCAATCAGCACGACAGCCAGCACAGCGGCACTGATCATGGAGTGTGACTGCATCTTGAAATCCTGCATGCAAACGGCGGAAATTCGTAGGTTTTGAAATGTTCTTGTTCCTAATGTTCTTGTTATTTCATTTTTTTTTTACTGCAAGAGCCGTTATTTTGAGCCCACACAGTGCCGTCGTGTATCTGAAGCCCGTTGGACGTTGCGTGTCAGGAAAGCAGGAATACTTCGTGTGCCACCCCTAGAGTTAGAAAGCGAGTTATGAGTTGGGAGCACTACCGCATAATATGAGCTTTCAACTTCCCTCTCCGCTCCAGTTTACAGTGTTGCGCCAGTCATTACCCGAGTAGCACACTTTACAAATATCTGTGCTGTTTTAAACTCCCGCCAATGTGGTGTGCAACCCGAGCTGAGCTCTTTCCCTGTGCATAACATGCGGGCCGCTATAGTGGCCATTCACAATAAGAGCTGTGTCGTTTAAATGATATAAGAATCGACACAACGTGGTGGTGTGGTGCCCTTAATTCTCCGCAGGTAAAGCCGATGTTCTTGATAAAAAAATCGAGCGGGAGCCTGATTGTTATAACTGATGACTTTCTTTGCACAACCGAAGATAAACTTCTAATAGGCGGATGCTGATGAGGCCTATTTCATAAACTCAAGCTTCATGCCTCCGGGCGCAATGATTAATTCTTGTGCTTTGAAAAAGCCACGGCAGTGCATTTAAAGCAACCGGAAGGGACAGATGACAAGTGGTGTACGCCTGCGTCATGACACCTTTAAGCTCGCTTCTAACAAAATTCAAGTGAAAGATTTTCAAGCGTGCCCCGCATAGCACGGACCGATGCCCATTTACTTTAACTAGATTCTTTATCTGAAGAAACATCTAGCTGCAGCGCTAATTCCTGATAACAAGTTCACAAGAAGAGTCATAATGAACTCTTCACTGTAGATCTAGACATTTATGACCACGGCTTCCAAAAGCAAATTCCAGGGCTAGAAAACTGTTTGTGTACTGGGGGCAAATTGGTGGAGAAATGAAGAAATTTCAAATGCTTGCTTTTCACTTCTGCTTTCGTGGATTTGTGGAGTGCAAGTTTTCCACTGCCGTGCTGGCCTTTGTATCTTTACTTTCCTGACACGCCTCTTAGTTCTAGTTTTTATAGGTGTCCGTAAGATAAGTCAAGTCAGTTCAAGACCCAAACCAAGAGACAGAAGAAGATGGAAGTCGATAGACGTCAAGGGCGTGATCATAAAGCTGAGAAAAGAGAAAAATACGAGAGAAAGAAGGGAAGAAGAAGGGGAGCAAATGGAGGTAAATGACGGGTCTCGCCGAGTGTTTTTACTAAGCCATCGCCTAGCTTGGACAGAAATCGCCAACATACTGCCGAGGAGGCACTGAAATGACAATTCTGCAGGAAGCGCACTTGCTCTTCAACTCACTGTTTTGTGATATCACTTAATGCGAATGTTAAAAGGAGGCAAAAAATTGTGGCACTAAAATGCGAGAGGGAATACATAGAACGAGCGAGACAATGCTACTGGCAAAAACATCATGAGATGTACATCTGTGTAACTATAAGCGAAACCCAACCTGAAGTATATAACCAACAGCACTGTTTCAATATTTGCTACTGAGTTAACATTGAATTGCTCAGAGTGCTTTTTTTTGTTCAGCGACTGCGCTGATTTAGCTTCTTAGTTTATTATCAAAGCAGGCAGGATATTCTATTGGGAGGGAAGCAATTCAGCAGGCTTCATTTGGTGCATCATGTCAAGCGAGTAGTTTTCATGCAAACATTTTTTACAGGATCAAAAGCAGACTTTTCAAATATTCTTTGAAGGCTTTCAAGCCATATCATACTAGGCGGATTACGAAATGCTATTTCTTTCGGGAAATCAAGTGCGCTCGATTAAGTAGTAGGAGGTAGGTATACTGACAAATCTGTCAGCGGCTAGCCGAAAAATTACTTGCCTAAGCGGAAAACAAAGAAAGTGTTCATTGCGGCCACTGCATGATAAGAACAGGATGAACGAAAATTGAATATAATTCTGATTGGCGCATTTATAAAATGCTTTATGGCGCGATACTTTTTTTAGATATAAATTGAGAGTGAATTGATTCGTTCCTCCGCAGTTTTGTTTTCTAACACGTTCAAAGCGTTGTAGGTCACCGGTGGGCCACATCGTGCATTGATGTTGCATGGCACTAATACTGAGTGGCGCTCTGAAGCTTATATTAGTCTGGGCAGAGAAAAAAAAGCAAAGAAAAATAATGTTGCTCAGCGCTTTGAAACACAGGGACCGACTAGAACTTTTTAAAGAGCCGCCAAAAAACATACAGGCCAGGTTGGAATTACTATCTGTTGTCGGATCCAATATTCGCGTAAGGCTCGCTGGCGGGTCACGTTGCACCCAAGAAAATCTAAGGGTAGCCCGCCGGTAAGCCTGCACGCACATGGATTATGACAACGAAATTCGCGTCCGCAGCTAGCGTAATAACTAGTAACTTCAAACAGAATGCCATGTAAGAACTCGAGATAGTTCTTAGCTCGACAGACATTAAAAACTGTCAGACGTGAGACACGCAGGTCAACAGAAGCTGAAAAAAGCGACAGGCAACTTCATACAAAAGCGTTTGTACTGTTATCCAGTAAAGCTTCCTCTGCACCAACCCCGAACCTACAGGGACCTTGCAGGAGTGCACAAACTGTGTATTGAGCGCACTCACTTTACGCAGCAGAACAGTAGGCAGGTCGAGAAAAGCACCTCACGTAAGAGGTGGAGGCCACTGGAAACGGCTATTTACGCGGGAGGCAGGTTATCGACAGCTTTAGTACACCCGGCCGCGCCGCCCGTGGCTCATGCAGGAAAACAAAACGGAAAAGCCCGCGATTGCGCGCCTTCGTTCACACCTCCTGGCCGGTCGTCCGGCACCGAGGAGTTGCAATCGGCGCCCCGCAGACACCGGTTTTCCTGACCTTGACATAGTGGCACTTTCTCCCCTTACGAGTGAGCCGAGGCGAGCTTCGGAGGATGTGCAGGCGACGGGGCGAGGCACGGGCGCACGGCGCGTGACGGGTGTTTACGGAAACGCCGCTGGATTCTGTTCAACACCACCGTCGCGTTTCTTTCTATAAGCACTGCACAGGCATGGTGGAGATTAGAATTAATAAATCTGAACATCACAGAGCTTCAGAATGAATGTAACAGTCTCAACAGCGAAGAATACCAAATTTATTTCGACTATTTTATGGATTGCCTGTTCTTCCCAGGTTTATAAACATAGCTCGACGTGAGATTGTTTTTGCGAACAAAAAAATATTTCGGCTTTCATGCTTATTCCGTTTAGATTTCCACTACCACACATGCGTTATATTGGACCCATACTGATATTTTTGCGGACCTTTTTTTCCCGCACTGAGGACGCAATTACGTTGTGTGAGCTGTCAGCTTCCTGATCTTCCTCGTTGGCATAACTTGCTTGCTATGAGCACTCTAGAGGAAACTCCGGTCTAACTGAAACGAAGATATTCCTCTTTTTTTTTCTAGAACATGCTGAAATCTTGAGGATACAAATAATTTCACTTAGCTTACAATGACATAGCGCACATGCGTTTGTAACGCGGCTCATTTCGATTAGCAAGAGTACATCAGGCTTTACGTCGTGATCACTGTCCTTTTTGTTCTGGTATGAAGCAATGCACACGCAAAATAGAACTCTTCGTTCGTCAAGTGTGCAACTATGAAGTAAAAAGTCTGCAGCAGTAGTAAGTACACCATATAGAGCTTCCATGGTCGTACTGCAGCAGACACATCATTTACCCGTGCTCTCTATTCCACAGGGAGATTTTCCTAATGCACAACTTCCTTATAACAGAAACATTTATTTCAATTGTTGACAGCGCTTAAACACATGGACGGAAGATCGGAAGACAGAAACATGAAAGACGACGGCACAGGCGCTGACATGTTTCATGCTTCTGTCTTCCGTAAGTGTGCTTAAGCGCTGTCAACAACATTATATCAGCACCAACTATCCGGCCAGATTCTCGTATTTTGTTTCAGGTTTTCTTTGTTAACCTATATGTGGTGTCTTTAACCAATAGTAGCTCCGTCGAAGGCGCCTTTCTAATCCGTTTCCTGTGCTCTTGCAAAATTGTACTATGAACAAACTACGCCTGAATTTTTGTTTCAAAGGGTGGCCACGTGTGCATCTTTGACTGCGGAAACTGCTCGTCATCGGACTTAGAGCGGTGTTTTTCATCACTGCTATCAGTGGCAGTCCTGCATATAAAGCGGTCTTGTGTCATCTTGGCGCCTACAGTGCCCAGACACCCCTCTTCTAATCCGTCCCGTGCGCACTTTCCAGTTCATCAAGTTTAGCTTACTATATAGTTCATAGTTATCCTCCCCCCCCCCTCCCGCTTCGCTCGGGCACCGATGACTCAGCGTGCCGCGAATGACCTAGATTGTTCTAGAAGGTGGTTTCCGCGCTCGACCAATGCGGTCGCGCGCCCGGAGCAAGAAGGCGTTTGTGCGCGCCTGCCTTTGCGCGAAGAACAGACGCGGTCCGAGCCTATAAATGAGGGTCTGCAACCGGCGTCTGTTAGCCCGAGCCGCCGTTCAAGCTTCCGAGAAGCGCGCCCGCTCGACTACCGGGCGAACACCACTCACCCAGCCTGCACCAGCGAGACAACGTGCGCCAGTCTGCGGATCGGCCCGTCGTGCTCCTGAAGTCGTCGGACTGCCGCAGTGCCCGGTGAACAAATTGCGTTTTCTTTATTTGTCTCTCCCTGTGTTAGTGCAGTTTAGGTGCAAAGATTTTGTTGAATTGTTATCTCTGTCAAGTGCTACTTTGCACGCGTTGCATGGTTATTTGTGAATCACTTTGTATGTGCTCGTACGAGTGATAGTGCAATCCTTTGTATCGTCTCTTCGCTGTGTAAACCTTGTTTTGTTTTGTGAACCTTTGGCTCCGACCCATTCTCTGGCTTGCAACCGGCGAAAGCTAGGCACCAAACGACCAACCCCTTGTCACTTGGTAGCTGGTCTCCGGCTGAGTTTGCCGCGCCGAGTCGAGGGCATCTCCTCTGCGACCGAGGCCGCTACCCCCATACGCTCTAAGGGTGTCTGGGAGCGCACGCAAAAGTGCGCGAAGTGGTGACAATAGCCATAAGCAGATAGCTCTGGGCGCACAATTTTTATTACGAATTTCCAATTCATATTCATTGTCTGCTGCTTTCCTGTTCGCTTCATCGTGAACAAGGGACCCGCACAGGTTCCTTTTACTTTACACGTTTTCTTTTACTTCTCCAGACACTGTTATATGTTTTCTTATATAAAATCCAGTAATAAAGGCCTGAAGAAAAGTCGATCCAAACTGCGCGCAAGAGCGCTCAATGGTAATGTAACCAATGCTGCGAAAGAAGTCCCTCATGCTGTAGGCGACTAAGGAGAACCTCGGAGCATTAAAATTGTTGAAATAGTAATGGCATGGAAGATGAGCAATTTGTGTCTGATGAGATGACAGAGCTGTTTGAGCATACACGCCAAAAAATTCGTGATATAAGGGAAGCCATGATGAGCTGAGAAACACTGAAAACTTGAAATAAAAGAGAAAAAGTAACAGTTTACGCTTAAAGGTAAATTTATTACAATAAGCCAGCCTCCATATACGGCATGGTGCGCCTCATGAAAGGCCACCCACGCTTTGTTCCGCATTCTTTTTCCTTCCTTTTCTGTACCAATAGCAAAGGCCTCTGAGCTTCCTACGGGCTGAAAATACAAGCAGTGCACCATACTTGCTCGCAAAGTTCTTAAAATAGTGGACCAACTTGTACACATATAGTACAGCCGTCAATCTTACCTCTTCTCGGGGGCATCGGCCCCACCTCTCACTGCTTTTCTCTTTATTTTCTGAATGAGGATTTTGGCTAACTGTTGAAGTAAAAGACATGGAATCGATCCCACCTCCATCAGATTTGTCAGGGTGTTCGTGAATAGACAGAGGCCCGAAAACCTGGCAGCACGTTCTTCAGGAGGAGAGACGGCCAACTTCAACGTCCTTCAGTCCGGGCGCTAGCAGCGTCAACGTCCTTTTGTTTGAGCGCCACCTGACAATACATGTATGTAGACAACGTGACTTGTATTTTGTATGCTAACAGCCGGAGGGTAGCTTTTTATAGTTTTTAGATCTGAACACTCAGTTCTGCAAGAATTGGGCACGCTGGGGTTATGTAACATGCTCAAAAAAGGGCTTCTACCATTCAACTCTTCACATTAAAAAGTAGTAAAAAGAGGGACTCCTTCACTTAGCCTTGAATCTCCGCTCAGGAATCCATACACTCCCAAGATGCAGTTTAGCTTGGGAAACGAATTGCACAGGCTGGCTTTAGCCGGGTTCCCTCATTCAGTTGTGAAGGTGGTCGCCCGTGCCAGCCGCCGGATCCAAGGCTCACCACCCGAGCGTGCACCATTGGGTATGCCCACGGAACAGCTTGGCGTCACCGCAATGCCTGGCGCGACCACCCCCATAAATCACGCCACAGAACCGCCCCATTCCGAAGTCCTTCCATGGCGACGTCTTTGAAAACGTGGAAGACTGGTTGCAGCACTACGAGCGAGTTGCCCCGTTCAACCAGTGGGTATGCCGCCCAGCTCAAGAACGTCTTCTTGAGCCTAGATGACGGCGCTCGGACATGGTTCGAAAACCGCGAAGAGCAGTTGTCTTCTTGGACGGAGTTCCAGCGTCATCTCCTAGAAACTTACGACAGCTCGGATGGTCGCGAACGGGCAGGACGCGCCCTGCAATCTTGCGTTCAGCGTCCAAATGATAACGTTGCATCGCATGTAGAGGACATGACGTCCCTCTTCAAGTGCGCCGACCCTGCAATGTTCGAGGATAAAAAGCTGCGCCATCTTATGCGCGGTGTCAAAGAGTAGCTTTTTGCTGGCCTTGTCCTGAGCCGTCCAAAGACTGTCATCGAGTTTCTCGCTGAATCTTCCACGATGGAGAAGATTCTTCAAAAGTGAGCGTCCGCGTACGATCGACTTGTGTCCACCACCTCCGTTTCCGGCGAGTTACCAATCCGTGTTACCAGCCCCTCAATCCCATCCTCCTGTGTCGCCTGAACATCGTCTCAATTACGCCGAAGCCCTGCGGTGCCCTGCTCCGGCTTCGGCGTCCTTGATTTCAGCTCCTGCTGAAGTGCCGGGGCGCCTGGACCCGTGCTGCAGTATGTGAAATCTCCCCTACCATCCGCACGAATAGTCTATGTGTGGCGAACCCCCGACCGACGCCCACTCTGCTTTCAGTGCGGCGAGCCCGGTCACCTCTACCGGCATAGCCATTACCATCTTCTGGGTCTGGAAGCGTTTTCCGCCAATTCTGCTCGACCCTACTATGGAGAACGACATGGGGTTTCGCGGATCTCCTTGAAGATCAACGTTGGCTCCAGTCTCGTCGACCGCAGGCTCGATCCCCAGCACGCAGGGGTCGTTCTTCATCATCTACCGCGAGTTTTTCCCGGGCGGCGCAGGGCCGGTAGCCCAGAACACGGCGGGAATACTGAAGCCAGCGACCTTACTGAATGGGCTCCCTGGGCAACGCTGCGCGGTAGAACCCCCATCGATGCGCACACGACATGACGACGCCTCGACGGTTCTAAAGTCTGCCGTTACCGTTCACTCCAACGCATCGACGCTCACTCGACATAAGGATGCTTCAACGGCGGTTACGAGGAACGCCGTTCCCGTTCGCTCCGACACGTCGACGCTGACACATGACGACGCATCGGTTATTACGAGGCACGCGCTCACCGATAACTCCGACACACTGACGTCTTTACATCGCACATCGAACTCCGATGAATTACTTGTGGCACGGCCTGCAGACAACGACGCGTGTGCCCGATCATCGATCGCCTCCGGAGCCTCCAACTCGCGAGCGGCTTCCCTTGGACATATCTGTCATACACGATGGTCGCCACGTTCGAGCTTTATTAGATACTGGTGCTGATTATTCGATTCTAAGCAGCCAGCTCGCCGCTATTCTCAAAAAGGTACTCACGGCATGGGCTGGAAAACACATTCGCACGGCGGGAGGTCATCTGGTTGCCCCTATCGGCATGTGCGCTACCTGATTTCAAATCCAGGGGTCCACATTTGTCGTCAGCTGTCTTTTTCTGATTGATTGTTCGCGGGACTTTAACTGAGGCGTCGTTTTTCTGCGTGAATAATGGGCGATTATTGACCTACGCGGTAACAAGGTCGCGTTTTCAAGTTATAATGCTGTCGCCCTCTGGAATGCACCGCGACCAAGCCAAATAGTTTGGGTTTCTAGGGACACTGTCACCCTGCCGCCTCAAACCAGTGCCTTCAGTACTGTCGAGTGGGAATCACTTCAGGACGGTGACACCATCGCCGAAAACAAAGCTTTCATTACTGCTCATGCAAGGCCTGTGCGTTGCCCGCAGTCTGATCCATCTTCACAGTGGCCAGTCACAGGTACTTGCTAGCAATTTTACGCACGAGCATCAAAATTTTTCTCGGCACATCCGTAGCATTTGCCGAACGCATCTCCGATGTTTCTGAATGCTTCTCCGCAGAATGAGTGCAGCCTTCCTTGTCCCGCGAGAGCCTCGACGTCAACTCCGCGCGGTCAATTAGCCAACGGGAACAGGTGTGTGCACTGTTGCTCGAAATCAGAGTGTTTCGCCTCCTCGTCTAAAGTTCGTCAAAGTGCAATAACCAAGTACCACATCGCGACGTTCGATGACGTACACCCAATCCGTCAACACCCCTATCGCGTATCGTCTACAGAGCGCGAAGTCATTAAGTCCTAAGTTAAGGAGATGCTCAAAGATGACGTTATGCAGCCTTCCAACAGTCCGTGGTTGTCGCCGGTGGTCCTCGTTAAAAAGAAAGGTGGAACGCTGCGTTTTTGCATCAATTACCGGAATCTGAACGCAGTCGCAAGAAGTACGTTTGCCCATTGCCACGTATTGACGACTCCCTTGACCGCCTTCGGCGAGCTCGGTATTTTTTGTCCATCGACCTAAAAAGTGGCTACTTGTAAATTTAGGTCGGATGAACGGGAACGTGAGAAGAGGGCCTTTGTAACTCCAGATGGCCTTTAAGAATTTTAAGTTTCTTCCTTTTGGTCTTTGTCCTGCACCTTTCACATTTCAGTGGATGATGGACACTGTCCTTGCCGGTCTTAAACGGCAGTGTTGCCTAGTCTATCTCGACGAAGTGGTGGTTTTCGCCGACTCGCTTGGTCAACATCTTGAACGCCTCTGGACGGTCCTGATGCCTTTCGTTCAGCTAACCTCACACTGAAGCCGAAAAAGCTGCCGCAGATCGTCAAAGAGCCAAAAAGATAAATAAAAGATAAAAAATTACAACCAATGCACACGGTAAATCAGTGGTATATAAATGCTTCATTTTTAGTTGAGTGGTTTATGGTAGCGAGGTACGCATACAATTTTAATAGGTATATCTTTGCACTTTTCCATGGTACGAGATAACGAGGTGAGTTGAATGTTTTTGAATTCTTTCTTCACAGTTATTTCAGTGCAGCAGCCATTTCATGCCTTTGAAACCGGGACTTGTGGTTTTCCATCAGGTCTGCTTTGAATGACATAGTAATAATTCTAAAAAAGCATGGATGACAGGAAGGAGAAGTCTTTTTTAGCGCTACAACTATGTCCTCTCAGTCTAAATACCAACTAGCCCCGCTAGCCCAGCAGCTAATTATTTGAATCTATCCTTTATCAACCGTTTTGATTTCGAATGGAGCCAGGGATTCGTACCAGAACATCAGTGTCATCGCAGGGTCGGTATTATGTTTTGTTGGTAAAAATCCCGTCTTATAAGCTCGTCTGCTCGGGCAGTCGAGCATGTGAAAAGCAGCCACGCTCAACTGCGCGAACAGACGGGCTTATATAGCGCGAGAATTTTACCAACAAATGTTATCACCGAACCTGCGACGGCAATGACGTTACGTTACGAAGCCCTGGCGCCATTCGGAACCACAACTCTAGATAAAAGATGGCTTTCAAATAATTCGCGATATTCAGAATTGATAATCCTCGACTTTGCATTCACAGATCACTGCGAGTCCTGATACCACACCTGACGCAGTGGCACAGAGGTTAAGCGATGCGCCACTGCCATTCTAGGGCAGGTTGTAAGGAGCCCGCACCACACTGCGGCTCCAGCCCCCTGCCGGCATTTCTCGATGGAGCGTGCACACACGTTTTCAGAACTCACAACAAACACGCCTCGCCCGCCGACTCTACTCCCTCCCCACCCCCGCCTATCTTATTCCCAACGAATCTTCTGGAGGCGACTCCAGACCCGAACTCTTCCCACCCCTCGGCTCCTATCCTGCTAGCGCGCTGTTTCCCCAGAGCGCACGCTCTGCGGAGAATCGCACGCCACCCTTTACCACATCCTCTTCGGCTGACCTGCCGATCCTCCACCGTAGGGACATATATTTGGTGGGGGCAACCTAAAAAGATTGAAAAATACTAAACCCCTGCCTGCACCGCCCGCCATCGGAACATGGGAGGAACGGGAGGGCCCCCTTGCGTCGCAGGAAACGAACACGAAACTTCGCTGTGTGAACAGGTTTGCCAATGCTTTGGCTATACGTGGCCTAGACACATGAGCGCAATGTTAGGGCTGTGCGCTGGCCCTGAGACCTTAAAGGGTCCACACTCTCTTCCTAATAAAGTTTTCCATCCATCCATTGAGAAGACGCACGCGGTAGCGAACGAAGATGAGAATTGCCAGGGAGAACAGAAAGAACGAAGATGCCAGGGAGAACAGAAAGAACGTGGTTGGTGACAGACGTCTACCATATCTGCTAGTCCCCGAGTTTACAGGATTGGGCCTCTGTCGCTCATGTCCGGGCATCCAGACCTAGATTGCAATTCGCGATTCCAGACCTGGTCATAACATTTTAATCAACGGGGCACAACTTCGATGAACTTAAACTGTTCATTCTTCAATCAAACTTGAAATCTGCAAGGAAAAGAAAGTACAGAGGGCACTCATAATCCACAAATTTAAAACCTTACATCCAGCAGGGATCAACACATCCAGAAGAAATGTAGAATCTTATAGGTACATTCAGGCAGTGGCATAAAAATAGGCAGGGATGGCGTAGAGCTAAAGCGTCCACCCCGCGTGCAAGAGGACCGGGGTTCAAATCCTGGTGCCACGCAATTCTCCACCGGGATAAAAATTAGCGCGCTTCTCTTTGGAATTGCATGACGAGGCCTGGGGTGCGGCCTGATCTCTTTGACCAGAACCGACAACGCACTCACTCACCAGAACAGGACTTGGCCATCCTGGACTTGGCAACCTAGGTACACCAATAGTACACTACTGGTGTTGTACTTGACCAGAGCCTTCTATTAACAAACCAATTAACCCTCCGCCTTAGGTCCCCAGAGGCTGCGGAGCAACCGACCACGGCGGCGGTCAGACCTGTGACGCAGCGGAGGGTGCTAGGAATTTCTGGCTCCGGACAGGCCGCCATTGTAATGTGAACCTGCGAACGTTTAACGCTAGAACTTTATCTAGTGAGGCTAGCCTAGCAGTGCTGTTCGAGGAACTAGCGGAAATTAAATGGGATATGATAGGTCTTACCGAAGCTAGGAGGGCAGGTGAGGCCTATACAGCACTATAGGACGGACACGTAATGTGCTATCGCGGATTAAAGGATAGACGAGAACTAGGTGTGGGATTCCTCATTGATCAGGATATAGCTAGCAACGTAGGGGAGCTCTATAGTATTAACGAGAAGGTAGCAGCTATTGCAATTAGGCTGAATAGGAGGTTCAAATTGAAAGTGGTGCAGGCCCACGCGCCTACATCCAGCCATGATGATCAGACCATTGAAAGTTTCTATGAGGACGTAGAACCGGCAATGAATAGAGTAAAATCACAGTACACTGTACTGATGGGCAACTTCAATGCGAAGGTGGGCAAGAAGCAGGCTGACGACCTACCCGGCAGGCGACTATGGGATAGGTTCTAGAAATAGCAGGGGAAAATTATTAGTCGAATTCGCAGATAGAAATAATTTACGGATCATGAATACCTTCTTCCGCAAACGAGAAAACTGTAAGTGGGCCTGGAAGAGCCCATTGGTGAGACTAAAAATGAAGTCGAGTTCATACTATGCGCTCAACCTTGCATCCTTCAGGATGAGGCCGTCCTCGGAAAGGTGCGTTGTAGCGACCACAGAATGTTAAAGTTCGAATTAGCTTAGACTTGAACAGGGAACGGAAGAATCTAGTGAAGAGGACGTTCATTAACGAGTTAGCTGTACGAGGGAAAGTACAGAAATTTAGGATAGCGGTGCAAAACAGATATTTGACTTTAACTGAGGAAGATGATCTTGATGTTCATACAATGAATCCATCATTAAGGAGTGCGCAGTAGAAGTAGGCGGTAGGAAAGTTAGACAGGATACAGGATAGCCATCTCAGGTAACGAAAGATCTGAATAAGAAACCCCAAAGCATGAGGGAGTCTAACCCTACCGACAGAATAGATCTGACAGAGCTATCGAAATTGATAAATAAGCGCAAGGTGGCCGACTTAAGGAAGTATAATATGGAGAGAATCGACCATGCTCTAAAGAGCGGAGGTAGCCTAAAAGTGGTGAAGAGGCAACTACGCATAGGTGAGAACCAGATGTATGCGTTAAGAAACAAGCAGGGTAATGTCATTAGCAATATGGATTAGATAGTTAACGTAGCCGAAGAGGTTTATATAAACCTGTACAGTAGCCGATGTAATCAGAGCGTTAATGAGAAATACAGTAGTGCACAGCAATGCGTCATTCCGCCAGTAAACAAAGGAGAAGTAAAGAAAGCCTTAGTATCAGTGGAAGGGGAAAAGCAGCTTGGGAAAAATTGCCCACCTTGTATACGCAATGCCTTATGACCTTGACCGTACCAGAAGCTTGGATGAATGCAAATATTATCTTAATTCATAAGAAGGGAGACGCTAAGGACTTGAAAAATTACCGACCGATCAGCTTGCGAACGGTTGCCTACAAAGTATATACTAAGGTAATCGCTAATAGAGTCAGGGCCACCTTAGACTTTAAGCAACAAAATGATCAGGCAGGCTTTCGTAAAGGATATTCCACCATATATCATATTCCCACTATCAATCAGCTGTTAGAGAAATGCGCAGAATATAACCAACCTCTATATACAGCCTTAATTGATTACGACAAAATATTCGACTCAGTGCAATCCTCATCAGTCATACAGGCATTGCGTAATCAGGGGGTAGAAGAGCCTTATGTCAAAATACTGGAAGATATATATAGCAACTGCACAGCTACTATAGTCCTCCATAATGTCAGCAATAAAATTCCAATAAGGAAGGGCGTCAGGCAAGGAGACACGATCTCGCCAATGCTATTCACCGCCTGTTTACAGGAAGTATTCCGAGGCCCGAATTGGGAACAGTTGGGAATAAGAGTAAATGGAGAACACCTAAATAATCCGCGATTCGCTGATGACATTGCCTTGGCGAGTCACTCAGGAGGTGGACTGCAAATCATGATCAATGAATTAAACAGGCAGAGCAGAACGCTGGGCCTAAATATTAACATGCAGAAATCCAAGGTAATGTTCAACAGCCTAGCAAGGGAACAGCAATTCACAATTGGCAGCGAGAGCCTGGAAGTTGTTAAGCAGTACGTCTACTTAGGGCAGATAGTGACAGCTGATCCGGATCATTAGAGGGAAATAACCAGAAGGATAAGAATGAGGCGGAGCACATATAGCAGGTTCTCTCAGATGATGAGTGGCAGTTTACCAATTTCCATCAAGACAAAAGTGTATAACAGCTGTATCTTACTGGTTCTCACCTACGGGGCAGAAACGTGGAGGCTAACGGAAAGAGTTCAGCTTAACGTACGAACAACGCAGCGAGCCATGGAAAGAAAAATGATAGGTGTAACGTTAAGAGACCGGAAGCGGGCACAGTGGGTGAGGGAAGAAACGCGGGTTAATGACATTCGAGTCGAAATGAAGAGAAAGAAATGGGCTTGGGCAGGGCATTTAATGCGAAGGCAAGATAACCGCTGGTCCTTAAGGGTAACGGAGTAGATTCCAAGAGAAAGTGAGCGTAGCAGGGTGCGGCCAGAGGCTAGGTGGGCGGATGAGATTAAGAAGTTTGCAGGAAAAGGGTGGATGCAGCTGGCAAAGGACAGGGTTAATTGGAGAGACATGGGAGAGGCCTTTGACTTGCAGTGGGTGTAGTAAGGCTGATGATGATGATAATTCTTTAAACAGTTGTTGCACGCGGTCAGAGCATTTCCCAGTGCATCATAAAGCCGTCTCTAATTTCTTTCACCCTACCCATGCACCCCGACCGATCCTTTCCGCCCTAAATGACCTTTTTAGCGCGCTTTCTTCTGTCTCTCTTTGTTCAAGTTTTCCTTACTTCATGTCCTCAATCTCTTGCCATTATTTCTCAGGAGCCTTTGGCTTCCGCATTACTTCCCCCTCGTTCCTTTCCTGCCTTTCTAACCTTGCCCTAATGTTTTTATTTTTCCTTCACTTTTAATTTTTCTGAATATTTCGTTTTGCCATGCTGACTAATTTCGTATCTGAGTTTTTCATGTCAAAGCAGCCAGTCATACCACGCCACCTATCGCAGTGGGACTTTCGGTATCCCATATTCGGGAATGATTGTAAAAAAGGCGAAAGTTTTAATTATGTCCTCTTCAAACCCCAGCATACACGCCTTAAGGGCGACGTGGCAATTAAATATGTTTTTTGTTATTTATGAATAAAATCTAACTATATTTACCACAGATATGTAACTTAGTATGCTGATTTCAGACTTCATTTTATTTTAACTTGCTGGTGTAGTTCTTGAGCCATGATAGTTAACACCCTCGTAAGCAAAACTCCGGACGTTAAATAACTATGACGAAAGATTTTCATGTCATAATTCTTACACAGGCTTGCTCTTTGCAAGGAAGCTCCTAGTTCTTCTTTCAGATGAACAGTAGTCATGTAAATATAAGGTAAACTCCAGCATGCACATTGTGATGAAAAATTTCATTTTTAAAATATTGCACGCGTACATAGAAACAAAGAGAGCTTTACTAATCTCCTCAATGTCTCAGGATTCATGCTGAATAAGTAGAATCACTTTATTGTCATTAGTTAGAAAATTCCGAAGGGATGAGTAATAAAAATTGTAGTAAAGGTGAAAACTTAAAAAATCATAAATTTATTATCTCATTGTTCTCGTTTATCACCTCGTGTGCTATTTCCTGTGTTTAAAAAAATGCGGCATTGCAACCAACGCGAGTTCTGATCTTCTCATTTATCCACTTATTAGAGACGCGTACTAAGATGGCGGTATTCCGTCCTCGGACAACCGCTGGATTCGCGATCGCAGGAAACATGAGATGCACGATTCACTGTGAATTTTCGACGACCACTCGGAAGAAACACGTGATTTGCTAAATATGTACAGCATGTTTCGCTGCAATTCTTCCTGACAAGACAGATGAACAGCATAGCGTTAGGAGAAAAATTGAGAAATGGCAAATTTCTCCAAATTGCCCATTTTATTTGACGCATCTTCCCTCTCCCCTCCTCCTTCACCCCGCATTGGGAAAGCTTTTGAATGTGCGGCTTAACATGTGTGGCAACTGCAACCGTGCTCTGTGGTTTGCGTCATAAACGTTGCTGGTACAACACAAAGCATTGGCGACACCAAAAAAAGAAAATCCAATATCTACTTCGTCCCCTTTACCATCAACACACCGCACAGAACATTGGACAGCCCGGGTAGCTTCAGTTCCTGGGGAATCCCCTGCCTGTGTTGCAGACATCGAAGAAATAGATTACGTAGCTTATCATACAAAGCGACACACTCTACAACTCACTTATGCCCACGTACTTTGCATGCGAGATCTGTCTGTCCCATTATTTTCTGTTCTCCCTCTCTCTCTGCCTGATATGCATATCAGCTTCACCTCAAGCACGCCGTCATTTCATATCAGCTTTCTTTAAGTTGTGCACTGCATAGCGGTGACGAGCTCATGATGAAGGAGGTGCGTCTTGGCGTTGCTGCATGAGCAAGTCACATTAAGGCCGCATTTATGGCCCTATACGTCGCTAGGGAACCAGATACAACGGCATCTGGTTTCCCAATTCTAGTCCCACTCGGTCAGTCTGGCATGTTAATTACACGGGAAGAGATTTAGCGCGAAGAAGGCAAAGAGACCGAAAAGGCGCCAAATGGTCTCACGTACATGGGTGTCCTTTATCCGATATTGTGTCCGGTTCTTGATGCTTCTTATTGCTTACTCTGGAATTCTTTCGACTGGGTTGAACGCCTCCTATTCGCTGCAATATTTTCGTACTTTACGGTCACATGGCATTGTAGGAAATGTCGCACTGGCGTTACATCCTGGTTTTACAGATACAATGTCTTACGGCGACTATGTGTTGCAAAGCCAGACCGGCACCTTTTCATTTAGTGGCTCAGGCATCCCTCTGCTGAGCCAAACGTCGCGAATCAAATCGAGGCCCCGGCAGTCGGAACTCCACACAAATGCGGAGAACATCTGAAGAAAAGCCGAGTACCCAGCAGCAGCCGTGAAATCTGAAAAATTAATAAGTGCTGATTATTTCGCGCGTGTTGTTCACTGAGGAACTACGATAGTTAATTGGCAAAACGCTGCGATATTCGTATGCCCTTTGCCGGTATTGCTGCAAGCCGGGAAATGCACGCGTTTATCTTTCTGGGCGCCGCGAGCCGTTATCGTGAGTTACGTGGAGGAGACCTCTTCAGAGGATTTCTTTTCGGACCTTTATCTCCAGCTACAACAACCATGAGAGGCATCAGAAGAAACGAGTCGTCACAAGTGAAAGCTCGTCCAACTGCGATGGTGCGGATGCAACAGTGTTTATTTTGGGCACTGGTAGCGCTGCAAACGTGCGAGTAATTTCTGTTGCTTTCTTATTATGTACACAATGCGAGACTGATTTAGGAATTTAATACCCGCTCAGGAATGAATAGCCGCAGCTGATTGTATTTATTGTAGACTTTATTTGGCACCGCTTCACACTAGAGGACCGCCAAAAAACGTAAAATTAATCGTGATGGGTAGCATGAAGCCCGGACAGTTGTAACTGTTTTGAACATCTCATAACTCTCAGCGGTCGCTTCAATCGAGATAGGGCTAATGAAGTGGCCATAAAATTAGTCTGCCACGAAATAAGGAAACAGGTCTTGTCCTCTAGTGGTAATGCGCACGTGCTCCGTACATGACCGCCGAGATCCACGCCTAAAGATGGAGACCTCTCAGATTTTCAAGAGAAGTGGCGCTTTCATCCAAACTTCCTTTACTCAACCTGGATAAGAGAGACACGCCGGCTCCTGTTTACTCTGATAGCGACCTAAAGAGCCTGGCGATGTTATGTCCGCACTCGATCAATAGCCTCACAACACAGTGGGAGCAGAATCCGGCGGGCGTCTTTGTCGGAGTGGAAAGTCATCCGGCAGTTTTCTCCACCGCTCTCTCCCACAGAAAGAGCTGTAGAGTCGACGGACTTCCGCGAACGCAAATGCCAGGTTGTGCAATGCACAGCCTGAAGGATTTACTGGTCTTCAGCCTGCAGCTTCAGGGCGCTACTGTATGCTGCGAAGCAGCAATTAGTATGTCATGACGAAATTAGTATGTCGAGATTAGTATGTAATGACAGTGTATTTATTGAAACTAAGCAATGTTGTGCATTTTGAAATTAGGTAACTCCAGTTCAAAGGTGAGCAAACCTCGCTCTGCTCTTTTGTTTACGCTAAGTTGCCTAAATTCAGAATAGCCTAATTTTGTTTATTACGAAATATTCTTTTTTTTTCACGCTGATCGCCAGTATAAAGGAAGCTGCCACACATTCGTATCTCGTGCGTATTTTCTGCGTCGGAGCAGGCTATCTCATAAATCGTGGTATTCTCCGCCTAGGCAGATATTTTCCAGTTTTCGATCGTGACCGTGATGAGCTACCGGCAACGGCACTAACTAGGTCAAATTAGCTAAGTTGCCGTTCATGGAAGATGTGTAATTATTTCTTTCTTTTTCCTGAAATCGCTGCAGAGACGCCAATAGCACCTACTATGCATTTAAAGCCTAACACCATCCTTTTATGAAACGCAACACAAGCAGTTAAAAAGGAATGAAACTAAGTACATGAGACGGCCGCCAGTTCATTTCAAGAGCTGTACACTGAAGCGCGTACTATGTGTATAGTTTCGGGATCATTTGCCTATTTATATCGCGTAAGGTTTTAGCAGACAACAGCCGAAGAGCTACCGGTAATAAATATGGCTGTACTCAGCGACATCTTTCCTTGGAAAAGAAGGAAATGGAACGGGAGAGCAGCCTCCGTTGGTATTTAATTCTGCCAAATATTTCGAACCCACTGGTATATCTGGCCGCCTGACGGGCTGCTCTCTATTTGGTGTCTCCAATCCGTAGTTCGGGTAGCTGGCGCCACATACGAAAGCTTCTTGTAATTAGTTGTATCCAGCAAATTTGCTGTAATCATGTAGCAATAGTGTTTTTTTCTTCGAATTTCATCATTGGAAGTTGCCTGCAGTGTTATAAATATGCTTTAAATAACCAACATTGAAAATATACTGCGTTTTAGGGGAAACTGATAACAGCATCTGGTGATTTTAATCAGATACGAAGGATAAGGGGCGTGTTTCGTTTGCGTATCTTGCACTACATTGCAAGAAAAAGTTGTCGCGGAGTATAGGTCAAGTCAGCCAGCGCAAGTGCAGCATATGCCGAAAGCCTAATTATTCCTTTCTTGCTTCGGTTTCTGCATATGCAGGGTAGACGTACATGCCACGTATCTGTCTGCAGGCTAACACCCTCCGTTTTGTTAGACTCAACATTACAAGTTATAGGGCAACTGCAAAGGTTTTAGAATTGGAAGAGATTGAAAGGATCGAATGTGTAAAACATGCAGGTAAACAACACAAAGTCCTTTTTTGGCTACGATTTTAAATGGTAACGTAATCGTTGATTAAGATCATGGCACGGTGGCTTTCTAGTTTCTCCGCAGCAGAGTGCGCGATTGGGGGGGGGGGGCGCAAAGGGAGAAGCAGAGTATGATGACGTCGTTCGGAGTATAACTCCATTTCCTACGCATAAGCGCTTCCTTTGATTGAGCAAAATCATAGAGAAAGGAAAAAAAAGAGAGGCGGTTACGTCACATTTTTTGAAGCTGGCAACCAGCTGCGTTTCCCCTTACTTGGCCGCCGTCTCACCGCACTTGCGCATGCGCAGCAGGCATTGCAGCAGACGACGTCGCTACGGCCAGCGTTGGTATTCGCTGCGCCGGCGGCCAAAGACTCCCAGTAGTCATTGCGAAAGCGCGTGACTTCCGGCACAATTCCGGCATGCAGCTCGGAGGGCGAGGGCCTCTCCTTGTTTTCCTTCCTCCATGAGCAAAACCAACGCCACTGAAGGCAAGGCCACAGGCGAGCGTTGTTTGGCAGCATCCAACGACGGAGGAAACACGTAATATTACGACAGCGGAAATTTGAAATCTTTCTGTGTTTAACATACCACTCAGCTTCTCCGTGCACCCCTCCCTCCACTCCACTCCCTGCGGTGCTTTGAGGACAACCTGAAATTTGATCGCTGATTATTACTTCACAATTTTAAGTGGCAGCACAACAAAGCTTGCCTCGTTTTAATTAGAGCCTAAGTGATTTGAGTCCGTGAATATCACCGAATTCTCAAAAAGTGGTGCAGCTGGTCTTTAAAACGGCACCCAACTAAATAAATCATAGCGTTGCTAGAATAAGTTCAAGTTCTTTACTCTCAAAGAGAAGCAAACTGCGGCCCTTCCTACATGCATAGTTTTGGAATTCTCTTAACTGCCTTTATCAGGTGAGATGTCAGCAGACAAACGCCACTACAGCCGGCTTGTCAGTGCGAACAGCAGGCGCAAACCTCGCAGATGATAAGCGTGCTTTAGTGGCGTCTGTCTGCTAAAATATGGCACGGTATCCTGTTGTCTGGCAGCGCGAGGCGATAAACGCCGAATCGGCAATAAAAACGTGGGATTCTGCAATCATGCTGCTTCGGTTCCTCCTAGTACATCACTGCGGCGGTGATAGGCGGTGTGCCGTCGCATCTTACGCCAAGAGGAAACACTGTCTCATGAGTTTATAACATTATTCAGGCAACATGAATTTGTCAGAAAGCCCATACGCCTGCGAGGGTGCATTACTTCCGCTATAAATAAAGTAAAATAAATTCGTCACTGGAGCACTACGAAACTGCTACCCTTATATATATATATATATATATATATATATATATATATATATATATATATATATATATATATATATATATATATATATATATATATATATATATATATATATATATATATATATAGCAAATGGGTGAAGAGCAGGCTCTTTGCAATAAAATTTCAGTTTCTCCTTCAGCCCGTAAGTCCACTAAACTCGCATCTAGGCAGTTCAGCTCACAGTCTTAATTTTTTACTGCTCTTCTTTATTTCTCGAAGTAAGTTTATCATTACCATTTTGCAGCACTCGATTAGCGACGTAGCCTCCTGAATTGTAGGAGTGTATTCCCAAGTGGTTAAACTTAATCACAATTTGGCACAGAGTAACATCAAGACGGAAGGAAAAAGTACTTGCGGCACAAACGGCATTAAAAACATTCAGATCGCAAGAGGTGAAAACCGTGCATTAACTCTTCGTGACAGCAGCAACCTTCTGCTCCACGTGACCCTCTTCAGCGCCAGCCTAACGACATGTCTGATCTAAAATAGCCACATGTTGCAGCGATATCTTTGCTGGCGCGAAGCGCTTATGTGATATCCTATATGGGGCACCCTGCTGTATAGTATGCACAGAAGGAGGGCTTATCAGACAGCAGTGTCGTTTGTTCCCTGTGCATTCTTTCCTGACCGATCTTACAAATAATTCTTGCGCTGTCTGACGTCAGTATTAGTAGAGTGACAACTTATTAGCAGACATATATTTTTAATTTTTCACAATAACTAACATCGGAACTCCGTCGCATCGGTTGGAATATCAATTGAGTTTGTGTTTTAGGTGCTGCTGCCCCACGTACGGCCACAGGCGAGGATGGCATGGCCAAATGCGATTTCGACAAGATTGTGAAGTGTCTCGAAAAGCAGGTGCGTTGGATACCCAAGATATTTACTGAGTGGCAACCAAGCACGAGTTCCATCCACGGCGACAACGCGTTCTTCAGAAAAATATGCAGGTATCTCTATGGGAAATTTTGTTCCCCTTTCGGAACTGCCATATAGAATTTGAGTTTACAGACGAAGTGACCTAACTACAGGCAACTGATACCTCACATTTCATTTGCATCTGCCGGTTCAGTGGACAAATTAAAGTTGCAGTGCACTGCGTGATGTTGGAAGTGGAACTAGAATGCCGCTGCGAGCAATACAGAGAGGCCATTTCGCGTATGCTACCTCGCAAGCACAAAAATAATAAATATTCATGCTCGAGAAAATAAGAGAACGTAGGGAAAAACCTGAGTACGTACGCTGCTGCCAAGTCTGCGTTTTTTACCTTATGTCCTATGTTCTCCTTCTTGCCGACCTCCAGAATTATACAACACAAGACGAGGCATCCTACATACCGAAGCAACACCACACCCCCAAATTTCAGGCACAAACACAGCCGCCTCCCTGGACACCGGCACAACCCGAAGTGCAGCAATCCTCAGAACCACGAACACGACAGAGGCAGAACGGCTTGTTGTATACATGTGTCTACAGCTCACATCCGCAGCCTGCGCACACACCACGCTACCATCTGTGTAGACTCTCAAGCAGCACACATATTTTCGTAAAAACATCATTCCTTCATCTTCAGCCCAAATAGTATCTACGCTGCCAGCCCCATAGCAACAGGACTGCATCTTTGGAAATGAACATGCTTGTGCGTTTTCCCGCGAACGTAGCGTCCGAGCGCCAGTTGGCATCCTCCCCAGCCCACAGCCGTGCGCTTACACCAAAAACGAGCTCC
Source organism: Amblyomma americanum (assembly GCF_052857255.1). Taxonomy (NCBI): domain Eukaryota; kingdom Metazoa; phylum Arthropoda; class Arachnida; order Ixodida; family Ixodidae; genus Amblyomma; species Amblyomma americanum. The sequence goes on from NC_135499.1 coordinate 79,628,686, forward strand.
TCGAATACCGCCCATTAATACAGCTCTACACGAAAGCAGCAACATGTGCCTTCCTCTTCATTCCACACTAGACCACCTAGAAAGCACACACTAGAAACAACTTCAATCAAGCTCATTCCCCATCCGCTCAGTTTGCTCACCTGTTCCCCCAGCCCCCTTCCCTCCGCACTGTACAATTTGATGAGCTAGTACACCCCCCCCCCTCGCGTATATCACTACATCTAGGAATGCCCATATCAACTCGGTGTTCTATACATTCTTTCTTCCAACTCAACCACCTCGGTGACCGCCCTTCTGGCCACACGATCGGTTGACCAGGCCAGGCTAGAGGAGAATGTCAGAGGCCTGTTTAACTATGCAGCCCTGCCAGGAAGCCCTCCGTTTACGAACGTACCACGTTTCTTAAAAAATAACAAGGCTGCCGCGACCGCTTCAACGGTTGACTTGCGGCGGGGCAGTGAAGCGGCTGCGAGGACAAGCTGCGTGATGCGAATTTGAGCCATCGTTATTTTTAAATGACAACAAGTCTTTTTTGATTCATTCGATCGTGGGCTGGTCCTTCAGCAGCCACACCTTGAGTACGTCACTTGACGCTATCTAGCGCCCACCTTCTAAACAAGCATAAACAAAAACAAAAAACTCACCCTGCATTGTATGGGGTGATTGCGTTGAATTGTGGAGAGCGACCAAACGCGAATCAACAAGTGACGCTCAATAGCATCCGGTTTCAAATGCAATGCGATTATTTATGAGTGATTTTGTTTTTCCCGGCGAAGTCGAACCGTTCAGACGAAAGAAGGCGCTGAGATTACAGGCTCTGTTTGTAGCTATACCTTAATTCTTTTTCTGCACACTGGTGTTCAGTGCGCGTGCGTATTCTCCCCACCTATATATCTTACACCATAGACAAGACCGACGCATTACCCATGCCCATTTTTGCAGCGCAGGTGCCTGAATAATATATATATATATTTATGTATATTACCAGAAAAGGTAAAGGAAATGAGGGGCTCGTTTTGACAAACATATTAACGAAACCAACAGTCGCCGAAACCAAGGGGCATAGGGGAATGTTTTTAATATTTTTTTTGTAGTGCCAATCAATCGGTTTAAAGAAAATACTTATAAAGCAGCAGAAAAAACAACCATGCCGCCGGTGGGATCCGAACCCACGACCTCCGAATATCGCGTCCGGTGCTCTTACCAACTGAGCTACGGAGACGGCTGTCCAATCTGCTGCTTTCGTGGGTATTTATGTTTACTGCGTGTAAGCGAACCTTGAGAGTGTTCACCAGCGCCACCCTCGACCATAGCGGTTGGCGTAGCACGACCTGTAATACCGCGAGTGTGACGTAGAACGTCATCTAACGACGAGGGCGGAAACTGTGCGAGAGCCCTCTTATGCTACCTATGGCAACAACACTGCCAGAACCGAGACCCCCGTTAAGCTATTAGCAGAAAACGTAAAGGAAATGAGGGGCTCGTTTTAACAATCATATTAAGGAAGCCAACAGTCACCGAAACCAAGGGGCATAGGGGGATGTTTTTAATCTTTTTTTGTAGTGCCGATCAATCGGTTTAAAGAAAATTACTTATAAAGCAGAAGAAAAAACAACCATGCCGCCGGTGGGATCCGAACCCACGACCTCCGAATATCGCGTCAGGTTGTGAGGGGAAATGGCCCCCAGCAGGTTCGAGCGTCCTCCGAGGTGGGGCCCCGGAGGATCCAGAAAAGTCGTCCCAGACCGTGCACGTCCGTAGATGTAACAAAAATGGTTTACTTAATATAAGAGAGCAGTCACTGATGAGTATGGAGCTGTGCGGCTGAGGGTCGAGGAGTGGCTCCGGTGTGAGGTTCCGCGGCCCGTCGCCGGAGAGGCGCCGGGGCCAGGTACCTCCGCAGGGTTGTTCTTCCTGCGGCCGGAAGCCGGGCGCGGAGCACCAGCACCGGTGGCGCTGACGACGCACCAGAAAGGTGACGGCCGCCCAGGTCTGGGCACCCGGGCACGGCCAGGAAGGCACCCTTTCACGGCAGGGGGTCCCAGCCACGGGACGGCAGGCACGATCCCACAGCAAGGCCGGCAGGATCTCCGGGCAGGCAGCACCTGCCTGTTCCCGGCACGGCGCCCGCACTCCGAGGCAGCGAGCGACAGGCAGGAGACACGAGACAGCAGGCTCCTGGTTGAGCAGAACTGAGCGAGGACGGCTTCCCCAGGCCTGGTCACCCGGGTTCAAGAAGCCGTTCAGCCGTGACCTCGCCTGCTCCGTTGCTCGAGCTCGTCTCCTCGTGCAGTTCGCGCCGCGCCCCGCGTCTCACTTCCTTTTCTTCACCTTCCTTCTCCCGCCTGAGCGAGCGTCAGGCCGCCGCTAGAGCTGAGGGCGCTGGTGGCGCATCCCACAGGTGCTCTTACCAACTGAGCTACGGCGACGGCTGTCCAATCTGCTGCTTTCGTGGGTATTTATGTTTACTGCGTGTAAGCGAACCTTGAGAGTGTTCACCAGCGCCACCCTCGACCATAGCAGTGGGCGTAGCACGACCTGTAATACCGCGAGTGTGACGTAGGACGTCATCTAACGATGAGGGCGGAAACTATGCGAGAGCCCTCTTATGCTACCTATGGCAACAACATTGCCAGAACCGAGACCCCCGTTAAGCTATTAGCAGAAAAGGTAAAGGAAATGAGGGGCTCGTTTTGACAAACATATTAAGGAAGCCAACAGTCACCGAAACCAAGGGGCATAGGGGAATGTTTTTAATCTTTTTTTGTAGTGCCAATCAATCGGTTTAAAGAAAATTACTTATAAAGCAGCAGAAAAAACAACCATGCCGCCGGTGGGATACGAACCCACGACCTCCGAATATCGCGTCCGGTGCTCTTACCAACTGAGCTACAGCGACGGCTGTCCAATCTGCTGCTTTCGTGGGTATTTATGTTTACTGCGTGTAAGCGAACCTTGAGAGTGTTCAGCAGCGCCACCCTCGACCATAGTGGTGGGCGTAGCACGACCTGTAATACCGCGAGTGTGACGTAGAACGTCATCTAACGACGAGGGCGGAAACTGTGCGAGAGCCCTCTTATGCTACCTATGGCAACAACACTGCCAGAACCGAGACCCCCGTTAAGCTATTAGCAGAAAAGGTAAAGGAAATGAGGGGCTCGTTTTGACAAACATATTAAGGAAGCCAAGTCACCGAAACCAAGGGGCATAGGGGAATGTTTTTAATCTTTTTTTTTGTAGTGCCAATCAATCGGTTTAAAGAAAATTACTTATAAAGGAGCAGAAAAAACAACCATGCCGCCGGTGGGATACGAACCCACGACCTCCGAATATCGCATCCGGTGCTCTTACCAACTGAGCTACAGCGACGGCTGTCCAATCTGCTGCTTTCGTGGGTATTTATGTTTACTGCGTGTAAGCGAACCTTGAGAGTGTTCACCAGCGCCACCCTCGTCCATAGCGGTGGGCGTAGCACGACCTGTAATACCGCGAGTGTGACGTAGAACGTCGTGGACGAGCTATAGCGTGGCACGTCCAGAGGAGAAGATTTCAAGAGTGACAGCTGGTCAACGCCGACATGACGCTGAAGGTTCAAGTCAGCAGGCAGCTGAAGGAACCAGGTGAAAAAGACGAGGGCGGAAACTGTGCGAGAGCGATATTCGGAGGTCGTGGGTTCGGATCCCACCGGCGGCATGGTTGTTTTTTCTGCTGCTTTATAAGTAATTTTCTTTAAACCGATTGATTGGCACTACAAAAAAAGATTGAAAACATTCCCCTATGCCCCTTGGTTTCGGTGACTGCTTCCTTAATATGTTTTTCAAAACGAGCCCCTCATTTCCTTTACCTTTTCTGCTAATAGCTTAACGGGGGTCTCGGTTCTGGCAGTGTTGTTGCCATAGGTAGCATAAGAGGGCTCTCGCACAGTTTCCGCCCTCGTTGTTAGATGACGCTCTACGTCACACTCGCGGTATTACAGGTCATGCTACGCCCACCGCTATGGTCGAGGGTGGCGCTGGTGAACACTCTCAAGGTTCGCTTACACGCAGTAGACATGAATACCCACGAAAGCAGCAGATTGGACAGCCGTCGCCGTAGCTCAGTTGGTAAGAGCCCCGGACGCGATATTCGGAGGTCGTGGGTTCGGATCCCACCGGCGGCATGGTTGTTTTTTCTGCTGCTTTATAAGTAATTTTCTTTAAACCGATTGATTGGCACTACAAGAAAAAAGATTAAAAACATTCCCCTATGCCCCTTGGTTTCGGTGACTGCTGGCTTCCTTAATATGTTTGTCAAAACGAGCCCCTCATTTCCTTTACCTTTTCTGCTAATAGCTTAACGGGGGTCTCGGTTCTGGCAGTGTTGTTGCCATAGGTAGCATAAGAGGGCTCTCGCACAGTTTCCGCCCTCGTTGTTAGAAGACGCTCTACGTCACACTCGCGGTATTACAGGTCGTGCTACGCCCACCGCTATGGTCGAGGGTGGCGCTGGTGAACACTCTCAAGGTTCGCTTACACGCAGTAAACATGAATACCCACGAAAGCAGCAGATTGGACAGCCGTCGCCGTAGCTCAGTTGGTAAGAGCACCGGACGCGATATTCGGAGGTCGTGGGTTAGGATCCCACCGGCGGCATGGTTGTTTTTTCTGCTGCTTTATAAGTAATTTTCTTTAAACCGATTGATTGTCACTACAAAAAGGAAATTAAAAACATTCCCCTATGCCCCTTGGTTTCGGTGACTGTTGGCTTCCTTAATATGTTTGTCAAAACGAGCCCCTCATTTCCTTTACCTTTTCTGCTAATAGCTTAGCGGGGGTCTCGGTTCTGGCAGTGTTGTTGCCATAGGTAGCATAAGAGGGCTCTCGCACAGTTTCCGCCCTCGTCGTTAGATGACGTTCTACGTCACACTCGCGGTATTACAGGTCGTGCTACGCCCACCGCTATGGTCGAGGGTGGCGCTGGTGAACACTCTCAAGGTTCGCTTACACGCAGTAAACATGAATACCCACGAAAGCAGCAGATTGGACAGCCGTCGCCGTAGCTCAGTTGGTAAGAGCACCGGACGCGATATTCGGAGGTCGTGGGCTCGGATCCCACCGGCGGCATGGTTGTTTTTTCTGCTGCTTTATAAGTAATTTTCTTTAAACCGATTGATTGGCACTACAAAAAAAAGATTAAAAACATTCCCCTATGCCCCTTGGTTTCGGTGACTGTTGGCTTCCTTAATATGTTTGAAAAATAGCTTAACGGGGGTCTCGGTTCTGGCAGTGTTGTTGCCATAGGTAGCATAAGAGGGCTCTCGCACAGTTTCCGCCCTCGTCGTTAGATGACGCTCTACGTCACACTCGCGGTATTACAGGTCGTGCTACGCCCACCGCTATGGTCGAGGGTGGCGCTGGTGAACACTCGCAAGGTTCGCTTACACGCAGTAAACATAAATACCGACGAAAGCAGCAGATTGGACAGCCGTCGCCGTAGCTCAGTTGGTAAGAGCACCGGACGCGATATTCAGAGGTCGTGGGTTCGGATCCCACCGGCGGCATGGTTGTTTTTTCTGCTGCTTTATAAGTAATTTTCTTTAAACCGATTGATTGGCACTACAAAAAAAAGATTGAAAACATTCCCCTATGCCCCTTGGTTTCGGTGACTGCTTCCTTAATATGTTTTTCAAAACGAGCCCCTCATTTCCTTTACCTTTTCTGCTAATAGCTTAACGGGGGTCTCGGTTCTGGCAGTGTTGTTGCCATAGGTAGCATAAGAGGGCTCTCGCACAGTTTCCGCCCTCGTTGTTAGATGACGCTCTACGTCACACTCGCGGTATTACAGGTCATGCTACGCCCACCGCTATGGTCGAGGGTGGCGCTGGTGAACACTCTCAAGGTTCGCTTACACGCAGTAGACATGAATACCCACGAAAGCAGCAGATTGGACAGCCGTCGCCGTAGCTCAGTTGGTAAGAGCCCCGGACGCGATATTCGGAGGTCGTGGGTTCGGATCCCACCGGCGGCATGGTTGTTTTTTCTGCTGCTTTATAAGTAATTTTCTTTAAACCGATTGATTGGCACTACAAGAAAAAAGATTAAAAACATTCCCCTATGCCCCTTGGTTTCGGTGACTGCTGGCTTCCTTAATATGTTTGTCAAAACGAGCCCCTCATTTCCTTTACCTTTTCTGCTAATAGCTTAACGGGGGTCTCGGTTCTGGCAGTGTTGTTGCCATAGGTAGCATAAGAGGGCTCTCGCACAGTTTCCGCCCTCGTTGTTAGAAGACGCTCTACGTCACACTCGCGGTATTACAGGTCGTGCTACGCCCACCGCTATGGTCGAGGGTGGCGCTGGTGAACACTCTCAAGGTTCGCTTACACGCAGTAAACATGAATACCCACGAAAGCAGCAGATTGGACAGCCGTCGCCGTAGCTCAGTTGGTAAGAGCACCGGACGCGATATTCGGAGGTCGTGGGTTAGGATCCCACCGGCGGCATGGTTGTTTTTTCTGCTGCTTTATAAGTAATTTTCTTTAAACCGATTGATTGTCACTACAAAAAGGAAATTAAAAACATTCCCCTATGCCCCTTGGTTTCGGTGACTGTTGGCTTCCTTAATATGTTTGTCAAAACGAGCCCCTCATTTCCTTTACCTTTTCTGCTAATAGCTTAGCGGGGGTCTCGGTTCTGGCAGTGTTGTTGCCATAGGTAGCATAAGAGGGCTCTCGCACAGTTTCCGCCCTCGTCGTTAGATGACGTTCTACGTCACACTCGCGGTATTACAGGTCGTGCTACGCCCACCGCTATGGTCGAGGGTGGCGCTGGTGAACACTCTCAAGGTTCGCTTACACGCAGTAAACATGAATACCCACGAAAGCAGCAGATTGGACAGCCGTCGCCGTAGCTCAGTTGGTAAGAGCACCGGACGCGATATTCGGAGGTCGTGGGCTCGGATCCCACCGGCGGCATGGTTGTTTTTTCTGCTGCTTTATAAGTAATTTTCTTTAAACCGATTGATTGGCACTACAAAAAAAAGATTAAAAACATTCCCCTATGCCCCTTGGTTTCGGTGACTGTTGGCTTCCTTAATATGTTTGAAAAATAGCTTAACGGGGGTCTCGGTTCTGGCAGTGTTGTTGCCATAGGTAGCATAAGAGGGCTCTCGCACAGTTTCCGCCCTCGTCGTTAGATGACGCTCTACGTCACACTCGCGGTATTACAGGTCGTGCTACGCCCACCGCTATGGTCGAGGGTGGCGCTGGTGAACACTCGCAAGGTTCGCTTACACGCAGTAAACATAAATACCGACGAAAGCAGCAGATTGGACAGCCGTCGCCGTAGCTCAGTTGGTAAGAGCACCGGACGCGATATTCAGAGGTCGTGGGTTCGGATACCACCGGCGGCATGGTTGTTTTTTCTGCTGCTTTATAAGTAATTTTCTTTAAACCGATTGGTTGGCACTACAAAAAAAAAGATTAAAAACATTCCCCTATGCCCCTTGGTTTCGGCGACTTTTGGCTTCCTTAATATATATTTATGTATATATATATATATATATATATATATATATATATATATATATATATATATATATATATTATATATATATATATATATATATATATATATATATATATATATATATATATGATTCCTTAGGTTACCGTTGCACTTTACGAATTCATCATCGGTATCCTCTTTCTGTCACTTAATTTCGATAGTTTGTGCCTCATTCATTCTTCAAAGTTATGATGCTCAGTTTCCTCTCCACCAGACGTAAAGCCAGCGAGTGCTGGAAAGACAACAAAAGTTATGGTTGCCCTGCACAAAAACAGGCAAGCCTCGACCGCTTCCGGGACGCCAACACCGCTGCACTGACGAAGCTTTGTGAAAACGACATGTCCCTGCTGAAAGGTAAGACAAGCATTGCTCGTTCAATTCTGTTTAATTGACATTTACTCACTAGCTTTTCCAGTGGTAGAGCGGATGGACGAAATGTTTTCGAAGATGACTGTCATGTGGGTAATTTTTAACTCTCCTCAACACGTCTGCACTGTACAAGTACCCACTCCATGCGCTTTGTTATCTGTCCTATGTGTATAAAGTGGTAAGGAACACCCAGCCAGGGTGCAGTAATAAGCTTAGAGACTTGCCGAGAATAACTGTCTGGGCAGACATTAATATTGAAATGACCTGCACTCATTGGTGAAGCGTTTCTAGGAATGCTGGAAGCATGGAAATTTCTGCAGTATACAAAGCGAGTGCGAGGGGCTCTTCCTGGGGTGCACTGGGAAGAAATTATTTTGTGGAGTCAGCCTGTAAAAAAGAAACATTGGTTATCTGGAAAGGAAAGCCGCCGTAACTGTGTCATGTCTTGGTGGAAACCTAGACAGGGCCTTGAAGGAAAAGAGGGACCTGGGAGTGGAAGAAAAAAAGAGTGAAAGAGGTACCATTGAAGAGGTGTCCAGAATAATTCAATTTACACCAACTGGAGATATTTAAAACGCACTGACATCGCGCATCACAAGGAGGCCTTTTGCATTTGGCATCCATTGAAAATGTTTACAGAACAGGTAAAAAGCTTTTTTGGCCTTCTTCACTATGTCAAACGGTGTGCTGTGTGCAGACCTGGTACCATGAGTTAAACTTTATCTGCATATTTGTATAAATTTTCTTAGGCTGTTTTGCTTCTTTTTTTATGTGCAATAACGGTGGTGTCATTTCATGCCCCCGTTCAAACAAAAAGCAGTGCCCACAGTCTTCCTTCATCTGTCTGTCAGTTTCCTCCTCACGAAATCAGTGACGACGTCGCAAACATTACAGTAGGCGTAAGTTCCACTTTTGCTATCACTGATGCTTCTGCCGCCGTGTCACAGTAGTCTCAATTTGACCCCGTTCTTTCACACCTAGAGCGTATGTTCGACTGGCATTCAAAATCTCATCAGGATGACCCTAGGCGGCATTTGCACTGGTTACAGAAAAAAATTAGTTTGATAAAACAAGGAGTTGAGGAAGAGAGGAAGCTATCTTAATTAGAATGAATTTTCACTTTGGTCTTAATAAGCGAATTATATTTGGCAAGAGTGGTTGAAGAAAAACCGATAAAGGCTGCCTTGTACGTCAGCATATACGAAGAGTTTTTTTCAGATGCATCGGCGATGACAGAAGAGAAAGCGGTTCATTCGGAAGTAGTTTGCAATGACAACTGCAGATGAAAAGCGCGAATACTCGCGGCATCTGCTGGCCTGGTTCCTGGCTCACATTAAGTGTCTATAGTAAAGGTCTGAGTTAGTTGGATATCTATGAGGAGGATATTAAATTTGACATTTGGTGGGCTAGTGTGGTGCCCAGCGCAGTAATATTGTAAATGGTGGCTGATCTTTACGGGTAAAGCTTCTTAACGCCTTCAGACACTGCCGGAAGAAGGGCCGAGCTTCCTTTTTTTTAGAAATATATACCGCTTTTGAAAGCAAAAATAACAGCGCCATAGTTGCGATATGAAGACGGTTAATTTCGCCTCAAACATAGACGTGACTGATGATTTTAACAGGCTCAAAAAGGATCCAAAATTAGAAATGTAAACTATTGTTTATGTCCCGGTCTGACCAAAGCAAGCGTGTCCCTGTAAATGGGCAAAACAAAAGTTTGAAGCCGTAAATTCAACAATCCTTCATGCAAGAGTTTGATTTATGCTCTCTGCTGCGGCATTCTCGATTTACATGCGCAAAAACGTGTTGTGGCTTAAATTTTTAAGTACATGTACTACATTGTACGCATTTAAAAAAGCATAAATTGTTGGAGATATAATCACCGTGGACAATGCGTTCTCTTCCGACCCTGGGAGCAGAAATAGGATTTGCGCAAAAGAACTGACAGTGCCCATAATAGTACACAGAGAGCACATGGCATTAGAGTTAAAACCACAGGTACGAAGGGAGAGCTGAAAAGAGAAACGCTAGCTGTGGTTAACGCTAGTGCTATGTCTTCTCTATTTAAACACCAACTTGTCCAGTTTTCAGCCTTAAATGGTAAACAGTTCTTAAAGAAATGGCTACGTGGTAGCACAGTGAATCCTTTTTGTACTCTGTTCTATTGTTTTCTTCCTATCTCATTGCAAAAGTATTGCCCCGACTCCACTCTATTCCTGACAACGTAACCTAGCGCAAGCGGCTGTTGCTTGTGCTTCTACATGATTTTTCATCTTTAGTGCCTCTAGAAAGTTCAAGCAACGAAAATGGTTTCACACAGTACGTCATAATATCCACTAATCATCGTATATTTTTTTAAACTAAATTTAGATAGCTGTCAATATTTTCTCTTCAGTAGAAACACATACCCACCTTTACGCGCTGCTTACACATTTGCGTTTGAAGAAAAAAAAGGCACTAACGAAACAAATGAAGCTAAGAGTAAAATTAACAATAAAAATTGTCACCGCTCTTGCAGCGTTTCAGGTTAAAACAAGCTGTCCTTGCCAGGAAGGTCGTTTCTTATGTCAGAAATATTCCACGGAGCAAAAATTCTGATGAAAACGACCTCTTGTCCCGATAACTTGATCAGAATCCATGTGCATGCCGGTGATAAAAATTATTTTGACACGGCGAATCTGTTCCGTTAGTAACGTTTGTGTCATTGCTTATAAAGAACAAAGGCATAGAGAACATGACGAGCAGTGAGTTCTTACGTTTGCACTGAGATTTTTTTAAATGGTTCCAAAATGCTAGCTCAGGCACAATTTAAAATAGAAGCAGCTTTATGTATGACAGCTCTGCAGTTCACACCTATCACAGTTTGTTAGCTGCTCTAAGTCGCATTAGGATTTGCACAGTCCTATTAACAGTTGTTTTATGTTATGCAAAATTCCCAATGTTTTGGAATGCATCTCTAGCGCTCGAAATAAAAAAGATGACAGGTCAGGTCCTCGCTGTTCTCTACGTGGTTTCAAAAGGAGTGAGCAGTGCAGCGTTATATCGATATTGTATAACTAAAGAAATTTATTGTAACTACAGCTCTCATCAGGAAGGTTTCTTATGCTTTCTGTTCTTCAGATTTGTACGCAAACTTTCAATCCTCGGATATAGAAAATTTTAAGAACTGCAGCAAAGAGGTGGGCCCAAGCAGAGTGGGAGAGCTGTTCTCTGTTGCACGACCACTAGAAGACTGCAGGTAAGTGACACTTTCTATCCCATCCACCCTCTAAATAGGTCACTTTCTTTATTATTGAAAACTGAATTACAACAAGCTTAACGATGAAAACAGAAACAAATCATTAAATTAGCGAGAAATGTCGGCGCACTTATATTTTTACTGGGAAGTTTTCTTTCGAAGCAGTCACATTGAAATCTATAGCCTTTTATTCCAGAGCTCAGCAGAGAGGTAAATAAAAGAGCGATAACATAGGCGCTGCGGCTCACGAAATTACGGCCATCTCGCGCCGAAGACACATGGTTTCGAAAACATGAGCTTGGAGCTACATTCCGTAGCCTATGCTGCTTCGTGGAGCATGTGTCATGTGACCTTCGCACTTCCCTCTGGTTAGGGCCAGCGGGCAGCGGCTAGCGGCTCACCGCAGGCGGCACTTTGCAATTGTGTGATTGAGCGACATGCACTGGGGGCGTTGCTTTTTTGTTTTTTTGCTTGAAAGTTTTTTTATTTAGCAAAACAATGAAATACGAACACACAAATTCAGTGCCCAATATAAATTGTTTAAGGGTCCCAAACACTTAAGCTAGCACATATCATGTCATAATCATCATCAGCCTTACTACGCCCACTGCAGGGCAAAGGCCTCTCCCATGTCTCTCCAATTAATCCTGTCCTTTGCCAGCTGCGGCCACCGTGTCTCAGAAAATATTTTAATCATATCCGCCCACATATCCTTCTGCCGGCCCCCACTACGCTTGCCTTCTCTTGGAATCTACGCCGTTACTCTTAAGCACCGCTGGTATACTGCCTTCGCATTACATGCCCTCTACCCAAGCCCATTTCTTTCTATTGACTTCGACTAGGATGTCATTAAGCACCATTTTTCCCTTCACCCAGTGTGCCTCTCAACGTTACACACATCATTTTTCATCCCATAGCTCGCTGCGTCGTCCTTAACTTAAGCTGAACCCTTTACGTTAACCTACACGTTTCTGCACCATAAGTGAGTACCGGAATGATACAGCTGTCGTACGCTTTTCTTTGGGGGAAATTGCCAAACTGCCATGCATGGTTTGAGACAAGCTGCCATTTACGCTCCACACCATTCTTATTCTTCTAGTTATTTCCATCTTATGATACGAATCAGCGGTAACTCCCTGCCCTAAACAGACGTATTCCCTTGCCACTTCCAGCACCTCGCTGCTAATTATGAACTGCTGTTTCCTTGCGAGACTGTTGAACATCACTTTGGTTTTCTGCACGTTAATTTTTAGACCCACCGTTCCGCTCTACCTGCTTAACTCACTCATCATGATTTGCAGTGTATCTCCTGATTGACTTACCAAGGCAATGTCAACAGCGAATCGCAAATTACTTAGATATTCTTCATTCAACCTTACCCCCAAATTGTTCCAAGTCTAGGCCGCGCAACGCGTCCTTACCCGCCGCGGTGGCTCAGTGATTAGGGCGCTCGGCTACTGATCCGGAGTTCCCGGGTTAGAACCCGACCGCGACGGCTGCGTTTCTATGGAGGCAAAAGGCTAAGGCGCCCGTGTGCTGTGCGATGTCAGTGCACGTTAAAGATCCCCAGGTAATCTAAAATATTCCGGAGCCCTGCACTATGGCCCCTCTCCCTTTCTTCTTTCACTCCCTCCTTTATCCCTTGCCTTACGGCGCGGTTCAAGAGTCCAACGGTATATGCGACCGATATTGCGCCATTTTCTTTCCCCCCAAACCAATTATTATTATTATTATTAACACCTTTAAACCAGTGGTGATAGCATTGGCAGCATCATGTCTCCTTAGTGGAATTTTATGGCAGAGCTTACGTAGGATTGTGGTAGCTGTGCGGTCGCTACAGATATCATGTTTTGTCACATAAAACTCTTCTACACAGTGATTCTGCAGTGCCTGTATGAAAGCTGAAGTTTCCACTGAGTCAAATGCTTTCTAGTATTCAGTGCAGGCTGTGTATACTGGTTGGTTATGTTCTGCGCATTTCTCTATCACCTGATTGATAGTGTGAATATGGTCTATTGTCGAGTATCTTTTAAGAAAGCCTGCCTGGTGATTTGGTTGATTGCGGTCGAAGGTTCTGATTCTATTAGCGGTTACCTTATTATACACCTTGAACGCAACGGACAGCAAGCTCATCAGTCTCTAATTTTCAAGTCCTTGATGTCTTCATTTTTATAGAAAAAAATGATATAATTGTTCCTCCAAGCTTTTGGTACGCTCGAGGACATAAGGCAATGCGTATACAGATTGGGCAGCTTTTCTAGCACTATCTCCGCTCCGTCCTTCAACAGATCTGCTGCTACCTGATCCTCACCAGCTGCTTTCGCCCTCTGCATTGCTCCTAAGGCTTTGTTTACTTCCTCTTACGTTACTGGCGGGATGTCCCATTACGGTCTGCTACTTCCTCTCTCATTAACGATCTGATTACATTGGCTGCTGTATTTAGATGTGTATAACTCTTCGGCTACTTCAACAATATAATGGGATTGTTCTCTTTGTCTCTTAAGGCATACATCTTGTTTTTAAAACGATGCCTATTTTCCACTTCAATCCTTTTATGCTAACTCTGTTCTTTAGAGCATGCTTGATTCTCTCCATATTTAACTTCCTTAGGTCGGCTACAATGCGCTTACATATTAATTTTGATAGCTCTGCCAGTAATATTATGTTTGTGGGGTTAGACGCTGACATGTTTTGGCGTTTCTTAATGAGGTCTATCGTCTCCTGAGATAGCTTGCCGGTATCCTGTCGAACCGTCCTAGCGCTTACTTCTACTGCGCACTCTGTAGTAATAGCTGTGAGATTTTCGTTCATTGTTCAAACATTGTGATCGTCTTCCGCAGTTAAAGCCGATTATCTGTTCAGCAGCGGTATCCTGAATTCCTTTACTTACCGACCGCTAATTTGTTCCTCTACTTAGCGCTTCCATTTCGCTAGTTTCTTCCGTTCCCTCTTGAACGCTAAGCTAGTTCGAGGCCTTTCTATTCTGTGGTCGCTAAAGCGCACCTTTCCGAGGACCTCCACATCCTTAGTGATACGCGGGGAAGCGCATAGTACGAAGTCTCTTTCATTTTCTACCTCACCAATAGGGCTATTCCACGTCCACTTCCTGTTCTCTTGTTGCCGGAAGAAGGTATACATAATCCGTAAACCATTGAAGCGAAGGCTTATTCACTCTAGATAAAGCCAATTTCGCCGTATGTTGCCGGTTTACCTTCGAGTAGCCAGAGGTCAAGTATCGCTATAGGCCTTACCATATGTGGTCCACTATGGCGTCGCAACAGTTGACCTTTGACTTTTGTTTAAAAGCGAAAACTTTTACTACTCCAATCCGTAGCTTCTTCGCCATGTGCACGAGTTGTCTGACCTTGAACCGGTTAGAAACTACGTGATGGCAATGACGCCGCTCAGCCACTGCCTTCGCCGCCCACCAAAACTTAGCGAAGGACGTCACCAATAATTAATGACGAAAACAGACGCGCGATGCAAAGCCGGGTGGTGGTGGTGTCAAGAATTTAATACTATTTACAGAGAATTTGAAAAGAAAGCAGAAATAAGTGGACCGCTCACTCTGCAATAGTAGGTGGAGGCCATTATTTAGGGACCCCATTGGTTTACCCGCCGCGGTGGCTCAGTGGTTAGGGCGCTCGACTACTGATGCGGAGTTCCCGGGTTCGAACCCAACCGCGGCGGCTGCGTTTTTATGGAGGAAAAACGCTAAGGCGCCCGTGTGCTGTGCGATGTCAGTGCACGTTAAAGATCCCCAGGTGGTCGAAATTATTCCGGAGCCCTCCACTACGGCACCTCTTCTTCCTTTCTTCTTTCACTCCCTCCTTTATCCCTTCCCTTACGGCGCGGTTCAGGTGTCCAACGATATATGAGACAGATACTGCGCCATTTCCTTTCCCCAAAAACCAATTATTATTATTATTACCCCATTGGTCACCGCCACTCTAGCTCGTTGAACCAGGGCTTGTATGGCCGTCACGTCCAGGCAGCCGAGCATGGCCGCCTCCCAATACTTTCGGGTAGGGGAATGTGTTAGGGGCGGATGAATATAATTTTGGTGGCATGCCCAGACCATGTGGAAGGCGTCAGCAACCTCCCCACAGAAAGAGTAGAGGCGAGAGATGGAAGGATGGAAATACTTGTGTACTGCAGGGCACAGCTGAGTGTCAGTAAAGGGTCCAAGAATTATGCATTCGCCCGCTTTCTCTAGCCCCTTCAGCGGAGCTGGGTACTGACGGTCCAAGTTCCGGTAATGAGTGGATATATCTTTCAGCGTTAAAAGATGACAGGTGTTCTGATCCACATCGGTAGGGTCTACGTCGGGGGTCCAGTTAGTCACACAGACAGTCAAGCTGTAACTGACAAAGACAATTCTCACACAGAGAAACACTCTCTACAAGCCCTAACACATCGACGCGAGGTTAGAGTCTAGGGTTGCAGAATTACATGCCACTGCACGGAGTCTCTAGCTCAACTAGACAGGACTGCTTTCCAATGATTTTACATGCAATTTTAAAGCTTTTGCAAACAAAGAAGTCAGGGCGGTCATACTTCGAGGCCCGCCCTAAGCTTTGATAACCAATGGCGGTAGCCACAGCCCCTGAAGGTTGGGACCAAATTCGAGCCCGGGGCTTGGCCAAAAAAAAAGAAACACAGACAGAAAACATTTTCAAAACCTTCTCCCCGGGGTAGTTCTCGCCCTTAGTGCTTGATGCTTTCCCCTTCCCCTACAGAACCGCGCGTAGGCTCTCGAAGGATGAAGCGTTTTTTTTAGCTAATTGGCGGGACCACTAATCCACTGGCTCGCAGCAGGAATGTGAGACGGCGGAGACCCGCGACGCTTCGGTGCCACCGAGCATGCCAAAAAAGGGGGCCCATCGCGGAATGCGAGGTGGTTCGCATATTTCCGCAAACGCGCAGTATCGGGGTCTGCCGCCGTGGGAATGCTGCCTAAGACCAAGCGGCACCACGTGCTCGTTGTGCGCGCCTCGCATGCTTTCTTGGCGCGCTTAACACAGCCAGGTGTCTTCGGCCGTCGCAGCGGTGCTGTCAAGCAGCTAGTGCCTCCTGCGCCTTTGCCACTGCTTGAGGGGGTAGGGGGGAGGAGAGAGGAGGTCACGCGGGCAGGGGGAGCGTAGACCAAAGGCCCGCTGTGACCGCAAGCTAAAGGAATAAGAAAAATATGCGCGTTGACGAAGCGCGGCCTTACAACATTCACGAAAGTTCTGAGCAGCCGTTCGTCGTACGACATTCTGGTTTGTGTCAGAGCTTTTCTGATCGCATATAGCCTGTATGTTTTAGTCTTTTAGTCACGTTGGAGGCTAGCTTGCGACAGGGGTTCGAAACAATGACATATGCACCATCAGTTTAATGCTTTGAGGCGCGTTTGAGGTGTGCACTGAGATGTCGAGATCTGAGAGCTCCTGCGTTCTTTCCTTTATTCAGAAAACTTCCTTTCGCAGTCCTCCACGTACGCGGACTTCAGTACCCTCAGAATTTTAACGTGACAGTGTTAAGGAGCTCGTGCGGCAGAAAAGCCAGTGTGGTCGGCGGCGTTGGCCGCGAGCGTGTCTCGGTGGGCACCTGAACCGCGTCATAAGGGAAGGGATTTTCCTTCCCTTATGGCGCGGTACGGGTGTCCGGCGAGAATTGTGAGACAGACTTCATTTCCTTTCCACAAAACCAATTCTCCTTTCATTTTCCTTCCATTAGGGTCCCTGGTACGAATCCAACCGCGGCGGCTGCGTTATTATGGGGCCAAAACGCTAAGGCGTCCGTGTGCTGTGCGATGTCAGTGCACGTTAAAGATCCCCAGATGGTCGAAATTATTCCGGACCTCTCCACTACTGCACCTCTTTCATCTTTATTCTGTCACTCCTTCCTTTATCCCTTCCCTTGCGGCGCGGTCCAGGTGTCCAACGATACGAGACAAACACTGCGCCATTTCCTTCCCCGCTACCCTCCCCCCCCCCCCAAAAAAAAATTGCTGATGGCCTAGCTCTGTTAGGCCAGGATATACATAGCGAAAGCGCGGCGACATCTGCATCGGAAGAGTGCGGGGGGTTTCAGTAGCTCCCATAGATGCAGCCACCGAACACGTTCGTTAGAGGTCAAGCACAGGCTCTGTTAAGGCGCGTTTATACTCCGGCGTAACGCGCGCACGCGCGCTGCACGGCGACGTCACGTCGGCCAAAGTGAGACTTTCTATACTCAAACTACGCTTGACGCAACGATGAGGAATGCGGTGTGACGTCATACCAAACGGCGGCGGCGGCGAGCCGCGCGGTGTGATATCATGCCAGTTGGTTCGGCGACCGCCGAACCATCTCACATCTAGGTGTACACCCGAACCGCGCCCTAAAGGAAGGGATAAAGAGGGAGGGAAGGAAGAGAAAACTGAAATTTGAGAGATGGATTTTGAGGAAAGGCGCGGCGCTGCGCAGCGGCGGCACACCTGTGGCTCGGTGCTAATAGTCGCGCATACGCAATAGTGAGTAGAAAGTGAGAGAGAGAAATATCCGCGGCGAGGTGCGCGTCGTGACGTCATGTGCCTCCTCGGACCACCGCCACGGCGAAATCGCAAGTTAGCGGCCAGTAAAGCCTTCGCTTTAATATCCACGGCGAGGTGCGCGTTGTGACGTCATCTGCCTCCTCAGATTATTGCCACGGCGAAATCGCAAGTTCGCGACCAGTAAAGCTTTCGCTTTAAAGACAAATTATTATGAACCGTTACGGCCCAGTTCGGGTGTCCACCGAGATATATGAGACCGGCGTCTTTCCTTAAATTGTCATACGGGCCACCAGTCGCGCCAAACGGGCGATGGCGTTCCATGCACCCCTCGGCAACGCTGCGACACGCTGTTACGTCTCGCTCTTAAAGACGAAGCTTAAGCGTCCTCCAAATTTTTCCACTGCGAAGTGCACTATTAACTCCCCACTGCTATTACTGAAATGTATATCATAGTCACCCCCTGTCCGATCGAGAGCCTGCTTCTTGTCTACCTTGGAATTCAAGTCGCTATTCATTACAGTCTACTGTGATTTTACATAACTCATTGCCGATTTTACCTCTTCATGGAAGCTTTGGGCGATCTAATCATCATGGCTGGATGTCGGCTCGTAAGCCTCTACCACCTTCAGTTTCTACAGCTTATTAAGCCTGTTGGCAATAACTACCTCCCTCGTTTTAATACTGTAGAATTCCTGAATGTTTCCACCCTTATGCCGATTGATAAGGAATCATACACCTACTTCCTGACCCTCCGCTAATCCACGATAGCATAGTACGTTCCCACCCCTTAGCACTGTTTACGTGTCATTCCTATCTTCCCTAAGCGCTACGACATCCCCCTTAATACCCGCTAGTCGCTCAAACAGCACTTCTAGATTGGCCTCACTGCATAGGATTCTAGCGTTAAACGTTGCCAGGTTCAGTTTTCAATGTCTGCCTGTCTGGATGAAGAGTAAAGCACCCTCCGCGTTGTAACACGTCTGATCGCCGCCTTCGTCAGTTGGTTCACAGACGCTGGGGAGTATATCACGTAGACGACAGCAAAAGATACGAAACGCGCGTCTCTTTCCCGAGGTTGCCGATATTGTTGAGTCACAACGCTGATGGTAATCGTGCATCGGAATTCTATTACTAACGGCCAGCTGCATATCGCCAATTGCAATCTCCTAAACGGAATAGTTAAAAAGGTAATTATCAGAACTTACCCAACAATTCTGGACAGAAGCATTTTTTAACGGGAGCCAGTTAAATGACGTAACACTTTCATATATTGTAAGATTTCATTACACGAATCAATATACCGGTTGATCTCCTGTCGGAAGGCTTGGATTTTTTTGCGATTTACAGTTCTGCGGTCGTCAAAACTGTTCCCCATTGGTTTTTGTTTTGGCAGTCTTAACTGTTTGATGCGAGGCACGGAAGCATTTAAAAGAAAGACTTTGCTACACATCCGAAAAATGAACCATTAAGAACAATACCTCAGAATATTCCAAAAATGAAAATTTTCATCCACGAATGTTGGACATGATTAGTTAACCATCTCACCAGTTATCACCATTCGTGTGTTAACTCATGACCACCAAAGCAAGACATCTTCATACCTCGAAAATTTTATTTTAAAATTTCGTGGCGGCCTTGCCTGTAACTCCTCATATAGTTTCCTCAAAAACGGTAGTATAAGTGCGATAGGCGGCCATGAATCGCACCCTCCTCGATCATGAGAATCGACTTGGAGACAGAAAAGTAGATAGCGCGAAGCAAGCCCAACACAACCAAAGTCTTCAACAGAGACACGGATTTCATTCCAGCTCAAATTTCCATAAGCATGAGTTCAGTTTATGTGGCTTGATAGAAAAAAGATAATAAAACATGACAAGAAGCATGACATTAGCCCTTGACCTCTGATATGATTGTTAAAATGTGACATTGCAGACGCGGACCACAACATAGAAAAGAATACTCAAAATACGTTTCTGCTCTCTTACGGGAGCCTCGCTCGCTGTCGATGGGTTGGCCGCACGCCCGGCGAAGGCTAATAAAATCAAGAGTTGGACGAAAACTCCTCTGGTAGGGGTGAATCACAATACGTGACATTGATGACTGGCGTCTGCAATGTCACGTTTTATGATAGACAAAAACGAGACGAGTTTTCGCCCAACTGTTGGTTTCATTGAAATCATTGCTCCACCAACAATTAAATGAATATATTCAGAAATGAGGAGGGCAATAATAAAAATTCAGAGACACCTAGATAACTTCTGGGTTGGCAGGTGAGTAGCATTAGATTGAATCAATGAATGAAAACTTCAATGGTCCACCGACGAGGAGACCCCAAATCCCCGGCCACGGCACGTAGGCCTCGGACGCACGTAGTGGATGCTCCGCAGACTAAGGACAAGTAAAGACGCATTGTTTCTTTATAGCCTGCTCATGTACTGCTGTTGTCCGCCCCCCCCCCCCCCTCTCCTGCTTATGTAATACCCTCTGAAGGGTTCTTAGGGTTCAATAAATAGTGAAATGATGATGATGACTAGACGTCTCACTTCTCGGTGGACATCTCAGCTGTGCCGTGAGGGAAGAGGTGGCGAAAAAAGAGAGAATGTTCCGGTTTAGTGCAAGGCTCAGGACTAATATCCACCTCCCGAAGGCGGAAAGGACGTTGACACGGGCACACTCCGAGCCACTCGAGCGCTCTGGTTGTGGCGTTGTGCTGGCTCGCTTCTGTCCGTAAAATCCACAACGAGACGGGGGCACGATACTATTCTGCATTCTAAGTGACGCAAACGTAGATTGCACAGATTTACAGTACTGCGAAGGAACGCCCGCCAAACGAAAGCACTTCCTTTCTCGGAGTCTGCACTTGTCCTTCGTTCACAGACAAAAGATATCGCTCGTTTTAGAGATTTTGCGAAACAGTTTTTTTTTTAATATGCACAACCGATGGTATGTTTCGATGAATTCTTACCAAACCTGACAAGGGCCCACAAGAAAACAACATTAAAGGAAGGTCGCCGTATATGGCACATAGCTCTGTTTGCCTTGCTTCCGAAATGCATGCGATGAGTTGGTTCATGTGTTGCATGCATTCGCGTTCATGCCCCCGATGGCTACACAGCGCTTGGGCATTATAACCTCACCTAAAATTTCGAGACACTTTTCCACAGTATCGCAGTAGATCAGCCAAGCCATGCCGTCCGTAATCCGTTAATTCTCGGCTTGAGAATGCTCTCGGTGGTCAATAAGTACGTCATGTCCGGTAAATTGCCTAACTGCGTGATGTGCCGCCAGGTGCACGCATCGTCCGCTCTATAGCGTTTTAAACACTTATGACAGCACAACTGGTTCTCTAATAAGCGTAGAACATTGTAGCGGTTAGTTTCTTGACGTACCCAGCATATTTAAGAGGCATTCTAGCCGAATAAAATTGTGTTGCAGTTGTTCTTTAACATGCGCTCATACAGTACAGCATGCGGACGTCTTGTCCGTTTCTCCTCCATCGAAACGGTATCGCCACATTTGCGATTCTAGCCGCCTCCTCGTTGCCAGCTGCCAAATGCTGTAACATCTGAGCCACCGCGGCTGGTAAAGAGCAGCTGTTTTTATTGAGAATAGTATGAGATTGGGTTAGGGAAACGAATGTGAAAATCAAACTTGGCCAACAAACCTGTGACTATTGACGACTCGTCCAAAAAATCGAAGGGATGCTCGACAGGGTGGATGGTAACATTTCTTCAAGAGACTCCAGGCAAAAAATAACAATACACTCTGAAATGGGGTCAGAGGACCGACATTAGCTACACACCTTAATCAAAAGAGACAAATCAAAGTGTTCGTATCGCGCTGGCAGCCTCGTAGGCTGGCTAGAGGAAGGAATATTGCTACTTAGCAGGAAAGAAGTTATGGCAGGATTGAGCAAAAGCAGCAAAATGCGTTTTTAATCTCTTTGGCCAAGAAGACCCAAAGCAGGAAAAAAGGTGAAAAGATGGCGGGCTAGGAGAAGAGTGAAAAGGGTGGCAAGAGGGTTGGTGCTTCTAGAGAAAAGCTGTGGAAAGGAGAAGAAAAAAATACACAGACTGAAGAAGACAAGGTGCAAGTTATATGAGAAAAAATCACAGAAAGCCAAAATATTGCTAAAGAGAGAGAGTTACATTCGCTGAAGCCTCAGCACCTACGGTATTAAACATTAAGATTCGCTTTTCGACGTACTGATGGAACAAATAATAACATGAGAGCGATCTTTCTTCTACAAGAACGCTTCGAACAGTAACCTGAACATGCAATCCCTGTAATCACACTGCATGGAGAAGCTGCGAAGCAAACGAACCCGATGATGCCTCTACATTGTCTCTAGGATGGTTTCAAAAGGGCTAGAGAAATATAAGAATGATTGGAAGATTTTCAGAGTCGCTGCGGGTGTGAGATTATGTGCCGAGTTGGTGGGCGGGTGATACGAAGCCTCCATGTATATGAACGAGATAATCACTAATGAAATTGTTATCGCCATTATCGATTTTATGATTTCGAAATATGGAAGGGCACGAAAAAACACATTTTTCATCGGGAGGCAAACCTCTAGAAGGTATACAGATGTTTACTTTCATTGGACACTTGTGGACTTGCCCATCCGAAAGTGTCTCTATGCTTTGCGCAAAAATGAAAAATCAGATGAACCACCAATTGGCCTTTAGAGCGAAGAACATCGCAGCCATTTTACCGATAACCTCTTCAATCTACCTTACTATGTCAACTTAAGCTGTGGAAGATCACATATTGAGGAATGCAGTGGGTTTGGGAACAACCGACCTGTCGAGCATGCGAAAAAGATTATTATTCGAACCTAACTGGAAGCAAACTGGCACCATACTCTGGCTATTCGCTGGAGCTATATTCATTGCTTGAATACGCTGATCCTGCAGGCGTTTGCGATGAACAAGGAAAAGGGCTTCTGTGTGGCCATTGCTTCCATCAATGTGGTGTAAAACAGAATTAGATGGCTATGTTGGGCTACAATTGCAAGGCAACACCTCTGAACAGGAATCCCTGAGAAAAATAAACTAATGTGAAAGGAAGTGAAAAAAAAAATGAACATGTGGCAACAGCAGCGTACGATGGTGAGCTGCAGAGGTAACGTAGAAATTATATGTGCTCAGCTTGAGTGCTAGATAAAGGTAGTAGAACGTATCACTCGTTGAATATTTATCAATGCTAGCCTGATGGATTCTTCTATTACAAGCGTTGAACGCTTATTGGGGCAACCGGCAGGGAACAATGCTGCTGCGAATGAGGTCGCCATGACAGCGCGGTCTAGCAAGCAAATGACACCTAGAAAATTAGAAAAGGCATGCGCACTAGGTTTTCTGGATGACGTCGAGGGAAGAACACAGTCGCAGCGGCTAAGGTGCTCATTGTGTCCCCACGATACAAATGAGAGGGCCACGCACCCAAACGGATACCCCCAGGTTGCTTTAGTACCCAGAGAATCAACAGAAATAAATAATATTGCCGCCAATCTTTGCACCGTTTGTTCCTTCTTCAAATCTGCCGCCACGCCGCTTTATCGCCTTGTTTGCGACGCAAGACGCGACAAGATTTATCTCGATTGATCGCAGCCAGGTAGAGCTGATTCTACGTTGTTCCGGAATGTTCTAGTAACTTTGCACGCTTTCTATCGGATGTTCGCCATCAGCTTTAAATTGAGCACGGCCGACAGCGACGGGCATTCTGCTTGACGACCGCCGACCAAGCTTGTCGCTTCGCCGCCGCCGAGTGATTCAGTCCATTGTGGGCGCAAGTCAGCCCAATTAACAGTTTTCTTTCAGAAGACCTTTTGTTCGTCTTAATCGCTCCTTTGACTGCCGTCACCACTACGTGACAATATTTGCATTTTATTGCTTCTATCTATAGAAGAAATTCGAGGCATCAAAATTCTTGAGCTTACAATTTTAACTTGCGATTAGCATTTTCTAAATTAAAAAGGAAAGCTTCAACAAAGGGCTATTGTGTTGTCGCGAAACAACTGTGTGTGGTGCCCATGACTGTCGGCGGAGTTTCACTTCTGACTTAAGCTGTGTCTGGCCATATAGGTCTGGCCGCTTTCTGCCCCGAATTGCCCCGAATGTCAGTCTTATTCCGTAACCTTTTTTTTCTGTTTTCATTGATTTGTTACAGGCTTTTTCATGGATCGTGCGACATAAGAAGAAATTAAAAAAGCTTTGTCGCTCTCATTTAGTATTTTCTTGTGTATTAACTCGCCAGTCTGTCCTTCCTAAAACACGTGTCGCTTCTCATTCGCCCTCCTACGTGACCGCCACCGCAACGCTTGTGTCTACGCACTGGCACCGTTACCCTCTTAGAAACTCTGTCTTCAACCGGCGTGTTTTGGAGGAACGATTCCTCTACACGCAGTCCGACTTTGGCCCTGCTGCTTAGCTGGCCTCATGTCATATCAACTTTCGCTTCCAGAATTTCCTATCGTGGCTAGTTTTTCGCTTGTTTTGCGAATTACGTCGGTATCGTAGCAAGTTAATTTTTTCAGTCTGCGGAAAACCGTCCTCTAAGTTGTACACGCTTTGTTCTGCCAGCCTTGCATTTCCTATCAACGCGCTTTTTTTCATTACATCTGAGATCTGCAGGCTTAATGAATTAGGTTTTCCCGCACGCGCCGCACGGAACGCTACGCTGCGTGTTGGCAAGCGCCTCTACGTAATATTCATGTTCAGCATTTTGGTGCAAAAAATTGTAAAATTGCGAGATACAGTTATGGAAAAATTCAGGGGGGCACTTTGTTGACCAAAAGTGCGCTGAAGCGAAAACATTTAGCGCGGTGTTGCTGCTTGCGTGGCTGATGAGTGGTGAAGATGTTGATTAAAGGCGCCACTCAATGACGTCGCTCGCTTTCGTAGTGCATTGAAGCGCAGGAGCATTGTCTGCTGGCGCCTTTCGCATTTGCAGTGCAATATCGAATACTTAGTTCCCATTTACACAATACTGCATACACCACTACTATTACTAATTAACTATAAAAAATCACAAATTAATCAATTACTGATCTTAAATTTAGTAATTCGCATTAAATTAATTACTAAATAATATTTAGCTAAGTACTGATTACTAAGTACAGTCAGTGCACTATATGTATAGCTAAGACATACTACACCACTTATGACGTCGTCAGTTTCATTGACAGCTGTAGTGTGACACTTTTCTGCGAACATCCCCGCTGGCGAGTCTTGAGCCTATAAATGCTTTCTCCTTAATATTGAAGGCAATGGTCCATTGTTCTGATATGTAGCAAAATATTATTTTGAATTGTTTCCATCGATTGCATCGAACAGTTAAAACTGTCATAGAAAACCAGTGGGGAACGCTTTTGACTATAGGAAAAAACATTAATTGGAAAAAAAATTCAATACTGTCGTTGGGTGGCCTCTTGATATATTGATTGTGAAAGTGAAGTCTTGCATTATATGAAAAAATTGCGTTCATCCATGGTTTCGCGCTAAGAAAACTTGTGTCCAGAATTGCTGGGTAAGAGCAAGCCATTTTTTTTTTGCAGGGCTTACGAGGAAAAAATGCTGGAATGCGTGCAAGAAAGCTACCAACAAGGAACAGAAGCTCTGTGGCTTAAACGAAAAGATCGGAATGCCACGGAAGCATTGTGGAGACTTCTAGATGTGTTTTTCAGCCACATGAACTGCGAGGCCACGTCACTCGATCAATCTCCCAGGCAGGGTGATTTATCAACTCCGACCAGTTCACGGAATGTTCCTTGCTCCACAGGCAACAGAGGTCGAAGCGAGTGTGGGAACGCGACACAAGATGCAACTGTGGGAACCACATCAGAAATATTGCTTTTCATGCGCAGTACGACGGCGACAAAGAACCCTGAGAAAACCTCCACAAGCTCCATGTCAGGCACAGACTCTTCTGCATCATCCAGAAGTACGAGAAAGTCAACACATTTTGACAGCAGTGTTACAGAAGCTGCGGGCAGTACGGATTATCTCAAAGTAAGAGTAAGAAAACGTTTTCACGTAGAAAATTCTTCGAAAACAGAAGATGAAGATCAGGGTGTCAAGCATGTTGACCGGGGAACAAGTAAGCCTTCTCACCTTACAGAGCCAGTAATCCGGGTGAAATCTCCTCCATATACATCCACGCCGAGTGACACTACTGGTAAGGAAAAAGATGTAACAACTTTGGACGGTGCCTGGTCACCCCACAAGTCAAAGTACATGGACACTACGGTCGCTCCTAGAACTGCTGCACATACCACAGCAACGCTTGCAAACACCGATGCAACAACTGAAGATCCGTTCCAAGTTGCGATGGATAATGCCGTAGGGAAGAGCCGAACCGAAGAAAAGCAAAACAGATTAGAGGAACTAAGCACTTCGCGGCGCGCACAGTTTCCTGTAACTAGTCCAGAAAGGAGCTTGTCCTTCACCAGGGCGCCTTTTGTCCTGGACATCGAAGGACAGAGCACCCTGAAGAGTGAAGGCATCATTGAGCTGAGTAACGTCAGCGCTGCGCTGAATATCTCTGCAACTGGAGAAGAGGCAGCTGAAACGGGGGTTACCCACCGTGAACCACATCCGGTGCACATCACAGCAGAGGACAAAGGGGAAGCAACGGTGCAAAATTCCGCAAGTAGTGAAGATGAGCACCCTAGCGAAACATCAACGCGAAGGTCTGAACCTGCAACAGCTTCTTCCACCCTGAGCATCGCGACGCTAACAACTTCACTTGATAACTCGAATACAACGAAGAAATTGTTCATTCAGGCGTCGACTTCACATCAAAATAACACATTCAAAGAAACGGAGAATCATGGGCACCTCAGCGTCTACAGCAGTCTTGCCACGAGTACTGAAGTTTCGACTGCAGCAAGCCTGCACACTGGAAGAACTGAGCAAACACTGCTTACTTCGTCGGGCTACCACAAGACACTACCTGTCACTGAGAAAGGTGCGTCGGAAAAACCGATAGTCGCCAACGAGAAACGTAAGCTCGAAGCGAAGGCTGTGATCAGTGTCACTGCACATATTATTCCGTTCTCAGTTATTGTGTTCCCGCTTGTGACGATGTGTTTCTGCGCATAGAAACGTGTTTTTTTTTAATTTCAAGTGCTACCAAGCAATTAAAAAAAACCTCATAGGAGGGTTCTGAGTGTTAGGTCGTCCTTTAAGTGTTAGCTGTAGTGTGGAGGGGCTAGGCGTTTTCGCCTCCAAATTCGAGTTCACCGAACAGACCGATTTTACAAAGCGCACTGCGCATGCGCGCGCATACAGGAAGCAGTTAAGCCGCCATTTAGCTGTAGCTCTTAGCGGCCCCGCCAGTGCGACAGTCCACTTTCTTTGCGCTTTGAGTGGCACTAGTGCTCGCAGCGGGTTTCCTTCGCGGCGTTCTTCGCACTTCTTTAGCATTTATCGCATTCACTACGCGACTACGGAGGATGGGACCACACTAAGTGAGGGGAAGCATTTGCTGCTACGCGGGCAGGTGGCAGCAGCGGCGGTGACTAAGCACTTGTCACTTTATGAGCTTTACTTGTCGCACGAAGCTTTGGGCTCCGACTGTTTAGTGTGGTGATCAAAACGCACTTGCGCCTCATTTTTTCATGATTTGCGAGAAAAGTACTTCTATGCATGCCGGTATCCGCGTTTTCACGTATTCCAACGATGTTTGCATAGCTGGCCACTTTAGTTTTGTGGCAATTTTCTCAGTGCCAAACCAAGTAGTCGACCTTGCGACAAAATTTTCTATATTTCTTCATTTCTGCTCTTTTAAAGATATAAAAGAAAGAAAAAACAAGAAGTCACGCTTCGTTCTCTGCTCTTCCTGACAGAAACCGACCTAAATCTATTCAATAGGGCAGATTCTTCAATTCGTGTTTCATTAATTATTGACCACAACGAAAAGATTGAGTTCACATTAAAGCAGGACAAGGGGGAAAATTTTGCATAATGGCTGTGGCTCTTCTTCGTAACTCAAAATGAGCTTGCACAACCTTTGTGCTTTAATTTAATCCGTTAGCATTACCGGCCGCGGTGAGCGATTTCAGCGATTTGTGAGTGGCTCTTTTGCGTCGCACAAACAGAAAGAAATGGAGAAAAAATCTTACTTTGGTCCGATTCAAACAACAACATGAATTTCTCACGGGTGGCGTATACATTGCCTGCCAGTCTTAACGTATACGGGTAACGCCTAGTTCTATTTTCCGGGGCAAAAGTCTGGAACACAGTGCCTATTAATGTGAAGCTTGCAAATAACTTTAGCTCTGCTGCAAGTTTTTCTTTATTAGCAACCAGGAAGTCCCTTGGCTCTCACCTTGTTTAACGGTTTGTTGACTTCGTGAACTTTTCTTTCCTGTTCCTTATCACTGCGTAGTGGTTTTTCTCGCTTTGTTTATTTGATAGGCTTTGAAGTGTTGATTCAAGTGCGTATTTCGTTCCGTGTCATTTCTATTACTGCTTTTTCTTTCTTACTTTTATTTTTAAAATCTCTTTTGCTGATTACGGCTGACTGGTATATTTTATTTTATTGGGTTAGCCACACGGCTAACGGTCCGAATATTTTTTTATGCACTGCCTTTTACGTTCGAAAATATAGAACGCTTCGACTTTCGACTTTGAACCTCATAGCCGCCAAGAGTGTTGTGTTCCTTCATGGATATAGTTGAACAAAGCCTCTGCGCGAGTGAAATGCAATATCGCGTTATATGAAGGTGATAGAAAGTTATGGTACGGGTGGTCACATGGTGATTTTTAACGTGCCATCCGCATAATATGCAAATCACCCTATTTAAGTCACAGGCAGGAGATGTACAAGCAGCTAAATATTGTCAGCGTAGAATGTATGTATGACTACAGACTTTCTAAGCAATACAAATTAGAAAGAACTAAAGGGAGTGACACCTTGAAGTTACTGGCAAATCTTGAAAAACACACCCCTATATACCCAAGCTCAACCCAGATGAATGGAAATTGAGCAAATGCCGTACAGGATATGGAAGGCAAATGTTAAAATTTAGACTACCAACAATGCTGAATGATTTCGCGAGGGGCAGAAATACAGATTTTGACCCTATTTCATTGAAGAGCCTGCGAAATAAATATGTGTAGGACTGAAATGTCACCACGTCATAAATGTTGAAACTGTTCGCGTATTTAGTTTTCTCTCTTTTTCCTTTTTTTGCTGTGTTTTTTATTGCTGATGTCTTTGCATCATGTTGTATGCATGGGTAAACATAAATACGCATCTCCATCTAAACTAATAATTTCATTACAATGCGCTTTATTTTCATGTATATTCGTTTGACTTGTGTTTGTATTCTCCTATCGCACCCAGTTTTTTATCTTTATTTTTAACCCCTGCAGCATGTAGCTGCACACTGCTTGCCATGTATTGGGGTACGGGCCTTAGTCAAGCCTTCTGGCTTCTTGCCCGTGCCCCAAACATCCCTGAGTTGTTGAATAAACATTGTATTGTATTGTATTTACAGTGATAAGGAGGTTATAGAAAAATTGGCAGCAGCAGTGACGGCGGAATTTTCCATGTGGTGAGTGTAGGTGGCGTGAGCAAACATAAGGTGGATGACGTTATACAAACTCCGCCTTCGTTGACGTAACGGAAAGCTACCGAGCGCTTTCGATTCGATTAGGCGATTAGTTATCTGGCTTCTAAGTTCACTTCGCAGCTGCCCGTTGCGAATACCTTTTTTTTCTAACTCTAGTAAAATTTTAATTTAGCCTTTGTTACAGCACCCCGCAGCACGGTACTACATCAGTGCATGCCTGAGAATGATTGACGGCGCTGCACCCGTGAAGTCTAAGCAAGCGTTTTTTTCTTTATAGAGGAGAATATTTAGCAAGATTCTCTAAATATTTTTACATAAATGCACGCTCTAAAGATGCCAGTATATTTACACACAGTCAAAGTATTTGTGCAAGTAAATACAAGGAATGGATTCACATTAACGCACCGCTGTCACTTTGCTGCTCTTCTAAAAAATAAGATCATTTTCTTGAGTGTGGCAGTGAACAACGAGCAGCGAATACACGCTGCGAGTGATCAAGTCTCGTAGAAGCCTGAAGATAGGACTAATGTTTTACTGACTACTTCCTGCGTATCCTTAAACAAGGAGTATGCTGCAAACACGGCTCACGATTTCGAGGGAAGGTGAAACTGACCAAGAACGTTGCTCGCCTTCAGCAGAACTTGTCTGCGCCTAATTAAAAGGCCCTTCTGCATGTAGTGCCACGCTTAAGACCTCAAAATTTCGCGCTATGCCAACGTACATTAATTTACAGGGGTAAGAAGCTTAACGCGCTGAGCTTAGCCTCGCCAACTGCCCCAGTCGTCAACTTCTACCCGCTTCTTTTGTGGACCATTTTTATTTTCCAGTAGCGACACTTGCGGCCGCCTGCTCGGTGGTTTTGTCACAGCATATGACGGCGTTCAAATGTTGCCACCTGTGCTATAAAATTTGAAATTGGACAAAGGAGGACTGTGTGGCGACGGAAAAAGCACAGTCAGCCACGCGGCGCGCCGGAACGACCGCCGCCCGGAATACCACAACTCCCAGGATGCATCGCGGCGACGGCGGCCTAATGCAACTGCTTTTGAAATCGGTCTATTACTTGGGAGTCTACTCGTCCTGCTTGCTCTATAGAATTTCACTTTAAAGTGTGTTTTGCAGCGCTGTGGTGCCACCGCCACCGGCGCACCCGTCAAGGGCACACAGCGTCTTGGCGCTCTGAGAAATTAACCCGGCGAGCCAATCCCGCCATAGCCCCCGCAAGTAGATAACACACGTTTTTAGCACACCGAAGACGTATAAGCGGAGACGTACACCGCTCTACCGCAAGACGTATTTCGGCGGATGCGCGATTACCGCTACAAACGTGTTTTAGCTGCACGTATACAGCTACGTGAGACGCATACGTAGGTCGGGGTGATGATGACGGCTGTGGTCGTAACAAAACAACAACAAATTATTGTTAGCTTTAGAAAAAAGACATAAATATCACCTCAGCGTTTCTAAAGTGAACATGTTAACGCGTTAATTTTATTGCCGATAAAGAATGAAAGTGATTTGTTTCCACGATGCCAGTGCCATCCGACAAGCCTAATCAATCCAAGCCACGGTTGCATCTAGGCCACTTCTTTCGGTTCATACTATTCTGAGACCGCTATTGCGATAACTGGTGCTCGCTTTCATGCTTCTGCTTGTTTTCTTTATGTGTTTGTTTGTGTGAAACGCACTGCGCGAAGGCGTTCATCATGCCCTCCAGCGTTCTTCGTGATCAGCTACTTATTTTAAGCTCGCTGGCATAGATAGAAATTGAAACAATGTTCGGTTTCAAATGAAGCGCCATGCTCGGAGGAACCTGTGTGAGCGCGGCTTTCTTAATATGGATTCCACGGACGTCAGTTTTTTTCATAAACTTACAGTGGAGAAAGAGGACTTTCGCGAGCTGGAATCAGCTCTTCTGATTCCAAGCGAGGCCTACAGTACGCATCGGGCGAGGGTCTCTGAGTCAGAAGCACTGTGCATGACCTTGCGCCGGCTCACCTGCCCTAACCGGCTGTGCGACATGGAGCAGATATTCAACCAGCCCAGCCCAGTAATATCGAGCATTGTGTCCAAAACATTTGGCGCACATAGAGTACAACTTTGTGCACCTTCTTGCCGACCTGACCATCCAGAAGTGGCTTAATCTGCAAGCACTTGAGCTCTTCTCTAAGGTAACTACTGCAAGTTGGCGGAAATATGGCAACGCATGAGCAAAATTTGGACTTTGACACGCCGTAATGAAATGAATGGAATCAGTTATTTCTGATAAAAAATCTACAAAGCAAGGTCAACTAACGCGACACGTCTGGGCGGACATTTTCGAATGAATTTTTTTGCGGTCGGAAAAAGCGTGCGAGCGGTCGCACTTTCCTTGCGAGCACAGAGCATGCAGCCGGTGCCTTCCGTTGTGTATTGCGCTGCATCGGCCATTACTTTGAAGCATGCTACTCGTGTCCGCACAAGCGCCCCTGTACGAGGGTATGTCTACACCTCCTCTGCAGCTGCGTCTATTCTCTGGGAAGGTGCACCTGTGCGAACGCGAAATGTCGTGGAACGGGTTAATATCACTTATGTAATTACTCGACATATGTGGGACCCCACCTCACAACCAGCTCATCTGGATAACAGAGACCCACCTATGAAATTGCCAGTGCAGGTGAAAGCCTCAAAAGAGAGAGAGAGAGGGGGGTTTATTGACGGAAAAGGCAGAGAGGTTGGCCTGAAAAATAAATATCTGGCCAGCTACTCTACACTAGGGAACAGGAAGAGGAGAAAAAGAAAAAGAGGGTCACGATGGGGGTGGTGATGATGGGATGTGGATGATGATTCATATTTTTTATGCAAAAAATATATACAAATAAATTAAAGAAACGAGGCACACTTTCTAGCACACAGGCCGTGCATGCAAAAGGTGCTCCTATACATAACTGCTGGGCCTTCATCGATGGTACAGCACGCCATATTTTTAGACCACGGACACCTGTCCGTGGTGCGAGCCATATCCACACTCTACCACATCACATGGGAATGCGAACGTAACGAGGCATTTCACAAACACAAACACCCGAGTGCGGAGCAATGGGAGAGCCGTCTCACCAGCAGCGAGCTCACGGCCCAGAGGGCCTTTATAGAGCACGCGACCGGTGCAGCACGACTCAGTGGAGCCTTAGAATAGGGGCCCACCCTTGCTGAAAGAAGACTCTAGTCGCCGGCGCAAGCACGAAGACGACGGAGCCTTCGATCCGCGAATCCCTTTGGAAATCAATAAATGTTTTCACTCACTCACTCTCTGGGCACAAGTAACACCATGTGCCAGACAGTGCTGTGTGCCAACGGAAATGTGTGCCAGCTTGATAGATCTTTCAAAGGGCGGCGGCACGATGCAGGTAAGTCTGCTGTTTATTGTTTTAATTAGGGGACCTATCCCTACTATTCTTTCATGTTCAGTGGTTTGTTTGCACAGCTAAAGTCTAACATATGCTTGTTCATCACTCACAACAACAAAAATGTGGCAGAAAAAATGACAAGCGATTAAGCACTAATCAGCTGCAAAAACTAGTGTAATGTGTGCTATTAACACATTATGACGACTAGAAATGGAGGAGGCCAACCGTAATGCATCAAACTACAATAGTCAATATTTTACAGAGAGGAGCCTCGCTTTAGGGAAGCAGAAACTGCTGGCCCATTTTAATTATTGCCAATATTATATAACATCGCAGAAACTTGGCCCCGACTCTGACCACCTTTTCCAAGGGCATATCATCTCATGCTAAAAAAGTATAGTGCCATCGTAGCGAAAAATGGTGACAGCCCTAATGGACTTTTAAAGAGTAACTGACCACTCGCCGGTTGAAAACATTTTCTTTGTTTGGTTTAGGTTTGTTTAGGCAGGTTTAAGATCCCAAAGCAACCCAGGCTAGGAGGGACGCCGTAGTGAAGGGTTCTGAACATTTCGACCAACTAGGGTTCTTTATTGTGCACTGACATCGCACAGTACACGGGCGCCTAGTATTTCGCCCTCATCCAAATTCGACCGCCGCGGCTGGGATCAAAGCTGCGTCTTTCAGGTCAACAACCGAGCGCCATTACCACTTATCCACCGCGGCGGCTAAACATATTTTCTACCCTGCTGACTGTGAGGCGTCGCCTCCGGAACACGCGGTCGCAAACATTTTTTTGAAATTTGAAAAGACTAATTAATAGCGCGGTTACAGCAACCGCAACCAACCCAGTTTGCAGTGTTCCCCTCCTCCCATTATCTCTCGCGGGGTTTTTCACTCTCCTGCCTGGCTGTGTATCCTCTCCAAGCCAAACTCCCATTCCTCCTCCGCGTTTCTTCTTCCTGATAACTCTCCTGTCTCCTCCTTTTTTCTTGGCTTTTCCTTTTAAGGCGAAAGCCTTTAATGGCTCATGCTCGCGTCCGTCCATCAGTCCGTGACACTCAACTCGATAAAAAAAAAACTCTTAGTGCACGATGGGACTCGAACCAGCAACCTTCCATGTGGCACTGAGCGTGCTAACGACTACGCTACTTCCTGCCAACGCATACGTAATTCTTCTTGTCTTGCATGCTTGAGAGTGTTTGAAGAAAGGCGTCGAATCACACGGATGCCTCCCGAACGCCCTCCAGTGTCTGCAGCTTTTAAGATTCACAAACAATTGTGTACTCAATTAGCACCTTGGCCACAGGTCAGTGACACAGGCAGCAAAACCGGGCTAAAGGATTTCGCCTCATTGTATTTTAGGTCGACAAAGTGCCCCCCCCCCCCCCACCCTCTGAATTTTTTTCCTTGCAGCGAAAGTTAACCTTGTGCAGCTAACTACCCCGTGTTACACGTTATTGTGTTATAGTTGAGGTGTACAGATGACGTGGGCAGGGCTTGCTTGCAAGTTCCTGTCCCGTCCCCTCAATGGACTTCATGGTGAGTGACTGGCACCGTAGTCAGAAAATACGAACATTCTATGGCTTCCCTCTTTCTTTAACTGACCACCCTGTAATGATCACCCTCTCGTAGCATTCGTCGTACACAACGCGCTGCTGTGGTGTCTGGCTGGGAGTCTTCTTTGAGTGTGCTCGAGGGGTGCCATCCGGGGAAAATAAAGTGGGATTCTAAAGCAAGTATCGACTTTCACTGATAATGGTTGCGCTGGAGAGCAGCAGAATAGACTCGTGAACCGTACAAGCACCAGCCTCTTACCGCTAGCAATGCAGCTGCGAAAAGATTTCACTTCATTCGCTCCATAGCATACCGCCCAAGCGCTCTAGACAAGTGTGATCGACTCAGTACCTAACCTATTCTTAATACAGCCTAGGCCTTGGAGTAGTTCCGGAAATTCCTTCATTATTTCAGTCTTTAGATCCTTGAGTTTTACTACAGTTCCCGCTCAACGCACGAGGGCGAAAAATTCACTTGCACAGAGACTAGGCAATGCACGACGAGCTTTCTTCACGATAAAATATTCTTCCATTCCTCGGACCTTCACTGGGGTTTTGCTATGCCTATGTGGCCTATAGCATTTTCGCTATAGCTGCACAGGATGACATAACTTTTGTACGTACTATTTGGTAGTCTTGGCTTCTGGAAGATTGAAAGTAGCGAAATCCTCAGGGAGCCCGTGTCAACCTTCAATGCAATTTCTTTACCGCCGACGCACGTCTCGACGATCCGTTCTCGTGAATCAGTGTTCGCGTGCACCTCTAGGTCAAAACTATTCTCAGGTGAAACTCCATCCAATGCAGGTTGCGAACGACAGCACATGATTAATTGATTTTTTTTTTGCTTCCATCGCGCGCATTCTTGTCCGTACACCGGACATTTCCCTGGCTCGTGCTGCCTCTTGTGTCTGCCGCGCTTACTTGTTGCTGCCTGCAAATCAGTTCAACCAACTTTTCAGGCGTCTCCCACGCCTTCTGTTGCTCGTGTGCTATCTTAGCTGTCTTGCAGAATTGGACCGCCTTTTCTAACATTCAGTCGTCTTCATGTAGCAGCCGTTCTCGTAGCTTTTTTTGGAGATTCTAAAGAAACTTTGGTCCTCGACCATCGAGTCCGCAAGGCTGCTAAGCTTGCAAGTTTAAGATTTGAGCTGCAGGTCACATAAAAACAAAGATTGTACACCACTGCAGTCTGCTACTCTGGAGAAATGCGAAGGCATTCGCGTTTGAACGTTAGCAACTTTTTTTTTGAAAGTCATCGTTGTCACGTGACACTTTGTCACGTTACCCTTTTAAGATTTCAGCAACTTTTTTGTACGCCATCGTTGTCTAACTTCAGTACACATCCCCAATACACTTTACTGTCGTGCACACCACAGTGCCCCTCTAACACGCTTGAACGAACGACCCTTCTTGGCGTAGGGCCATGCTACACTTCTCTTTATCGTAATATGCAAAAAATAGACCCTTCGTGGCGTATATGCTGCCTGCCCGCCTGGCACACAGAGCGCTGGGTTTCGAACCGCAATGGCAGCGAATTTTTTTTCGGACGGTCATTTTCGTGCGGACATGCTCTGATGACATGATCTGATGGAACGCTCTGTCGACACTCGCTACTGGCAGGTCCTGTACATGCCACTCGTGAGACAAGGAATGCTTTTTGTTTAAAATTTTCAAACGGATCACATTACTTTTGTGTCCCTATGCGGAAGATGTACACTTCGTATGTCTCCTTTTGCTCTTGAAGTACGGTATTTGTCGAACTTCTCTGTGAGCCTGTCGTAATCCTATTTGTCCGCTGGGTCTCACTGGAAGGTATTGAAAACTGCTATTGCTTCGGGGCTGGCAACATGAAGCAAGACGGGTGCCTTTTGTTCCTTAGAGAGTGGCTTCTCAGTCCCTATGGCTTGTAGATAAAGCTCGAGGCGCTGCTGAAACCGCTTCCAGTTGTGGGCGACATTAGTGGTAAGCTGTAGTCTATCAGGCAGGCAAACGCTTTCTA
Organism: Amblyomma americanum; assembly: GCF_052857255.1. Lineage (NCBI taxonomy): Eukaryota > Metazoa > Arthropoda > Arachnida > Ixodida > Ixodidae > Amblyomma > Amblyomma americanum. The sequence continues at coordinate 79,664,866 of NC_135499.1, forward strand.
TTGCTTGAACAGGTTTGTGACCACCTACCTTACTTCTGATACCGCGTATCGCCTACGGCCGGGTGGCCCAAAGGAATAATAATGACGTCCGCTCAGGTTAACAAGAAGCGAAAGGGAGCTGGCTGTATACTATAAATCAGTTATAGCATTTTAATACCTTTCAGCTCCTTGCCACAAATCGACATATTCAACCGTGTGTTTTGCACAAGATGGCCTTAATTGTCCATGTGCCATAATTTAGAAAGCACCGCAACAACACAGCTGCTGTTAAGTTTCATCCTACCATAAGAATAGCAGGCGTGAGTTATGAGTAGAGATATCAGAACAAAATGGATTATGAAGCATGTACACCTACTTCTGCAAACGTAACTTGGAAGTGCCCAAACAGCACGACTAAAAATGATATAGACGTCATATTGCACATGCAATCCGGAAAAGTACAGGATGTAGAGTTGCTCGGCAATGTTTGATGCAGCAACCATTGGGTGGAGAGGTCTGAAATTAGCCTACGTATAAATAGAGAACAGAAAAAAATATTCAGAAAGAATCACATACACGAGTTAGCAGTTCGAAAAAATATATTAACACAGGTTATTGCTGCAAAACATATATTGTACTTTAGCTTGAGACAGCGACCACAGCTAGTGTTCAGGAAATAAGTGGTAATCTCACAAATATCATTGCAGAGTGCATGGTAGAAGCGGGGTTAGGTAGGCATAGTGGCACGCTCTGCCACGATGTGAAAGACTTAAGAAACACCGAATTAATAAACCCACGAACTCCATACATCAGAAAGAAGTGGCAAAATGTACAAAGGTAGTCCATAAGCCTTAGGCTAACCAGCAGGCTCTAAAGAACGGAGGTAGCCTAATACCGGTCAAGCTGAAATACCAATCAGGCATGGAGCAGGTAGAAAAGCACGATACCTCCTGTACTGTTCACGGGGCGTTTATTGGAGATATTTAGTTGAGGATAAAAGCTAATGAAGAATACCTCAGTAATACACAATTTACCGGTAATATAACCTTCCTAAATACCGAAGAGATAATTGCAAAGCTTGATCAAGGACCTTGATTGGCAAAGTAAAACGATGAGTATAAAAAAACTCGCAGGACAGTTACTATTATGTAACACGAAATTCAGCGGCAGCGGTTGGGTGTGTTTCGATTTCACAATATATTGAGGTAAAGAATTTGAGAACTGTATGCATATATGTCGGTTGGTAGTCAGTAGTGTTGGGTCTAAGAAGAGCAACTTAGCCGGTACACTAAAGTATCACAGGTGAATGTATGTATAGGTGAAGAGCGCTGTTTTAGCATTATTATTTTTACTTTTTTTTGAGAAGTCATCCTCACGAATCCACTGTTCCAGGCACGCGGTGCCACCCCCATTCACAGCAGCCATCGCCGACGGACCGAGGTATAATCCTCCGCTCTCGCCATAGCTTCCCTTTTCCTTCCATGGTAACCACTCTTTGCATGGTTCCCGTGGCAGCGACCCTCTGGTGACCAAGTACTGTCCCTTGCCATATCTTCCTCCTTCCAAAGTAACTCTTCTACTCCTTGCATTGTAACTGCCTTCGATTTCTTACTTCAAAGCAAGTACTTCTAGTACAGTACTTCAAAGCAAGATGCGTGTAACAGGTTAGTCATGTATTTCTTAGATAGGGTGTGGGCGTGTTTACACTCTATGCTTGTTCTGCACAACCACTTGAGCGTTTGTTTCAAGTAATTGTCACCTCATGTGCATGCAGCGGATGAGACATTCACTGTTGAGTACTACCTGTTTAATTGCTCCACGTACTCCTCTTGGTTGTGTTAGGTGTTTTATTTTGGTGTATGAAATGTGTTGTCTGCCTATTAGGAACGCAATTTATCAAAGCCCCTGTAAAGGCCTTACGAAGGTGGAGGAACGCACACTCCTACGTCTTTACTCTAAAACACTGCTCTGCGTGGCAGTTTTAATTTATTCTATTTATCGAAAACCTGCATCGCCTTCAGGACATTACAGCAGAGGGGTAAACAGTCCAACGCTTGTAGGTACAATAAACATGATACAAAAAAACATAGACACAGACATAGCTAAATCGAGCACTCAGAGTGGTAAAATGCTTCGTTTTATGAGAGTGTAACAATTTCATGCGACAGCTCATTGTACTGGCGTATTGTCCGCGCAAAATATGAGTGCCGAAAAGCACCAGTACTAACTTTGAAGGTGTGGTCTTTTCTGTTTGATATAAAAGTGAACGGTTTGAAATGCTCATCTCGTTCTATACCCGTTTGGCAATGAGAAATGCTATGAGAAAACTTGAGACGAAGATGTGTTCGGCGATCCGCTAAATCAGGCAGCCCGAGCAATCGTTTTATTTTAGTCATACTTAGGCACCTGTCTTAATTACCAGTTACAAACCAAGCTGCTTCGTTTTGAAGTTTTTCCAACACACTGATATGTTTCTTTCTATATGGGTCCCAGCAAACACTGGCGTATTCAAAGACTGATCGCACATACGTAAACTACAGCTTCCTTTTTAGGTCACTGGAAACTGTTTGACATTGTGCCTTATAAATCCGAGAATAGATGCTGCTTTATTCGCGATGTAATTCAAGTGCCTGGATAAGCAAGCACTTTGGTCCTGAGTGTACACGAAAGTGCTCGCACTGAACGGATGAATCTTCGGAGATCTTCTACATGGCGTGGGCATGCCAATCAACCCCAAACCTCACCCCAAAATCCCCCCCCCCCTGGATGACAGGGAGGCAGCCTTGCTCGGCTGCTTCGTCTTCGTGAGGCAGAACGCCCTGGTCGAACAAGCACGAGCCGCGGCGGTCGCCAATGGGCTCCTGTAATGAGGAGCCCACCTAGTGATTGTGAGAGGTGGCCCTTTCTAGGCCACCTCGAACTTCCTCTCTGTCATATACGTGTAATATTTTTTTTTTCAAACAGACAGTCCCGATCGTTAATAGAAGATATCGACGAAGGGACGCGTGAGATGGTGACGAGCCTCAGCAACGGCACAACAGAAAAGGCAAGGTGATGAAAGGCTGGCCGCCACGATGAGAGAGATAATAGAATCAGTCCCGCTCCACGAAGCCTCCAGGCCGCAGGTTGCCAGGAGCCGACGGCTGAGGCTGTTCGAAGCAACCAACGGCATGGGCAGGGAGGCGGTGCCCTCGCGTGTGGGCAGTGTCTCGTGTCGGTCGGGTCATAGGGTTAGTTCGCGGCAGCTTCTTCATTTCTTCCTGTCTTGTGCTCTGGGCGGAGGACGGCGATGAGGTGAGCAGTGAGGTCGGTTCAGGTGTGGCGGGATGGTGAGGACCAAGGCTTTCGCGTTTCCACTCTTCGGCAGACTAAGTGCAATCTTGTAATTTTCTTGGCTCATGAGTGGCATAGACGGAAGTTGTAGACCGAAGCTGTAGACGGAAGTTGTCCGCACGAACGTCAGTCATAAGTTGTATGATAATTAAAATAAAATGTAAAAGTTTATTATTCAAGAGTTGATGGTAGTGGCGGCAGTATAAGTGATAATGACAGCTGCCGATAGAGATAGTGGTAGAGATACATAATGATAGTGTTGATGATAGCGATACAGTTGCTGATAACGATGATAATGGTAGTAAGGATGACAGTGATAGTTCGTGATAGCGATCATTATGAGGAGGATGATTATAACTATGAAAGAAGAAATAATAAAAAAGTTAAAACTAAAAAGTGAATGAAGATAACAGAACGAATAAAGAGAAAAAAATAACTAAGAATAAATAAAAAAGAAAAACAAATATGAGAAAATAAAACAAAATAAAAATGACACTCTGGGGGGAGAGAGAGAGAAAAGGGAATGACTTTCGCATTTTCGTTCTTACGACCAAAGTGCAATTCTGTAATTTTTGTTGCCATCACGGACATTTTCTTTAGCATCAGCGAGTACACACTAGCACACGTCGTCGGCTTTTTTCATAATGGGGCTAGTAAGGCTTTCGCCTTAATTTACTGTAGAGCTGAGCGTACCGACCTAGCGCATTAATCATGAAAGCTGGTCGGCAGACGCCCCTTCTTCCTACGCTCTTTCTTCCAACAGTATACGTGGCCACGTGCTCGACAAACGGCGCCAGCCTGTCCGTCGAAGTGCTTCTATCTTCGTCACCAGTCACGGCAACATCCATCGTTGTCGCAGCACAACCGCTGCCTACACCACTACTAGCGGTGTGGTACTGCGCGTTCAGTTCGGATATCACGACGCTTTCCGCTTTACAAACGGAAGGAAGAATACTCACTTCAGTCGGCATGGCGAATCTACGAGCATACTACGGCGCATACTTTTTGCGAACTTCCGCCGTGGTCTACTGCGCACATCGTCAACGCAGTCTTGATCTGGGCGGCTGCGTTCTTTACAGCGAAAGCTTTACGAGCATATGTAAAGCCAGGGTCATAGGCGCCGCAATTTCGCCTTCAGGTGGAGAAGCGGTGGATGTATGGCAGCCACGTGACATGCCACTTCACTCCTTGTCCGGGAGGGAGCTTCGGCTCTGTGCGACCGGGCGCCGCACCAACTTAACCAGCGTTCCGCTGAACGCATCGAAGTGCACCGGCCTTGTGAGCACTCCACTACAACGCCGCTTTCTTCCTTTCTTCTTTCACTCCCTCTTTTAGCCCTTCTCTTACAGCGCGGTTCAGGTGTCCGCGGGGATGTGACACACATATTGCGTCATCTCCTTTCTCCAAAGACTAAATTCAATTTCTGAAAAAAATTTAAAATTGCTTTTTGGGGAAAGGAAATGGGGCAGTATCTGTCTCACATTTCGGCGGACACCTGAATCGCGCCGTAAGGGAAGGGATAAAGGAAGGACTGAGCGAAAGCAGAAAGCAGAACCCACTTTCATGCCATGCGCATGCGATGCCGGGACGCAGACGTGTGACGTCACGGAGGGAGTAGGCAGCGTATCTGGCCTTCGCCAATCTCGTGCCAGACTGCGTTGTGAAGCGAAATCTTCAATACGCTCTATGCAAAGCCGATTTCGCCGTATGTTCCCTGTTGACCTTCAAGGAAGCCATAGGAAAAATCTTGCTATAGGCCTTACCATATGTGGTCCACAATGGCGTCGCCGCACCACTTGACCTTCGACCTTTAGATTCGCCGGTAGAAGGCGATAGAATAGGCCGCAGATTCATTGGGTGAGCAACATCACGCGATGAACCATTAGCTGCCGCCTGCCAGGGTGGCAGGGTGGGCGAGCTGCCTATGTAGTGTGCGAGGTGCACTGAACTTTACAGACGCCAAGCCGCGTCTACTTGCCCGACACACTACAGCTTTCGCTCCCTAATCACGTTCTGCAGCAGTTAAACCGCACCTAATTTTTCGGGGGCTCTTCGAACGAGACTCTCGACGCGCCCATCACACAGGCAGAGGTCAGGGCCAAAATTTTGATTTTTAAAACGTGATCGGCCCCAGTCGCGACGGGGTTATGAATAAAATATTAAGGAATCTGGACGACAGGTCTTTAACGGCGCTCACCAAATACATCCAGGATGTGTGGAGTAGCGGCCGTCTCCCTCAGTGGTGGAAAACATAAACGTGGTGCTAGTACAGAAACCGGGTAAACCCCTCAAACTGAAAAATCTCCGAGCCATTTCGCTAGCATCGTGCACAGGAAAGCTTATGGAACGCGTGATTCCGACCAGACTAGCGCGCTTCATGGAGCAGAATGACCTGTGGCCGCACGAGATGGTCGAGTACCGGCTCGGCTTGAGAACTCTGGACGTGATGCTTCGCTTGCAACACGACACTACAAATTCGAGATCCAAAGACGCTAAGTTAATTGTAGGTTTATATTTAACCAAAACCCATGACAATGTTAAGCATGCAGTTATCTTTGCGGTGCTACAGGAGATAGGAGTCGCCGAGGGTACGTATAGTTACATGAAGGATGTCCTGTCAAACAGGACGTGATAACTATATTTTCAGGACCTAGAATACCTCACGGTGCCCCTGGAAATAAGAGTACACCGCAGGGCTCGGTGCTCCCCCTTCCTTTTTAATGTCGCGATGAGGGGTTTCCTCCTTCCTCCTCCGGAGATAGATGGCCTAAAATTTTGCATGTACGCGGATTACGTTAACATCTATAAGGACAGTAGTAGCGACATTTGCACAGCAGAGCGCATGCAGGCGGCGGCGGATGGTGTAGTGTCCTGCAGGGGCGAAAGGGGCCCTCTGTGTTCCCCACAAAAATTCGAAAAATCCGAAAGCGGTCCAGTGCAAGCACGACTGGAATTACGAAATTAAGGTTGAGGGTAAGAATGTGCCGAATTTTAATCAAATTGAAATACTCAGACTGTTTATCCATGGGGACGGGTATAACGAAGGAACTATCAAGAACCTCAGCAACTACGCTGCGCAATCGACAGAGATTATCAGGAGGGTCGCACTCAAGGGCAGAGCCTCAAAAACTGTATCTACCTTAAATTGACGCAGGAGTACATTATTGGCAGCATATGCTACGCCACGCTGATCCTCAATATTATGGCGAACTAGAAAGAAGGATCGACACGATTAATAGGCGCTGCGTCAAGAGGGCGCTGGGTCTACCCATCTCCACCTCTGCAGACCTGCTGTTGGAAATGGAGGTGCATAATAGTTGGACTGAACTCACCGAGGCGGTGCGAATGGTCCTGCTCGAAAGACTGAGTAGAACGAGAACGGGCCAGACCATCTTGCAGTGGGTCGACCGAAAAATCGACAGGAACACATGCGACAAGGTCGCCATACCGCCACATTGTCGCGAGAATATATAGTTTCTCCCTTCTCCCACAGCTTTCACTCAGAACACCATAGGGAAAAGCTGAAAAAGGGGGCGGAGGGGCTGGCTAAAGGGACTTGGAATTTTAGGGCAGGAGAGGTAGCCTACGTGGACGCAGCGAGTGGCAAATCGGGGGCTAAGGTCGCTTCGGTAGTCAGCGACCGAGGTGCACCAGTCGGCACCGCCTCCATTACTACTACAAACGTAGATGCAGCCGAGGAGGTAGCAATAGCGCTTGCTTGCACCGGAACCAAGGAGAGTTTGATTCTTACCGACAGCAGAACAGCAAGGTCTCTCCGGATGCGGCTCGCATCCTGTCCGCAGCCAAAATCGATCGCACAATCACCTTAATGTCGGTCCCAGCCCACACACCCGCCCCCAGTGACGAGCTGGCAGACGCGTTAGCCCGATACCTCTACTTCCGGGTAAACGTACAGGCGCCCGACTGGTTGGCGAATTGATGAACTTTTGCAAACATACGCTGAAATCATCGAGAACTACACGTTAGGAAGACATCTCTTGCCACCACCGGATCCAATTTTAAATAATAAATAGGCCGCCGCCTGGTTCAACAACACACAGGACGTCGCCTGCGACAATTTCCGGCCATAAATTTTACAAACCCCGTCAGGTTGTTTCGCACCCACGTATACGATAGGAAAGGCGATAAATGTAAGACCTGCGGAGCAAGGGCAGCCCTCGATTGCATAATTTCAGAATGCCCCGGATCCCCGGGCGCTGGGGGCAATATTAAAAGAAGAAAAACCTGGGAGACTCTTCTGCGGACCCGCCACGGTGGCTCAGTGGTTATGTCACTGGGCTAATGATTCGGAGTACCCGGGTTCGATCCCGAGTGCGGCGGCCGCGTTTCGATCGACGCGAAACGCAAAGGCGCCCGTGTGCTGTGCAATTTCTGTGCACGTTAAGAGAACCAAGTGGTCGAAATTATACCGGAGCCCTCCACTGTGGCACCTCTTCCTTTCTTCTCTGAGTCCCTCCTTTATCCCTTCACTTGCAGCGCGGTTCAGGTGTCCGCCGAGATGTGAGGCAGATAATGCGCCATTTCTATTCCCCAACAACCAATTTTGTTTTTGTTTTTCTGCTGAGTAGCAAGCCTCCCTCGATCAGCTACGAACTGTCCGCCTGGTGGCTGAAGCCACGAAGAACCAATGTATCTTCGCCAGTTTTTAGTCGTTCAAGTCCCGGCCCCCGTCCCATATGCCTGCGTGCCAGGGGCGGGGAGTAGGGAGCCTCCTTCATCGGTGGAAATAAAGTTTTATTCGTCATCGGGCAGCATACATGGGATGCCTCCTTTCCTCCTCTCCTCTCCGCAACACGCTGAGAGTGACGGAGCGCGCATCTGCAGGAACAATCCACGTTGGGCGTTGCACCACACATAACCAGCGTTCAGTTGAACGGATCAAAGTGCACCTGCGTTCTATGCGGATCCCACTTTCATGAACTGCGCAAGCGATGCTGCGTCTGCAAGACTAAACAATCAGGGTCCGTATTCCGAGGTTGTGTCATAACAAAAGGCGTCATATTCTGCCGCAGTGGCCACAATTGACTGGTCAAAACACCGGAAGCAGATGCGGTGGTTCGGATGCAGCGAAAAATATGAAAGCAACCGGACGGTGACGTCAAACGCAGCTTACGCAGCAGATGCTCAAGGACAGCCAACTTGGCGGCGTGCTCTGAAGCTGAGCCTTTCGCTTCGAAGTGAACTCTTCGGTGTTACTGCGTTTTTTTGGCACGTGAACTGGCTGTAAACAGGGTAAGCTCCTGTAGCTAACGCTATTAAGTCGAACACTTAGGCATTGCTGGCGGATTATTGTTCATTTTAATTAATCTAATAATGAATTACAATGCTTTCTGTAACTCGTCATCGCCTAGGACACACAAATCAACCATCAATCACTAAAACCATTAGCATGATATGCTTTTTCCCTACGCAGCCACCGATTATAGTTCGCCGGTTCAAATCCCTTGAGCAAACTAGGCCCTAGCTAGACTTCTAAGTTTATGCTGCACGAAACGCTGAATCGTATGACCCCTTCCGGAGCAATCTTCGGCAAGCGCTGACATGATGCGATTTTCTATACGCAGCCCCCGATTATTCCAGACATGCGGTGCCGACTACACCGACGGCTTTTTGACAAAACGAGGTGTATACGCTGTCGCGTAAAAAGCGTCTTGACACGCATGTGATTCCACCGCCCAAAACCGCATCGCCGACAGGAAAAAGTAAAAAAATTGAATTGAATGTTTCATCCCGTAAAGTGCAGGAAACGGGCACCGAGCGAAAAGCCACGAGGGTAGCTTGAGAGGTGCCTGAGGATTAGTAGGGCAAGTTAAGGTATAAGGGCAAAGCAGGAGATCATGTGCACACTCATAGGCAAACGTGCACACTGAGCACGATGTGACATAGTACCGAATGGCCAAATTTGCATTCATGAAACAAGGAAATCAAAACACGAGGAAAATTGTAGGCCACCAAAGACCGTCTAAGAGTATGGAAGGCTGCGTGAATTAAACGATTTAAGCGCTCAAGGTAATGCAATTACCGAAGCAAGCCAAAGTAAAAGCGAGCTGCATTAAAGAAATTCAATTTAAGGTCAATATGTTGGCTGTAAAAATGATTGGGTTATTTATACAATGACGATATAGCGTGTATGGTAAAGTGAACCAAAGAGACTGGTTAGCGTATAATGACCTAGTTCAAGGAATGTCCCGTTCTTGTTTACTTCTGGTGAATAAGCGTTTTTCTTTACGCTTTCGTCCAGCAAGAGTCTTCAGAAAGTTTCATGTGCAATGCCGTGATTAGCTAAGGCTATGCAGTAAACGATATTCAAACGGGGTATGCAGGTCAAAACATAACGTATTCCCTAAATAAACTTCCCGCATTAGCAGTGTAACACACTCCAGCGATGTCTAATCGCCTTCTTTTGGAGAGCAAATATGATGTATAGGTTTTTTTAGATGCTGTGCCCCAAACATGGCGAAAGTAATTTATGTACGATTGAAATATTGCCCGGTAAATTGTAAGTTAATGCTTGGGAGAAAACTTCGGGACATCTAGAGAGGAAGCCCACGGATTCAAAAGCTTTCAGTCAATATGCATTACATGGTGACACCACCTTAATCGAGAAGCAAAAACGACGCCTAGCGAGTTAAGCCTATCCACGATTTCAATAACCTAATTTTCTAGCGTTGGGTCATTACTTAAAGTAATATCCAGGCTAACGAGCAGTAAAAAGACAGCCTTAGTATTGCCAGAGTTAACTACCAAACCATACACTCTGGGCCATTTGTCGAGAGCACGAAGGATCAGATTTCCTGCTTTTATTAGTTCGTCAGGGGGGCCGCTAATTAAAAGAGTTCTCATCAATGTAATAATTACAAGTGCATTATTAGTTATGCTTGCAATGTCATTTGTATAGACATTGAGTCAACTTCCCCTTTCAAGGGGGTTCGCGTGTGGCCCGTGGAGTCACGCGCCACAGGCAGAGAGAACACCGTTTATTGCGGGATAACTGAAAAACATAAAAACACACAGGAGGACAGATACACTTGCACCGAGGTCCAAGCGAATAGAATTGCTCGCACTAGCCGATCAGGAGTAGCGTTCTGGCGCCTCGAAGGTACGCTCAGATAAAATAACAACACGCTGTCCCATCCAACAAAATACGCGTCGACACTCGCGCCTCAGGGCTCAACAAATGACCCCGCCGCTGGTGAGGCAGCTACTTACACAAGGTACTGCTTTCACCCTGCCGGTGGCTCGCGGGGAAGGAGCCGGAAGGGCGCCGCTCCCGCCGAACGCAAATCGTGAACGTCTCGCCAGCGGCCGGCCCGCGCCGCCGGAAGCATGAAGCTCGCCGGCAGCGCTGTTCTCCCCGTGTGCTACTTGATCTGCCTTTATCTAGCCGCTGGCCAGATCGCAGGCAGGCCCACCGCACTGGCGGCTAAGAATGTGCCGGACATTCGCGGAAGTGTTTCACTCGGATGCAGCCGTCCGCACTCGAAAGACGCTGGATGACGTGCGCTAGGCCCGCGCTTCATGTTGCGCCGGCCATGGGGCGTCGTGGGCTAGCCAACATTAAAGGGGAATACTATATTTAGTCAAATGGGAACCAGGCTTGTATTCATCGGCCGTATCGACCTGCGGGCGCATGTTTAAGATCGAAAAAGTTGAAGGGAAAGATCACTGACGCCGTATCTGTCGAGTTTACGTAGTACTATTTCGTGCATGTCATAACGAGCACCTCTGTTCTCTTCACTTGTATGCTCAAAAGTTTAACGAGGGCCTCTAATCTGGAAGCCTTGATGTCATAGGTAGCATGATATGGTTCTCGCACCGCTTCTGCCCTCACCGTTCCACCAAGTTCCTGCGTGGCACGCGCTTTATTACAGGACGTACACAGTTGATCACAGTTGTCTAGAGCGCTTGAGGGGTGTGCTGTGGAGCAAATTGAATTAAATCTTATCGCAGCTGCTTTGCTGAGGATAAGGCACTGGTGCCTGCGCGGTTCAAATGTCTGTTAGGCTGCTCTCCAACGCTATTATTATCAAAGTACCTACTTCACAATTTCGCTTTATTTCCACTGGGTGGCACCGCTCGAGCGCTCTAGACAAGTGTGATCGACTCTGTACTACGTCCGTTGCTATGGACGACCGTGGCGAACCCACTCAAGGTTCGCTTACACTACACATAAATGCCCCTTAAGAAGCAGATGCGAAAGCAGTCACCGTAGCTCAGTTGGCAGAGCACTGGGAGCGAAATCTGGAGCTCCTGTGTTCGGATCGCACCAGGGGCATGTGGTTGTTCTTTCTCTTGCTTTTATTATTCTCCCGTTGATGAAAACTACAAATTAAAAAAAAACGAGTTCCCGTATGATCCTTGGTTTCGGTGTCTGTTGACTTCCGTCGTGCATGCCACAACGAGCACCTCTTTCTCCTTCATTTGCATGCTTAATATTTCATAAATAAAAAGGTTGAATGCTCTCGTAAAATTGACAAAAACACCTAACCTCAAGTTCTCAGTTTCAATATTGCCTAAAATTAGTCCCTTTTCGAAGAGAAATGCTGACTCCCTCCTGTGCATTTTCGAAATTCAAACTGAATGTCAGCTAGTAAGGAATGTTAGGAGAAAAAGCCATCGTTACTCTTAAGCATTACGCTTCGGAGAGCCTCCGAAAATACAGAAACAATAGAAATTGGCCTATAATTTGTCAATTTGCGCTTGTCACTTTCTATCTGAAAATAACAGACAATTTTGCACATTTAATTTGTTCAGAGGAAATGCCCGATATGAGGAGACAGATTAAACACATGGCTTAGGTATCGCGTTAATACAACCGCAACCTACTTATCCTTATTTGTAAGCCATGAAAATCAATACAGGTTTTTGATTTCAGGTTGATTGTCACATTTAAATTTGAATAAACTAAAAACGAAAGCCTCCAACCTTCTATTCGGAAGAAAATCAAAAGCGTCATCCGGACAACAACTTGGTCTAAAGCTTCTAAACAAATTATTGATTTTATCTGCCAAAGAGGAACGAGAAGACGACAAGCTATCGACCACAAACTCACTCAAATGCGTATTTCTGTACTACATAGGAAACAATTTATTTAAACTTTTCCCAAAATATTTCGGAACAGTATTAGTATCGAGTTAAAGTGACCGGAAGCAGAATTGAACCTTTGCAGGTTCCTTTTTAGCTTGTTGCCATATTTTTGTTGCAATACTTTTGTTAAGCGGTTAGGTGCTGAGGATTCCGAGTGGACGTAAAGTGTTCGGGGAGCCTGGATTTCTGATTCAACATTTTAATGTGCACCGGAGTCACCCAAGTCTTACGAAGTTAGCGTTTGATAGCTTTGTCTTTGAAGAAAAAGTTATTGTTAATATATTTTAATATGCAGAAAATAACTCATGAGAGTCATCAACTGAAGAACAGGTAAGAATGCGGCTGCAGTCGAGAAACTATAGACAGTCAATCGGGCAAGTGTAATATCAGTTATATATTGGTCAGCAAAATCACTCGTTTGTGATTAACTCTCAGCAGTACATAAATCTGGTACGGATACAAAAATGGTACAGCAGTCTCTCAAGTCACAGGTAATAGTACCAGGAGAAATACCGGCTGAGACAATACCTGCTGCCAAACGGACAGTGATAAGGCAGGAAGTTGGTGTTATCATTGTATGGCAATAAGGTCAGTGAAAACTTTGGGTGTGATTGTGTACCTCAACTGAGGATTGATATTAGAAGGTTCGAGTATATTGATGTTGAGGTTACAACAAATAATGATAGAAAACCATCTTGCAAACGTAAACGAAGAAATTTAACAAGAAATGTGAGGAATTTATCTGGATCACCTGAAGGCGACCTGTAAATAATAATAATTGTTTTTTGGGGGGAAAGGAAATGGCGCAGTATCTGTCTCATATATCTTTGGACACCTGAACCGCGCCGTAAGGGAAGGGATAAAGGAGGGAGTGAAAGAAGAAAGGAAGAATAGGTGCCGTAGTGGAGGGCTCCGGCATAATTTCGACCACCTGGGGATCTTTAACGTGCACTGACACCGCACAGCACACGGGCGCCTTAGCGTTTTTCCTCCACAAAAACGCAGCCGCCGCGGTCGGGTTCGAACCCGGGAACTCCGGATCAGTAGTCGAGCGCCCTAACCACTGAGCCACCGCGGCTGTAAATAACGGAAACAATTTTTCGAGCAATCTGTAGTCAAAGCATTTCACAGCCAGAGGAAACTATAGAGAAGTATGCCAGTAGACGTCTATTTAGGACACCTTTTAAATAGATGGCAACGCATTCTCCGCGAGAAGAGTGATTGAAAAAACAAAGATAATATCTGGGCAGTTACAGAAAATCAGCTTCACCTGCGCCTCGCGTTTCTGTTGGCACAACTGCATCAAAATGTTATTGCAGATTACCCATAAAACGAGATAAGTGAAATTTGCTGCGCAGACACCGGACATTAAGACACAAGGCAGAAAAGTTATTGAAATCAAGGCAGCGATTTACTTGAAAGTGGTGCAAAAATTCGTTATACTGGAGTTTACAAGCTACTGAATCACAGAGCGAGGTCATTCTCGTACCGAATGACAAAGACGGGGTCCCCTTTCTTCTTTCTAGCAAGTATTTTTCATTAATATGCCAAGGAAATTTGAATTCCCCGATTTGCCTGCTCATTCACTACCCCGAGGAGGTTTATGGAATATTTAGTTATGTATTCACTGAGAGGCACAGAAATATCTGCATCGTGCAAGGCGCTCCTTGCTCCGAACCATTTGTTGTTCAAGTCATGACGAGAAAAGCAGACAAGAACGAAAGGAGTTACGGCATGTTCTACGGGTAGCCTACGTACGCACATCACATCTTCTCGCTTTGGCAGTTCATCGTGAGACACCTCGTAAACACGTCGTTAATCTCTGCAAGGAAGTCTTCTTGTTCTCTTGGAACGGTGCCACGAAATTCCAAGTTCAAGTGCTAACTACGCTCTTCCAGGTTACCAATACTTCTCTTAACTGTGGTCATTTCAGCTGTAGCAGAATTTGTTTTGCAGCTCGGCAACTCGAACTGTAAGGTTTTGTTTCAATTAATAAGGAGGGTGTTTTTTTCTGCTTATATCCATCAAAACTGCAGGAATATTAATTTGTCTGCTCGGCAGCTGTAGCGGTACCATCCTTGCCTGTACCGTGTCTGCATGACCCATACTTCCAAGTTTTTATAAACATTTCCCGCTTGCTTTTATAGCTCTCATCAGTGACCCTTGAGAAATCGCCCGCGTGGGAGGAGAAATTTTAGACGCAACATATCTATTCTAAGCGCTATCGATAAATTTAGCACTGCTCTACACGCAGTGCAACGCGACATGCCGCAGGGTGAAACGGCAAAATGCAGAAATGCATAAACAAGTTTGCCAACAACGGCAGTACTAAGCTGCAGATAAAAAAAAACGACCAACCTGGTAAAATAGAGAAGGGAGGCTTTAGACACGGGGTGTCACACGAACCGCCGCTGTTGCCAAATCCAATGAATGTAACCCATATGGGGCCTATGTGTCGCTGCTTTTGCCCGGGAATGTCATGAATGATAGCGCAGATTCCGCGTCGCGTGAGGCAGGGCTCCAAGCTTAAAACCGCAGTCCCGAAATTACACCCAGTTGCATGGCACCAAAGGAAACGGAAGAAACATAATCGAAAAGGACAGAAGGGGAGCTCCATGCGCCGTGTGTCGCACAAGCTGTTGCTGCGGACGAAAGCATTTGTGCTAAGCCCGGCAAAATGTGGCTCGACAGTTTCAAACGATGAAGAAAAATAGACGTGAGCAGAAACTTGTAAGCGCAACCGCCATCTCGCCGTTTCTACGTCCCGTTGGCACAGTGCTGCGGCGAATCCAGTAACAAAATGTTCAGATATTGGACTTGCGGGGCGCTGTCATAATTTTAAGGTCGCAATATATCGCATTCGAAGAAAGAGAATTACTGTCGTCCAGAACCAGGCATACGGTGTTGAACGAAAATCCAAAAGGATGGAGTGGAGTAAAAATGTTCACCGAAAAACATGCGTGAAAAGTAGAAAACTTCCACGAATCCTCCACATCCCTCTGTTTCCACGCCCTCTTGGTTAAAATAAAGCACAGCATGATGCGCACGTGCGTGGGCCTGCTCTGCCTTGGCTCGAAACGATGGTGCACCTGCTCAATATGCAGAGCCCCGTAAACTGCAGAATGATCTCCTGACAACAACTCAGTTTTGAAAGGGTACAATATCGATCTTTATTTTCCTTTTACATTCATAGTATCCTCAGCCATATTCGATTTGCTAGACATGAAGCGTTGAGTGTGAATTTCGTCTTTCATCAGCCAGTATAACCAGTAGCGTTGAATTTTTGCGTATGCTGGGAGCAACACTCGACTTTCAGAAACTTTCAATAGATTACGCTCGTTGTGGTTTTTTTTAAGTTTCTCGTTTATACATTGGTAATGAATATAACCTCCTTCAAGCACAAAGCAACCGCCGACTTGTCAGGGCGGCGGAATGTAGCTATCTTGACTGCCTACGGCCGTGCTTAAATCCTCTTTGTATTTGCCCAGCAACACTTTCCATAACTGATCGTACATGCACTTGTAGCTTGAAGCGTTAATGAGGTCAACTTCAGGGCTACCAACGCTTAGTGGGGGCCTGGCCCATGTGGTCATATTGAAGGGGCGCACCAGCCACGTACGCAGCCTCGGTCTACCACCTGCGAAGAAAAAATCCTATGATTGCAGCTTCTGCGTGAAGTGTATTTACCAGGCACCTCGATGAGAAACCAGCACTTCAGTAGATCTTCGTTGCAAACCCCGCAAGAACTGATGCAAAGAGTGAATTAACGAATTAAGGGGAGTTAATATCATATAATACAATGTTTAATCAACATCTCAGAGAAGTTTGGGGCACGGGCAAAAAGCCAGAAGTCTTGATTAAGGCCCTTGCCCCTGTACTTGGTGGGCAAAGGCAGCGCATGGGAAAAAAAACTACTACTACAGCATAGACATTTTCTGTGCACAATGTGCAGCTGCATGCTGAAGTGGTTAAAAATAAATAATAAATTAAAATAGGCGCCAGGTAAAAAACTGCGCGATAGAAGAACACACACAACTCAAACATAATCATATGTTAAAGTAAACCGCATTGTGATGAAATTATTAGTTTAAATGGTGAAGCCTATGCAAGTTTAGCCATATATGCAGCATGGTTCAAATACATCAGCAATAAACAACATAGCAAAAATTAAACGCGCAGAACAGTATTAAAATTTAAACCATGGCCACATTTTCGTTCTATACAGATTTATTCAGGAGGCTCTTCAATGAAATATGCCCCGATATCCGTATTACTATCCCTCGCGAAATCATACAGCAATGTTGGCGGTCAAAATTTTAACATCTGCCTTCCATAACCCGTACAGCATTTGCTCACTTCCTATTCTTCTGGGGGGCGGATAGGTACATATGAGTGTGTTCTTCTAGATTTGCCAGTAGT
The DNA here is from genome assembly GCF_052857255.1 of Amblyomma americanum. NCBI lineage: Eukaryota > Metazoa > Arthropoda > Arachnida > Ixodida > Ixodidae > Amblyomma > Amblyomma americanum. The sequence continues at coordinate 79,681,705 of NC_135499.1, forward strand.
TTCAAGGTGTTATTCCCTTTGGTTCTTTCTAATTTGTATTGCCTAGAAAGTATATAGTTATACATTGATTCTACGCCGACAAAAATTAGTTGCTTGTAGATCTTCTGCATGAGGCTTAAATAGGGCGTTTTGCAAATTATGCGGACGGCACGTTTATGTAGCAAATGAAGCACACGAATATTGCTTTTCGTACTGGTTCTCCAAGCAAACGTGAAAAAATGTCGGCGCAAGAGACCTACAATTTTCCAAAGATTTTGGTGGGGTCATTTATGTAGGTACCGCAGAAAAAATTTCAGAAAAAATAATGGCGAGCGAATTAAAAATTTGAACAACCTCTATCTCTGTACGGACGATAACAATTAGCGGCTATACATAAACTGTATTTCTTGGATATTGTATAACAGCCTTAGTTTTTGAAATTTTAACTTAAATTAATTTCTTGCTGCCCTGGCGCTAACCAGGTTAAGTGTTCCATTAGCATGAGAAGAAAAATCTGTCCAAAATTACCCGAAGAGAATAAACTTGTATAATATGCGTAAATTAGGTACTTGGCACTCAGGTCAATGTTAAATATGTCGTTTATATATAGAACAAATAAAAAGGGATCAAGGATGGTCTTTTGCGGAAACACTAGCTTAGCCGGTTTGACGGCAGAAGAGTCGCGAGAACGGAAAACTAGGCCAGTTTGTATGGGTCCATGCTTAAGCAGCGTAGGAAACAGGAGAAAAGTGAGACGGGAGTCAACAAAAACAAAAGTGTCCAGTTATCACAACGAATTTAGATCGAAGACGAAACTTACTTATGGGCTATACCGCGAATACCATAATGCACCAACGTTTGCAGATGTATACTGTGGGTAATATAATCGAACATTTTTGTAAAATCAATGTGTGGGATGTCGTTTCTACCGAAGGATGAATCCAAACATAAAAACGTAACAAGGGTTTATTCGATTGCCGGTGGCAGCGGGCGAGCGTACCGACGCTGTGCTCGTTTCGGTAGCGGAAGGTAGACTAGCGATCTTCCCAGCCAGGCAGCCTGTTTTTGTAGCCACTGTCGGTGACGCATGCCTCGAGTGACGCATCGGTGGCGCTGTGTTTTATCGATAATGAAGTCCAGCGTGTGGCTGTGTTAGGCTGGGCAGGATGATAACAATCCGGAACTGCACGTGTCGCCACATCACCCCCCCCCCCCCCCAAACGGAGTGAAGAGCCCTCAGGGATTGTGAAAATCTGTGCAGCGTACCCGACGTCCATAGCGTATAGTGAAAGAAGCAGGATGCGATGTCGGTGGTAGTGGATGGACGCCTGTGGGTGCGCTGGTATCTCCTGGTTCGGCGCAGTTGATGTAGGCTGGCTTCAGCCTGTCGATAGAGACGCGCACGCCGTTCCCGTTAACGCAAAGGGTGAAGGTTTTGTCGTCGTGACGAAGAATTGGGTAGAGTCCGCTGTAAGGTGCCTGGAAAGGCCTGCGGACGGTGTCGTCGCGGAGAAACGTGTGCGTGCACGTTGCCAGATCCATGAAGACGAAAGGAAGCCGTCTTACAGTGGTGAGCGTCAGGTGACGGGCGGAGGCAGTGATCGTGCGTCGGAGCCGGGCGACAAAATCGTTGGGATCTGACGTCGTGGTGGTGGATGGAGGGGCAGCGAGAAATTCGTCTGGGAGAAGGAGTGGTTCCCCGTAGACGAGCTCTGCGGGTGTAGCCTGAATGTCCGGCTTCAAGGTGGCGCGAAGACCTAGGGTGAGAGCTGGGATGGCTTCGAGCCAGGTAGAGTCCGGGTGGCACATGATAGCTGCTTTGAACAAACGGTGGAAACGCTCGATCCTCCCGTTGGCGCAGTGATGGTAGATGGCGGTCCTCGAGCGCTCGAACCCGATGGTCAGCCCGAGAAGCCTGAAAAAGTGCGATTCGAACTGCCGTCCCTGGTCGGTGGTGACGCGGGGAGGTGGCCCGAAGCGAGCAATCTAGCCGGTGAAGAAGGCCTAGGCGACGTCTTCGGCGGTGATTCCCTCGAGAGGCCATGCCTCAGGCCATCGAGTATACCGATCGCTGGCGGTAAGGCAGTAGCGATAGGGTCCGGCTGGGGAAAAGGGCCCTATAATATAAAAGTGGACATGTTAAACCCGCCCAGAGGGCTGGGGGAATGCTCCGAGCGGTGAAGTGACATGCCTAGTCACTTTAGCGCGCTGGCATTGAATGCAGAAGCGCGCAGGTGCGGCAATACCGCTGCATGGGCCATACATGGCGGTGGGCCATGAGGCGTGTAGAGGCGCGTATGCCGGGATGGCTGAGATTTCAGCTGGTTGAAGAGGCCACTGCGATGGGAAAGGGGCACGTAAGGCCTGCTTCGTGCTGTTGACATGTCGCAGTAGATAGTCGTTGTCGACCCAGGTATGGGGACTTGTTGCAGCTGTAGTGAGGACCCGCCCTTAAGAAGTTCTTGCAGTTCGACATCCGTAGTCTGAGCTTCGGCGAGGAAGACCGCTGTTATCTGCGAAGCGCTGATAGCTGTCACACGTGAAAGCGCGTCGGCGACCACGTTGTTCTTCTCGCTGACAAGTTGGATGTCGGTAGTAAACTGGGCAATGAACGAAAGCTGGTTCTGCTGGATCGGCGGGAGTTTGTCGCAGCGTTGAAAGAAGGCGCAGGTCAGAAGTTTATGGTCGGTGTAGATAGTTCAGTGCTGTGCTTCGAGAATGTGGCGAAAGTGTTGAACTGCTTCGTATATCGCCAGCAGAAGTTCTCTGTAGTTGGCTGGCGAACTCGACAGGCTGTGGTCGTGGTTTCGTTGGTTGGTCTGGCCGTCGTTTTCAAAGCTGAGTGTTTCTTGGAGAAGAATGCCAAGGGATGCCAGGTGTTGTCTACGCTTTGCGTAAGGGCGGCGCCGACGGCGATGTTAGAGGCGTCCGTGAAGAGCCCAAAGGAAGCGTCTGCCACGGGATGGGAGAGAAGTGCGGCGTTGCAGAGAGCAGCTTTGCATTCTTCGAAAAGTTGCGTTAGAGCCGGTGTCCACTGAAGGGTTGGTTTCCTCGTAGTTTAGCGAAGGAATCACGTACGGGTCACCAGATGTGGGTGTCGTTATTACGGAAGGACGAATCCCAACATAAAAAAAAAACATAACGCGGGTTTATTCGATTGCCGATGGCAGCGGACGAGTATACCGACGCTACGCTCGTTTCGGTATATAGCGGAAGGTATACTAGCAATTTTCCCAGCCGGGCAGCCTGTTTTTGTAGCCCCTGTCGGTGACACATGCCTCGGGGAGACGCAGTGGTGGCGCTGTGTTTTATCGGGAACGCAGTCCAGCGTGTGGCTCTGTTAGGCTGGGCAGGATGATAAAAAAAAGGAGGCTGCGCGGAAATATGTGCAGAGCGTGTCGCCACAAATATAAATACCAAGGGCCATGTTTTCGTTTTCAAAATTTCCAAGGATGCGTTCTTTCTGCGCAAGAAGCGCTAGTTCAGTGCGTCAATTTTTTCTGAAACCTTTCTGCGCGATAGCCAAAATGTTGCCGCAATCAGTAAAAGAGGTTAATCGTTTAAGAATAATTTTTTCGAGTCTCTTAGAAAAACGGGGAGTATTGAAATCGGACGATAATATGACAGGTTGTTCCTGTCGCCTTTCTTTAAATACTACCGTGACTTTTACACATTGCGTGCTCCGAGGGAACACCCCAGTAGAAAGGGAAATGTTAAATATATACGAAATATGTGCAATTAGGTCAACAACGTAATTTACAGGATTTACTTGAAGACCCATTGTGTAAGTGGACGTGCTGTTTTACAAACTGGCAAATGTAGTTAATATTTCAAATTTCGATACCGGTTCAAGAAACGCAGTTTGTTTTAAAGAACGTTTCATGAAAGGAAAGTAGTCTCCAGTGGACGACAGTGAGGTTAGAGAAAGAAAATGTTCATTGAATGTATTAGCTATGTCCTCCCCCGAAATTTTTACGTCATTATTATTTAGTTCCTTAGTTCTTTAGGCGTCGGAGATTTTCCAAAAATTTAGTTTAACCAACGCCAGACGTCACCAGACTCCTAGTTCGAAGTAGTTAAAAAATTATAGTGACAGCTTTTAGCAGCACAAAGTTCTTTGATGACATTATTTCTATAGGTCTTAAAAGCATTGAACGCCTGCAGACATTTGCTATTGGCAAACGTCTGGAAAAGCCGGTCACGTTTTTTTATGAGGTTAAGAAGTTTAGACTTTACGAGTGGCTTACAGATTTCCTGTGATCTAGTAAATGTTTTCTGCGGAAAGCAGTTTTTATAAAATGATAAAAATTTCTTCACAATCTTATCCCAGGCTATATCATGGTTATGTTCGCAGAGCCCATCTTTGCAGCTCCGTTCTGCAGTGCATTGACGGAATCTCAAAAAAAGTGCGCGGATTGATTTGTGAGCGAGACAAAGGCGGCTAAGATGTCGCAACAGTTTGAAATCTATTATACACTGAAAGAAAAATTGGAGCGCGGTCGGTCATCCAGTATGTAATGACACCTTATTTGGTACTACGCTCAGTTTTTTTTTTTTTACTGGCTACCGCGGGACAGAAAAACACGATTGCCGCTCAGGCGAGCTAAATACGATACCAACGGCACGTAACCTTAAGGCAAGAGCTGTTTAAATCCGATACTTTGACAAATATCATGGCGGCTACAACAAAAGCTGATGTTCATTACGCCGCCGTGGTGGCTGAGTGGTTATGGCGCTCGGCTACTGGCCCGAAAGACGCGGGTTCGATCCCGGCCGCGGCGGTCGACTTTAGATGGAGGCGAAATTCTAGAGGCCCGTGTGCTGTGCGCTGTCAATGCACGTTAAAGAACCCCAGGTGGCCGAAATTTCCGGAGCCCTTAACTACGGCGTCTCTCATGGCCTGAGTCGCTTTGGGACGTTAAACCCCTATAAACTAAACTAAACTGACGTTCATTACGTTGCGCTGCATGTCTCTGGCAGCGAAGTATCGTGTGCACTTTGACCATTGAGATTTTGCTTGTCATATATTCACCTGAACCGCAGCTGAGGCCAAGTCGTTGAGCATGCACCTCGCATGTGGCACGTGCGGGGTTCGATCCCCAGTGCCGCCGGGTACCCACTGGCGATAAAATGAGTACAAGCTTTCCCCTGGTATGGTGCTGGGCTTATTTAGGGTGAAATGCTTGTGAACTGGGTCTTTGACCCTACCTTGAGTAAAATAAAAATACCTTGTGCCAAGATTCTCTTTGGCCCAAGATGCCCTTGCACCATAAAAATTCATAATCGTCATCATATTCGCCTGAGATTTCTGGCAAATCGTTGTGGAGCGCTCGACAGTGCGACATAGATTCATTATGGCGTGCTGAAAAGTAGAGAACAGGATCTTCTCACCTATGAAAACGTATTGCCCACCTCATGCTTGAATCAAATCCTCAAATTCATGCTCATATGGATAAGAGCATCGTGTGGCGTTCTCGTACCTTGGCTTGGAGACAGTTTTTTATAGGTTTCGCGTACCTACGTGTCATGACGGTTTAGTGGCGGCTCCCGAAAGTTACGCCTAATGGATGGAAATCAAAGCGGCCTAGTTGAAGATGCTGATCAGAGAAGTTCTGCAAAAAAAAAGAAGGCATTGGCTTCCATCCTATATCCCGTTGTGTGGCCGCTTAATGAAAACACTATTCCCTCACACTTGTAAAACAATGCGTAATGGATTTGAAACGTGTCGAATGTATGCCGTTTTTTGATGAGACAATAGCCTGGAGCACAAAGTTTGGTGTCGAGGTACTCATGCTACCCAATGGATTCTAGTAAAACCTATGAAGCTCATCGTGCCTATCTTCCTTCACAGTTCACCCCTGCTTCAAGACCATGCTCAGCCATATGGAGTCTCCATGAACGTCGGGTACACCTCCCTATACCAGAAATTACTAAGTATTCTGTTTTATCTTGCCTGCTCTGAAAACAATTGACATTGGATCATCTGCATTTAACCATAGTCACCACATACATGTATACACAAATGGCTCGGTGAACTCAACAAGTTCTGCTGGGTCTGTGGCGATACCGGCTAAGTCTATCTTAATGAAGATGAGGACTTCCTTTCTCACCTCTGCCACTGGTGCGGATCTAGCTGCCCTACTGGCCGCAGTTCAATTCATCACTCAGGAATCTCCACATGACTGGACAGTTTTCACCGACTCTAAAGCAGCCCTTCAAGGCCTGCGAGCTGCGCAATGCCGGGGGTCGCACGAACAACTCGTTGCAGAAAACTGCAAGCTGTAGCTTACCACGGTGCCACATTATGTTTAATAGGAAGCGCAAAAAACGGACGAGGGACGAAGTAGGGGACACAAAAACACGTTCACAAAAACTCGTTCACGTGCCACATTGAAAGGACAAAACCTAATTTTTCAGTGGCTGCCAAGGCACTTAGCTCACAAAGGAAAAACTAGCAGACGAAGCTGTCCGCTCTGCCCAGAGCGATGGGACCCCTGTCAATATCCCTGTAACGAGAGCTGACGCAGCATCTGGGCTTCGTTCTTTGAGGCTGAAGCTCACACTTTCAGCGTGGAACACCGAATATTTCTGCAACCGTCGCCTCAGGGCACTGGACACTGGACTGCGCTCCACCTTCCATGTGACATAGCGCGTCGCGGAGCAACATTACTGTGCCGTCTATGGCTCAGCGTTGCCTTCACAAATCAATATGCTTTGCGGATCAAAATGGCCGACAGCGCTTCTTGTGTAAACTGCGTCTGCGAAGAGACAAGCAGTCATCTCTTGTGTGAGTTTCCGGTCTCTGTGAATGAAAGACCCAGCTACGGTGGATGCGACAGGCAGACAAGCCCAGTACTAATGGTGCATTATTTACGTTGAATAAAGTAAGCCCGGGGAAACAAGAATTACAAAAGTTTTTTTTTCTGGATGATTCAGTGTGTAACCAGAACTGAACTAAAAGAATGAACCCAATTTCAATCCACGATAATTTTGAAGAACATTGAAAGGACGATCACGAAGCCTGATGTTAGAAAGCTGTGATAGCATCAGGATTTACGCTCGGTGAATACTTTGACACTTCTACACTGTGAACACGCTGCTGCACACACGCGGCATATATTTTCTGGAGTGTGATGGCGGGTTGCGCTTCTGGAAGGTGCAGGCTTGAGGGAGGAGTTCGAGTGTGGCGATGAGTAGGTGAATATCAGCATGGCTGGACGGGTGGGAATGGGAGGTGGCTGGTGCCTCTGGGAGCAACATGGCTGGACGGGTGGGAAGAGGAGGTGGGTGATGCCTCTGGGAGCAGCATAGCTGGACGTGTGGGAAGGGGAGGTGGCTGGTGCCTCTGGGAGCAGCATGGCTGGATTGGTGGGAAGGGGAGGTGGCTGGTGCCTCTGGGAGCAGCATGGCTGGACGATTGGGAAGGGGAGGTGACTGGTGCCTCTGGGAGGAGCATGGCTGGACGGTTGGGAAGGGGAGGTGGCCGGTGCCTCTGGGAGCAGCTGGCTTTAGAACTGTCTTTGAATTGAATGTCGCCATCACTTCAAATGCATTAGCGTTAGAACGCCCATTATCGCAGAAAAAATTCTCCGCCTCAGTGTTCGACATAAGAGCGTTAGTTATGGGAGCATAATGTGTTTACATCGGTGTGCTCAGTAAACGTGAAGAAGGTTGAATTCGAACAGCCGCGGATGTTTCCTAAGACACAACGAGCGTGGTTGGCCTCATGGATATTTCACTACTGTTGAGAGTTATAGCCACTTTCACTATATAGGTTATATTTTCTTCTTATATCAGTTAAACGTTTTCTAATCGTGTGCATCACAGCACGACAAATCGTTTGACATCATCCGTAACACCTTGTGACAAACGGTTTGGCAATAATGGCTGTCTAAAGATCCTCGGAATGCATGGTTTAAGAGCGGAAAGGTCGCTAGCGCGAATCATATACATGTTTCGGAATTCCTTTCAGTTAGCAATTTTATTCTCAGTGACATGCCAAAGTCAGCTGACAGCACTTCAGCAAGTTTGCGTGAAACGAATGGCGCCGAAATTTTATGCACATGGTGGTCCCGGTGGTGTCACTTCGATGGCCGCCGTACTTGCACATATAGCGCATCAAAGGTATACGTATCAATTGAGACGCTACGCCCCCACTGTGGCTTTGTGATATAATGTGTTCACATGGTAACTGTTTTGGTCAATTTGACCTTCATTGCAGACAGACGTGTCCTTGATAAACCTAAGTAGAACGAGCTAACAATCATAAATGTGTCCGGAGTTGGCATATGAAGCCCCAATAGAGAGCGTGAATCCTGTTCCACATTCAGGGAAGATGAAGGAGAGAGAATGTGGGAGAGGCAGGGGAACGGGGTTTCGCGAGAGGGAAATGGCAGTCGCCAATCACAATTGACGGCTGGGGAAGTGGAGCGAGAGAATGGCGGGTCAGCTATGATTGCTAGATTGGAACATGAGAGCTTAAAGGGGGGCCCGGTCTCGCGCCGTGAGTGATCGACTGGGTGCTTTCAATTCGCACAGTTAGAACGCGGCAGCAGCCGCTCCATTCAGGGGAAATTTTGATTCTAATCGCATTCAGCGTCTGTGAATTTTTATGCGACAGTATAAGACCCTCCTGTTCTCACATTCACACACTGCCACCTGCAAGGCGGCAAGCGGTACCTTGGCAGTCTGCACAAGCTACCTGCAATGGTTGACACATGGAAGAGCCAACTGCGAACTGCCGTGGTTGACAAGAGGGAAATTGGAGAGAGAGAGATCCCCTCTTCTCCTCGAGGAGAGAGGAGGAAGAGAAAGGAAGCTGGCTACGATGGGAGGAGCCCTGTCTCTGCAAAGGTCATACAGAAAAGCCAGCTGCTACCTGCCACGGTTGGCAGGTGGCGAAGTAAATTTAGGGAAAGGGAGAGAGACTGGAAGCTGGCTGGCACGGTAAAAGCCCCATCACCTGAGAAAGTGCATGGAAGAGCCCGTTGCGATCTGCCATGGTTATCTGATAGAAAATTGGAAAGAAAAATTGCTGGAGACACTTAGATATCTCTTAACTGCGGGAAGGCAAAAAGCCGTTTACGACTCCATTGCACTAACTTGAAATTGCCGCGCTTTAGTTCATTTCACTGGAGATGAGAAGAGCAGCGGGCACGAGCGTGGCAGTGAGATCATGTGACATCCGAACGTCAAATGAGATCGCGATGCGCTGCGCCGTGTTGTCACGTGATCTTAGCTTCAGGTGACCTAAGTGGCGATGTAACTGACGGACGGACGGTCACCGCGCGTATGAGCCATTAAAGGATGTCGCCTTAAAACGCATATAATCTTGTGCTTAACCATAAATATAGGCAAAAAAATAGACGCAGCCCCATTATTAGGCATTACTAGGCCACAACAATCTGTCATGGTCCTCCAAAGACACCAACGCCTCCAGCGTTTTAAAAGCGTGAATGAGTTTTTGAGTAGTTGCACAGAACTGACCCGCACAGAGAGCTCTGTGCGGGTCAGTTCTCTGTTTAGCTGCGCAACGCCGCGGGTCGCAGGAACAACTTGTTGCTGAGATCCGTCTACTGTACAACAGCACCGTTTCCAAAGGTCATGGCATCATTTTTCAATGGTTGCCAGGACACTGTGGTATTAACGGTAATCACCAGGCCGATGCGGCTGTGCGTTCGGCTCACAACGACGGACTTCCAGTGAGGATCCCAATATCAAGACCTGACGCAGCGTGTGGGCTTCGCCCATTGGCGCTGGAGCTCACACGTTTAGCGTGGAACACGTGAGCGTTTTGCAACCTCAGCCTCAAGGCGCTGGACCCTGAACTGCGCCTTCGTCTTCCACGTAACTTAGCACGTCGCGACGCAACATTGCTACGCCGTTTATGGATCGGTGTTGCTTTTACCAACCGCTATGCTTTCCGGATGGGGATGGCCGACAGTCCTGCCTGTGAAAGCTGCGCTTGTGAGGAGACCATCGCTCATCTTCTCTGTGAGTGCCCTGCATTTGAGAGTGCAAGACATGCACTGTGTTGTGCCCTGGACCGCCTCGATCCTCGCCCATTAACAGAGCAAAAGATCCTCGGTCCGTGGCCACAGCAGTCGACTGCCCTCAAGGCATACAAGGCACTCTTTGCCTACTTGAGAGCGACTGGATTGTGACAGCGTTGTGCGTGTGTGTGTGTGTTATGCCTTTTTCCCCTTCTCTCTTCCTCCTTTCAGCCCCCTAATCCCGCTTCCCCAGTGCAGGGTAGCCAACCGGAACCCCTTTCTGGTTAACATCCCTGTCTTTCCCTCCTGCTCTTTATCTATCTAAACCGGCCGGAAGCAAATGTCGCTGCACTAAGAAGATACCGCTTCACCCTATGCCGGTGTTTCCCTGTTGTTTGCTTTCATTTTTTTGACCTGCTGATCAGGTTTCCTGTTTTCCTTCCGATTGTATGTGTCAATGTATTGAAAACCGAGGTTTTTACTCCAGTGACTGCGTTTTGCTTGATGAGAATTGTGCCTCTTTTGGCCTTTGTTGCTTCCTTCTAAGCAAGCGGTCACAATTTCGCACTAATTGTGATATAATAATACTGAGTGCACGATATTCAGCAAGCGGTGCGCAGCGCGTCGGCAGTTGTTGCTTGGCCATGCTCAAATGGTCACAAGGTCACATGATCTTGTGATGTCACGTGACATAGTGATGCCAAGTGATCTTAAGGCCAATTAGCCTAGGTTGCGATGTAATGGACGGACGGTCACCGCGAGTATGAGGCATTAAAGGCTATCGCCTTAAAATCACCTCTCCACTTCTATGGTATGTGTGGTGGTGCTTGGCGGCTCGAAACGAGGTCGTTATGCTGCCGGATTGTCGCTGCTTATGGAAATTAGGCGCTCTCCATTTTAATGCAAAAAAGCATAAAGGCTACCGTTCTGAAAAATCCGGCATCGGCGAGCCTTCGGTGTTGCCAACGAAAAGCAGGTGCGCCGCCTGCCACCTTGATCACGTGACCTTGTGGCGTCCTCGGTATTGCCAAGCGTGGCAGGTGGCAGTTATTGATTGGTAGCAAAAGGTTGCACGGGAAGAGCAACCTGTTTCTCACCAGCCCCACTTCAAAGCGCTTATGTGCTTTGAAGAGGAAAACATTAATTTTTAATTTACATTTTTTTGTTTCTTTTCTAATGACAGGCCTACTCATTGGCACACTCGTAAGGTAACGCATACGCCAGGTTCACTTTTTTTGCTATAAACCAACGTGGTTTTGTAGCCTATGGGTTGCGAGCTCGTCTTGCCATCAGAATGTCCTAGGCTAAATTCAACAAATAATCTTTTTCTTTGAAAATGGCGTCATTGGCGATTTCCTGGAATACTTTTTCTAGACGTCGACAAGGCTCCTGGTGTCGTTCCTAACGGGCCATATAAGGCTTTCGCCTCGAAACAGGTCGAATCGCAACGCTGTCGGTGCTGGTTCTATTCTTACAGTAGCTCCGACAGATTTGGCAACCCGGAATGGAATGAGAAAATTTAGCACCTCCTCCGTAATTCATCCCGCCGGCCGTTATACTCTTCCTATCGATGGTGATTCGCACCAGGACGCAGGGCCTGCGTTCCAGCATGCCAGCCTGGGTCATTTTGGCAAAACAGCCCGGGCGTCAGGCTCCTGCAGTTAGAGATGCACTTCCATCTCGTGTACTTCCTGCCTCCTGACGTCGCTGAGGGATTCGTGGACGTCATCACCACACCGCACCCGGTCCATCTCTTGGACACGTCGAAGGCGGCTATCAATTTTCGAAAGTAGGGGTGTCAGCAGAGTACGCTCCGCAGATCCTCAACGCTACAGAGCTCGGTGACATCCTTCATTCACAGCACCTCTATCGCATGCGATAGCAGCTTCGAGCCACCGCAGCCCGCATGACAACCTGCAGCATCCGCTAGCTCCCACAGGACTTGGTGACCTTGGCTGCCGCGGGTGATGTGCCACTCGGCGGGTCGCCGAACTCCCTATCGAGTTGCAGAGCATTCTCACATCCCCAGCCTCAGCGTAGTTACCGCTCCGCTCCGAGATATTACCGCAGCCTCCTAGCTAGCTTTCTCGCATTGCGAGCGCTTTCAACGCTTTTACCAGACAGCCCGACGCCCTCGTTTCGCCGTCCTCCGTCGACGTTTTGGTCACAACGTCACTCTCCAGCACCTTCATGCTCCCAGGAGTTGCAACCAACCCACGTGCGACAAGACACTTCGCCTTTGGCTGTGTGCTGCCTCCACCATGTCTTTAGCAGCTCTGCTCCCAAGTCGGGAAATGCTCTAGCCAGCCATTGGCGGCGGTACTGATCGACGGTTATGTCGCTTTTTCTACATTCCTGACAAAATCACTGACACTTGTTTCGTTGCAAACAATTGAGCACACAGTGATATGCAGAAAAAACCCACATAAAAAACCGATACGCCTCATATCGGTTTATTCTGGCTATCGCTTTTGCAACTAACAGACCTCCCTATTTCAAGCGAAAAGCATCCTCAGCTTTTTGCACGTACGGCCAGCGAAGTTTCCCGCTTAACCTTGGGTTACGAAGCATTTTTGCCTGATTGTTTATTGTTGCCGACGTCCCGCAAACTCTTCTACGCGCCAATTTCCACAGTTACCAACACTTGACGCTCCATATCTACGTTCATCACCTCACAGGTGTAAGTACACACCTCTCAAACAACAGTGTACTCACCACCACCTCAGGGACGGGGCTTCGAGCTCTGGCCCCAGTTTCACGCCAGCGAAAATCCTGGCTGATTTTACCAACCTTAGGAGTCTGCACATCAGAGTCAACGTTAAGAACTCGAAAGCCCACCACATCATGACCTCTGGACCATCATTCTTTGCTGCCCATCGTCGGCTGCCTGGGAATCGCTCTCTGCTAGTTCGAGCAGATGCTTGAACTGGTCATCGTGCACCCTTCCTCAACCAACTCCATTGCGCCACTCTACACTCCAGATGGTGCTAAGGGAAGATCATGGTGATTGGATAACATGCGCATATTACCGCGCCCTTAATGCGCACACTCACCAGACGGCCATCCGCTTCTTCATATAGAGGGCTTCATTCACATCAAATGTGGCTTGGTGCACAACCTTCCGTAAGATTGCCTCATTGAAAACTTCCCCTCATATTCCTGTGGAGGCTGCTGACATTCCGAAGACAGCTATTACCTGATATTTTCTCCTTTGTGACATTTCCTCCTCGCACGTGAGATGACTTTTATTTTTCGCAACGCTACAGACTTTCAAGCGAACTATCAAGGAGGTCAGGGGACGTCTGGACTTGGTGTTCCTCTACTACGACGATATCGTCGCAACCTCTTCAGGACCCCAGTACGAAGCTCGCCTGTGCGCCCTCTTACAACTGCTTGATGAATGCGCCTCGTTACCACCACGAATAAAGTCCTCTTCAACAACTTAGAAATCAATTTTATATGCCACCTTGTAGCCTAGCAAGGCTTCAAGCGTCTCGTCAGAAAAACCGAGGCAATTAAAGATTTTTAGCACATACATCATTGAAAAAGGGCCCACAGCCCGTTGACGTTCTTATCTCTGCTTTCCCCCGAAACCTTCTCTCTTCCTGCAGCCTCTTACCGACCTTTTGGCACCGAAAAAAGGTGCGGCAGCACTACTTAATGGACTGACGACGCTGCATATCTATTGTCTGCTGTCAAGAAGGCGCTCAAAAACGCCACCATGCCGATACATTCCATTCTTGATGCCCCATTCGTGTCCGCGCCGATCCAACGAGCGCTGCAGTAGGTGCAGCTTTTGAACAGCACGTCTCTGGGTGGCAGCCTGTAGGTGTCTTCTCACTGAAAATGAAACACCTCAAACTAGAAGCACCACCTTCGGTTGAGAAATGTTAGCGGTCTACCTCGCCATTAAGCACTTTCACAAATTCCTTGAGGGGCTCACATCAACGAAGACCGTAAGCCCTTTACACATGCCACACTGCGTTATCATAGAATGCACTGCACATGAGATCCGCCAACCATGAGATACATCAGAGTTTACAGTGGATGTCCGTCACGTGCAGGGCTGTGAAACACTCCTACGGATAAACTCTTCCTGTGCGGTGTCCTGGCGTCCATCTAATCGCAACGATGCTGAGCTGCATCGTCTTGGTTCTTTATCAACGACCCTATCCTTCGCCGATTGCCCCGTCCGTTTTCCTCGAAGTATCTAGCATGCGAGACACCCTCTGGTGTACTGCGTCTCTTCATGCCTTTGCTTTACCGTCGCGGGATTTTTCATGGAAAGCTGTTTAAGCGACGTTTGTTAAGCGGAATGACCACAGGTAGTGCTTTACCTGTGGTCATGATGAACAAAATACACACCCATCAAGCTCGCTGAACCCACCGATAACACAAACACGAGGAGAGTCCATCGCTTAAGCTCGATTCTTTCGGCCAGACATCAACGTCGACGTCCGGTTTTGAGCTCGAACCAGCCTTAAATTGCAGTGCGTCAATTTTTATAGCACTACCACCACGCCTGTCTTTTTTTTCGGCCCCTGGACGTGTGAAGTTTCCATCTCCACCTGCTTTGCTGTTACCTCCAGCAATCATCAACATCAGCCTAACTACGTCCACAGCAGAACAAAGGCATGTGCCATATCTTTCCAATCAACCCATGCTGTGGCAGATGCAGCCACCCTTTTCTCACAGAGTTCTTAATCTCATCCGTCCAACTAATTTTCTTCCGCGCGCCCCTTGCCACGCTTCCCTTAATTCTCTTGGAATTCGGTCTTGCCTTCTCATTATATGCCCTGCCGAAGCCCATTTCTTCTTCCTGATTTCGACTAGGTTGTCATTAACACGTGTTTGATCTCTGACCCACTCTACCCTCCTATTTCTCTCAGCGTTGCACCTATCATTTTCCTTTCCATAGCTCACTGCATTGCCGTCAACTTAAGCTGAGCCCTTTTCATTATCTTTCAGGTTTCTGCTCAGTAGGAGAGCAGAGGTAAGATACTGCTGTTATATATTTTTCACTTGACACATATCGGCAATTGCTATTCATGATGTGAAAGAACCTCCAAATGTGCTCTACTTCATTCTTATTATTCTAATTATTTCATTCTCATGATCCAGATCTGCGATCACTACATGTCCTAGGTAAAAATATTCCCTTGCCATTTCCTGCAACTTGATACCAACATTTTTTTTTAATTGGTTTTTGGGGAAAGGAAATGGCGCAGTATCTGCCTCATATATCGTTGGACACCTGAACCGCGCCGTAAGGGAGGGGATAAAGGAGGGAGTGAAAGAAGAAGGGAAGAAGGAGGTGCCGTAGTGGAGGGCTCCGGAATAATTTCGACCACCTGGGGATCTTTAACGTGCACTGACATCGCACAGCACACGGGCGCCTCAGCGTTTTTCCTCCATAAAAACGCAGCCGCTGCAAAATTCCGTTTCCTTCCGAGAGGGCTGAACATTATTTTTGTTTTCTGCAGATTAATTTCAATGCGAGAACGCTATTAAAAGAGGTATAGAGAGCGAGAAAGAGAGATCGCTTCTTTCAGAACCTTCTTGCGGTTAAATCCCGTTATTTACTACAGACGCTAGGGCAATTTACTCGTTCAGTTGCGTTAGTAGTGGACGGCGGTGCAGTTACGGCTTCACCAGAAGTCTCTCCAATTAGCCGGGGCGGAAGTGTCTCGCGCTTTCCTCCCCCTTGTCCCCATCATGTGAAGACTGACACTTGAGTGCCTAGTTACGGCAGCGCGCAAATTATCTGAAAAGAATTTATGAGCGTCTTCTCAGTTGACTCACCCTTGAGCCTGTGTGGCTTATTATTCAGCGTTTAGCAGGTTGCAACTGCAAGTGCGCCTGGGTATGATGGTGAAAAAAACAGTTTTTCAGCGAAGGGAGAAAAACGGGCACACGGAGGATGGTGTTTGTGCTATCCGAATGGTACATTCATCTAATCGTATTATGAACAGCATGAAAATGGGGCATTGTAAGAACGACAAATGAGGGTTCCGGTTATCCAGTGAGAGCTTGTTGTACACCCACAACTCTGTCACACACCGAATGCAGAAAAAACAACTTATAGAAGGAATGGGATCCATTGAAATTATATTTCATGAAACACACAAAAATCTAATCTGTTTTTTGGCTTTCTTGTATAGCTTGTGGGCCTTGTCCTATCGAACATCACTTTACAGCCTTTCATTTTCAGATTCTGTAGTTAAACTCCCAAACATTCGATACACTTACTGCCAGGTATCCAGATAAAATTGTAGGGGACGCTTAAGCTCTCCCTTGACAGTACTCCATGATAGCGCTAATGTGTTAATGGCCATATATGCATAACTGATAATTAAGCCCTTAACATTCACAGATGACTGGGAGTTCTCGTACCACTCCTGGCGCTGTGGTACAACGGTTAAGCGATGTGCCACTGCCTCGCGATGGCGGGGGCTGCCACCATTGGGGCTTGTGCGTCCCAGGTTCCTCGTCCCGAGCAACCCCTTGTGACCAATCATTATATTAATTGACAGCTGCCATGGTGCGCAGCTTGCTCACAATCCGGTGGGCTGGTTGTGATGACTCCACAAGGTTACGGGACCTGTGTGGTGCATCACCTCCTAAAATGCTTCTTAAGAAATTGTTGGTCGATTTGTAACTCATGCTCAACAACGCCGACGACCATGGTGGACTTTTTGCGCGCGAAAATTTTACGTCTATAGCGATCAAACGCTCACGATAGATTTCTGGGGCATGCTACGCAAGCAAGGTAGTGGGAATCAGCTTTTTAAGACAGATCTACCTGCAGTATGACTTCACAAATGTTGACCCGAGGCCATTATCTGGTAGCTGTCAGGGTGATGTGGAGGTATATCTTTAAAATCACTAAGTCATTTTCTTAGTGCCATTCACGTATAGTGCAGTCATCAGCTCATTTTTCCTTCAGGGTATACCGCATATAAGAACTAACGTAGAACCAAGCTGAGTGCAAGACGGATGAACGGTGCAGAAGGAGCACTCATGATCATAAGTACAATGTGTCCGCTAAGTTTTTAGAAGATTTCTCTAATAGCGCTGGCAAAGATAAACTGACAATTTCCGTGTTTCTTCCCCTTAATGCAGGGCCACTCGTTCAATTAAATAGGATGCTGATTGCGGATGCGACGTGTGTACGTAACGCATATTATTCATTGCTCTTTCAGTATTTTATGCGGTATGAATCTTTTGACCAAATGAGCGCCTTAGAAATTGGGGCGTCATGGGTGAATTTCCGAGGATTTCTACAAAGAAAAAGGAAAAAAAAGGCAGGTCATGCCCTTCAAAGGCAAGTTTCGAATGCGCTCGCCGCTTGTCAACAGCTGTCGTCAGTGCTGTTTTATTCAGTGCCGCATCGTGAACTATTTGCTTCTGTTAAAACATGCATTGATGAAAGTAGCTCTGTCTGTTACCAAAACGCAGCTGGTATCTGTAGATAAATTTTTAGTCCTTTTAAAATCTTATCTTCGCAGCACTTGTATCTCTTTTGACGAGCAACCTTACTTCCAAAAGAAAGGCCTCTGCATTAGCTCTTGCATAGCCCCTATATTTTACAACATTTTTGTCACTCATCTATCGCTCTTTACATGATCGTTTATTTCATTTTAATAACGATAAAAACCTTGAAGTGTTTCAGTACATGGATGACTTTTTAATTGTTTTAAACAAGCAACAGACTCAGTCGACTGAGACCGCAGTAAACAATGTTTTAGATGATTTTACACAACTTCAAAAAGGGCTAACTTTTATTATGAACTACCGGGTAATGGCGTTATCCAGTTTTCAGATGTATATTTACGTTTTTAGACGGATACTTCTGTTGGGCTTACTCCCCTCGTGCGCGAAAGGGTCTCTTGATGTATAAAACTGCCCACTCAAAAGATGTGAAAAGGGGCATCGCAACCCTCTGCTTAGAGTCCTCGTTCCGGAAGTCGTGCGTGCACGAGATGCAAGATAGCTTTAATAATCAATTGGACACGCTAGTTGAAGCCGGCTTCCCTGAGTCGGTCTTGGTGCCTGAGGCGGAAAAGGTGAAGGCTGGAGCGAACATAAATGAACCGGCGGGAAATGAGAGGCCAGTAGTGGCACTTTACATTAAAAAACTCCCTCATGGTCTGAATAAAGGGGGACCCCGGTTTAATGTGCCGCTGGTTTTCTCTGTCCCCCGCATGTTTGCCCAGCCAAGCCGTCGCATAACTTGCGAAAGCCAAAAGGTCGGCTGTCGAAAGATACATAAGCAGCGTTTCGTAAAGCGCACCACTAACATCTTCTATAAAATTCCACTGTCCTGCGGAGAACGCTGTTTTGGACAGATGGTACGTTGCGTAAATGACCGACTTAGGAAGCATGCAAAAGATATTGAAAAGAAGGAGGGAAAGAGGCTTGTCGAACACTGTAAGGTTTGCACCATCTGCACACCACAGTTCCGCAAGTTGAGGATTCTGGATAGAGGCAGGCACCAGACGGCTCGTGAAACCCTGGAAGCCTTTTACCTAAAAAAAACCGGGTTCGAGCATGGTCAGTGACACTTCAGTTTTCTTTATGAGGCGGAGGGGAAATGTATTTCGCGCTAACTCTGATTGGATTGCTGCTGGCTTACTTCTGTTTGTGCGCGTGCGCTTAAGCAGGGAGGGGTATATATGTCGACTGCTTTCGCCTGATTAAACAGTTGTAGTAAGCGTCTTTGTTGTCCTTTTTCTTGCGTGTGTCTTCGTTGCGCTGAAACTGCTGGTAATATATCCATATGTGGGTCATACTCGAAGTGCTCAAAGTTGCAGTGCGGCAAGTGGGCGGCCGCATAAACGATCTATCCAGCTACGGCCCTTTCTCGAACTTGCTCGTTCGAAGAGCGAATTCGGCGCTGTTGGCTCGTTAAGAAAAGATGCGGCGAGAAACGCCGTTCGTCATAGATTTGTCGCTTATAAGCATCTTATTGGAACTAACTTTACTGCACGACCTCTAAATGCGCGGTTATAATGGCTCTCACAGGGGCTCTGTTTTTTGTGCCGACGTTGCGAGGACAAAGGCAAATACCAGAAATATAGCTGCACAGGTGTGCCATACATTTTGGTCCTGAGTAGAACCAATTACATAGGAGGACGGAAGAAACCTTAGCACCAGAACTGGCCAGGATAGATAGTGCCAGCGTCACTTCCTTCCCTATCTGTGGAGGTTCGCAATGTATCGGATCCTCCACCGCCGATCGTTACAACACGGCAGGAATTTATGAAAGAAATTGTCACTGTGCCCATACCATTGTATAACTCTGCAGAATTGCTTTCCCCTTCGTTTTTCCCCTTTTCGCGGCGCTAAGTTGTTCGTTAACGGGTTTCCATTAAGCCGGAGAGAGGCGTCAACTACTTAGACCTGCGCAAGTGGTATTTTGACATCGCTGCCAAGGTGCCGCATGCTTTAGGCAAATTGCGAAGAGTGACTGCTCAGAATAACTCTTCAACCCACACGTTAGGTGAAGTACAGTGAAAGTCGATAGAATAAATTTCTGCCTATTCCAGAACGTGTTTACGGCAAACAGTGCAGTTCACGCTAGAGTGAGTGATCTGCGCTGCGTTTTCTGCGAACCACAAAAAATCAGGCTTCGAAAACCACTGCTTACAGAGTCTTATGTTTACAGAAGGGTCTAAGATTTTTTGTCTTCGCCGTAAGTACTGCTGCACAGCCAAAATTCAATTACGAATCAACGTCATTCCACTACAAGGCAGAGGCCTCTCTTAAATCTCTCCAATGAACGCCAATGAACGCTGGCCCGTGCCAGCTGCGGCCACGCTGTCCCCGCCAACTTCTTCACCCCGTCCGCCCACATAGCTTTCTACAGCCCCCGCTACACTTACCTTCTGTTTGAATCCAGTCCCTTAGCGTTAAATTCCATCAGTTATTTTGCCTTTGCATTACATGCTCTGCCCAAGTCCATTTCTTGCTACTGATTTCGTATAGTATGTGATTAGCCCGCGTTGCTTCTCTTATCAACTCTACCGTTCCTCTTTCTTAACGTTGCACCAATCATAATCCATTCCTAAGCTTACTGCATTGTTAACTTAAATTGAACCCTTTTCGTCAGCCTTCCTGTTTCTCGCCCATAGGTGAGTGCCGGTAAGATGCAGCTGTCATGCACTTTTCTCTTCAAGAATGTTGGTTAACTGCCATTCAAGATCCCGGAGAACATACCAAGTGCGCTCCACCCCATTCTTCTACTAGTTAATTCACTCTCATGATCCGGATCTGCGGTGGCTGCCTGCCCTAAGTGGACGTATTTCATTACACTTGAAGAATCTCGCTGCTAATTGTAAACTGCTGATTTCTTCTGAGACTGCTGAACATTAGTTTGGTTTTCTGCATATTAATTTTTAAACGAACAATATGGCTCTGAATACGTCATTGGTCCTATATAGAATTTCATCTCCTGAGTGACTTACCAAGGCAATGTCATCAGAGAATCGCAGATTACTGAGGCATTCTTCGTTAACTCTTCTCACAAACTGTTCCCAACCCAGACCTCTGAATACCTCCTGTAAAAAGGCGGTGAATAGCAATAGGGAGCTCGTGTTTCCATGCGGACATTTCTTATCGGACTTTATTTCTCAGTTTATGGAGGGCTCTGGTAGCTGTCCACCCGCTATACATATCTTGGAGTATGTTTACGCAAAACTGCTCTACGGCCTCAGTCCACAATGCCTGTTGACTGCTGAAGTTTCGACTGAGTCGAACGCTTTGTCGTAGATAGATAGATAGATAAAGAGTAGGAGGGAAAGACAGGGATGTTAACCAGAAAGGGGTTCCGGTTGGCTACACTGCACTGGGGAAGAGGGATTAGGGGGCTAAAAGGAGGAAGAGAGGGGGAAAAAGGCATAACACACACACACGCACAACGCTGTCACAATTTGTCACTCAATCCAGTCGCTCTCAAGTAGGCAAAGAGTGCCTTGTATGCCTTGAGGGCAGTCGACTGCTGTGGCCACGGACCGAGGATCTTTTGCTCTGTTAATGGGCGAGGATCGAGGCGGTCCAGGGCACAACACAGTGTATGTCTTGCACTCGCAAATGCAGGGCACTCACAGAGAAGATGAGCGATGGTCTCCTCACAACCGCAGCTTTCACAGGCAGGACTGTCGGCCATCCCCATCCGGAAAGCATAGTGGTTGGTAAAAGCAACGCCGGTCCATAAACGGCATAAAAATGTTGCGTCGCGACGTGCTAAGTTACGTAGAAGACGAAGGCGCCGTCCAGGGTCCAGTGCCTTGAGGCGGAGGTTGGAAAACTCTCCCATGTTCCACGCTAAAAGTGTGAGCTCCAGCGCCAAAGGGCGAAGCCCACACTCTGCGTCAGGTCTTGATATTGGGATCCTCACTGGAAGTCCGTCGTTGTGAGCCGAACGCGCAGCCGCATCGGCCTTGTGATTACCGTTAATACCACAGTGTCCTGGCAGCCATTGAAAAATGATGTCATGACCTTTGGAGACGGTGCCGTGGTACAGTAGACGGGTCTCAGCAAAAAGTTGTTCCTGCGACCCGCGGCGTAGCGCAGCTTGCAGGGCTTGAAGGGCTGCTTTAGAGTCGGTGAAAACCTTCCAGTCATGTGGAGGTTCCTGATTGATGAACTCTACCGCAGCCCGTAAGGCTGCGAGTTCCGCACCAGTTGAAGATGTTGGATAGGTCGTCTTCACTTTCATAAAGATGGATCTGTCCGGTATCACCACCGACCCCGCAGAGCTGGTCGAGTGAACTGATCCATCTGTGTAAACATGTGTGCGGTGACTGTGGTAAGAATGCAGGTGATTCAATGTCAGTTGTTTGAGAGCGGGTAGTGATACACCAGCTTTCTTCGAAATGCAAGGAATATAGAGGTGAACCCGAGGTTCATGAAGACTCCATAAGGGTGAGCACGGTCTTGACGCAGGGGTGAACTCCGATGGAAGATATGCGCGATGAGCTTCAATGACTTTGGCGAATGCAGTACGCGACCTAATTATTGGGAGTGTTGCGAGGTGATGACAGGGAACCCGTGTGAGGTGCAGAATATGTGTTCTCACGGTGTCAACAGCAATGTATGTAGTAACAGGATGTTCCCGCGCAACAAGAACAGTTGCTGCTGTTGATGAACATTTAGGCAGTCCAAGGCAGATACGGAGAGCTTGCGCTTGCACACTTTGAAGAGTCTTGATATTTGTCTTTCTATTAGAACTGAATATCGGAAGACTGTACCGCATGTAGCCCAGAAATAGGGAACGGTACAGTTGCAGCATAAAGCGCACTGATGCGCCCCAGGACATTACCCCGAGGAAGGAGAGGACGTGGACAATCGCAATTAGTCTCTTTTTTATGTCGTAGACACGTGGACTCGACGAGAGCTTCCTGTCGATGACAACACCAAGGAATCTGTGGCTTCTCTCATAGGAAATGGCTTCACCATTAATGCGAATGGTGTAGCGTGACATTATTTTGCGTGTGAACGCCACAACTGAACACTTTTCGGTCAAAATGTTCAGGCCCTGCAAGCGAAGATAAGATGTCAATATCGATGCCGCCTTTTCAAGTCTTGCACGAACTTGAGGACGGGTCGCCCCTGATGCCCAAATACAGATGTCGTCTGCATATACCGAGATCTGAGCAGATTGTGGCAATACGTAGACCAGGCCGATGAGAGCAAGGTTGAAGAGAACTGGACTCAGCACTCCACCCTGAGGGACTCCGCGCGAATTTCGATGTAAGGACGTTGTTCCGTCCGCAGTCAGGACAAAAAACTACCTCTCTGATAAATAGGCGCGTATCCAGCAGAACGTGCGGCTTCCGATCTCAGCAGCTTCCATTGCGTCCAAAATGGCCTGATGCGTTACGTTGTCGTACGCGCACTTGATATCCAAAAACAATGCCACGGTCAATTTTTTGAAACTTTTGCTGTGGTGCACCGACGTTACAAGGTCAACCACGTTGTCGATAGAAGAGCAGCCCCTTCGGAACCCAGACATGAAGGTTGGATAAATCTGATATCGCTCCAAGTACCATTCCACGCGTGTGAGCAGCATTCTTTCCATGAGTTTGCCGACGCAGCTGGCGAGTGCAGTTGGACGGTATGAAGAAAGGTCGAGCGTTGATTTCCCCGGCTTAAGAAGTGGAACCAGACGACTGGTCTTCCAATCATGAGGAACTATGCCAGCAGTCCATGACTTGTTATAAGTGTCCAAAAGAGCCCGTCGAGCTTCTTTGCCAAGGTTGGCAAGTGCGGAGTACGCCACACCATCGGGCACTGGTGATGATGACCTTCTACAACAAGCCAGCGCAGCATCAAGTTCTTCCATGGAGAATAGTGCATCCATCCGAGAATCCCGTGAGGGTAGAATATTGTTGCAGTTCAGCGTTGCGCCTGGATTCGGAGGGCGTGTTATTCTTTCGCACAAATCTTCAGCTATCTCAACCACACTGCGCCCTTGGTGGAGCGCTACGGATTTGAACGGGTAGCGCTGTTGAGGGTACGTGCGAAGACCCCGAATTACACTCCAAACGCGTGACAAAGGCTTCCGTGGATCAAGTGTTTGGCAAAATATCCTCCACCGTTGTGTTTGCAGTGCCTGAATTCTGCGCTGAATCTTCTTCTGTATGCGCCTAGCATCTCATAGGTCTAGGCGCGACTTTGTGCGTTGGTATCTGCGCTCTGCCCTGCGCCGCTGTGATCGCAATCGCTGCAATTCGAAGTCAAAATCGGTGTAGTTAGCGACAGGGTTAAAGGGGCAGGTGGCGTGTTCCATGGCCTCCTTAATGTTTTGTTCAAGACCGGCAGAGAAGCCCTCTACGCAAGCAGCCTCCATAAGTAATTTAAAAACTGTCCAGTCAATGCGCTGCCTACACGTAGCTGAGGAAAATGTGGAATGGCCGGTAATAATCAGATAGGTTGGGATATGGTCGCGTCCATGGGTTTCTACATTCGAAAACCACCGGACGCTGTTGTTAAGGCACTTTGAAACGAAAGTCAAGTCCAAGCAGCTGCTATAAGTCACCCCTCGAATATAGGTCGGGCTTCCGTCATTCAGGCACTGGAGGTCATGGTCAGAGGCGAAGGACATAAGCTGTCTTCCCCTAACGTCCATCCTAACGCCTCCCCACATGGTGCGATGAGCATTGAAGTCACCCATAATAACCCACGGAGCAGGTGTAGCTGCCATCAAACCACTCAACCTTCTGGCATCGAAACGACTTGATGGCGCCAAGTACATCGCCAGTAGCGTAAACGTCAGGTAACGGCTCTTCACTGTCAGGCAAACGTACTGATTGTCTTCGTTCGGAGGAACTGAATGTTGCACATATATAAGTTCACGTCGAAAGTAGACTATGACTTTGCTGGATCTGTTGCACGTGGGTAATGAAAATGCCTCGTAACCGGATATTCGCAAAATTGCCGGGGTCTTCGGTTCACAAATCACAAGAACGGGGAAGTGATTCTCGTAGACGTAGTGCCGTAAATCGGAAATCCGGGACTGGAGCCCACGAGCATTCCATCGGAAAATGAAAGCTTGCTTGACTTTCTTTTGAAAAGACAGGTGCGAAGGAGCCATGATGCCGTCTACTGTAGAGCCGCAAGAACTGGATGTAGCGCGTCCAGCACTTGAAGTGCGCAATGTGCTGCTGGCGCGTGTAGGCTGGAAAGCAGAGCACGTATGGCATTCATTAGTGTCGTGAGCATTGCAATCACTTGCATATCTGGGCCATGGCCTTGATCGTGCCTGTTGGCTGGGTCAGTCGTAGGCGCTGCACACTGCCCTGAGTGCGCCAACATCCCTGACGCAGTTGGCGTAGAAGGCTTTGGCAGTTGTGCCAAGTTGCATCTGAGGCAGCAGGTCCAGCCTCACCAAGGGCCGGGCTCCCTTGATTTGGTACGCTTTTTGGTGGAAGCAGACAAGCTGCAGTTGGGTTTGGGGCATTATTGCCAAATGTGACTGCTTTCTTTGACGACCTTCGGCGGCGCGAACGACGTCGTCGCACCTTTGCGGCGGCTTGTTTGTGCGTAGAATGGTCTCGCACCATTTGCTTCAGTACCGCCCGCTCGGTCTTTAGACGGGGGCAGTCTTTCGAGGAAGAGTCATGAGGGCCGTGGCAGTTGGCGCACTTCAAGGTAGTCGCGCGGCAAACATCACCGCTGTGTGACTCGGAGCATCGCGGGCACACGATGGAGTTGATGCAGACGCCGCTCACGTGGCCGATCCTCATGCACTTCCTGCATTGAAGTGGCTTAGGCACAAAAGGTCGAACTGGATGACGAAAGTGCCAAACCTTCACGTAAGATGGTATGCAGTCACCCTTGAAGGTCAGCTTGATGCATGGAGATCTGCCTAACCACTGAACTTGAATGATGGAAATGCCGTCGGTTGCCGGCTTGATCAACATGGGTAAATCTGCATCACAGATGGCGATATCGACGTTGTAGATTACGTCAGCCGTAGTGCAGCTGTCCTGGAGAATAAAGGGGCGTACACTGATGTTGCCGAGTTTTGTGATTGCGGTTAAATTCTCTAGTGAACTTCGCTCCACCAAATCAATGGCAATGACGTTTTTGAACGGGTTGATTCTGACATCTTTTATGCCTCCCGGTACAATGCTCTCCAGATAAATAGAGATGGCTTGCCTGTTCAGTAGGTTCAAGTTGTCCATTGAGTTCAACGGCACAAACAAGGCTGTATGCGCTGAGCAACTTCGCGCGGTGATGGTCGTTGGCGTTCTTGATGAGGACACCGTTGACGTGCTCGATGAGGACGATTCGGCTTGTCGACGCAGTCTGCGCATGGCCTTCTTGCCAATAACCGGTATGAAACCGTCGTCAGCCGAGGACGAGGAGTCTTCACTTGGCACAAAGTACACAACAGTGCCCTGGCTGCTCGAGTCACTATGGCGGTGCAGGCGCTTCCTCTGGGCGGCTGCTGCCGACCCACCGGGTTCCAATAGAGGCACAGTAGCCTCCACGTCCATCGCCCTGGCAAAAAGGAAGCGGCGCCTCCCTGATTATAGCACAAATTACCAAAAAACTGCACAGACGTGAAGGCAGCGTTATGATACAGAACAACTTCGTCTTCGTCTTCCCGCTTTGTCGTAGACTATAAAGGCTATATATGGGTTCGTTATACTCTGCGCGATCCCTGTACCACGTTTTTGATAGTGTGAATATTGTCACCGGCGAAAATACAGAGAACAAAGCTGTTCACTCGGGCGAGGTTTGCCAACCCCGCCGCGCTCGTTCTGGACAAAGAAGACGTTCGGCCACGCGCTCGGGAACACAGTTCGACCTCCAGGTGGCGCCGGCAGAAAGTCAGCAGCGTGGCATTGCCCCTCCCATCTAAGAGCCATCGACTCGATGCCGCACGCGAGGGGAAGAAAAAAAATAAGGCGAAAAGTTAATGGCGGGGTTGGGTCCGGGGCTAACGGGAATAAAACGGCTTCATTCGCGCCACGTGGACGACCTCGGACGTCGGGTGTCGAGAGGACCGGACAGTTCCTTGAGGGAGCACCTCGTAGGTCACCGCGCTGAGGCGGCGTAACACCTGGTACGGACCAAAGTAACGGCGAAGAAGCTTCTCGGAGCGCCCTCGCAAACGAATTGGGCTCCACACCCAGACTTGGTCACCGGGTGTGTAAATCACCTCCCTGCGGCGGAAGTTGTAACGCTCGGCGTCGCGTTGTTGTTGGCACCGGATTCGCTGTCGAGCAACTTGGCGAGCAACTTCGGCGTCACGGACAAATTGGTCGGCATCCACGACAGAAGAGGGAGTAGGATCCGGAAGAAGCATGGCGTCCAGCATGGTCAAGGCTTCGCGACCGTGCACCAAATGGAAAGGAGTGAAGCGCGTCGTTTCGTGAAGCGCAGTGTTGTACGCGAACGTTATGTAAGGAAGTATCCGGTCCCAGTTCGCGTGGTCATCGTCGACATACATAGAAAGCATATCGGCAATTGTCTTGTTAAGCCGCTCAGTCAGTCCGTTGGTTTGCGGATGGTAAGCCGTTGTCTTTCGATGACTGGGGCCACTGAGTCGAAGTACCTCGTTCTTAAGTGCCGACGTAAACGGGGTTCCCCTGTCAGTTAATACGACCGTTGGAGCTCCGTGACGAAGCACAATGTTATGAATTAAAAAACTTGCGACTTCGGCGGCGGTACCACGGGGAAGGGCCTTGGTCTCACAGTAGCGGCTGAGATTGCCAGTGGCAACAACAATATAACGGTTACCCATGGAAGACTCCGCAAATGGACCGAGTAAGTCCATGCCGACCTGTTGAAATGGGAGGCGCGGGGGATCGATAGGCTGCAGGAGCCCGGCTGGTTTAGTCGGTGGCGTCTTCCGGCGCTGACATTCTCGGCAGGTTCGGACGTAACGGCGGACAACCGCAGCAAGCTTGGGCCAGTAGTACTTGGTGCGTATGCGCGCCAACGTGCGGGAAAACCCGAGATGGCCCGAAGAAAGGTCGTCGTGGCACGCGCGCAGAACTTCGTCACGAAGCGCAGCTGGCACTGCAAGCAGATAGACAGTGTCCGTTGGGCCGTAGTTCTTTTTGTAGAGTACCCCATCGCGCAAGCAAAACAATGACAGTCCGCGCTTGAAGAGCCGAGGTGGAGATGGGGCGATTCCTTCAAGGTATTCTATGAAGGGCAGCAGGTCAGAATCGGCCCTTTGTTGTTGTGCAAGGGTGGACGTGGTGAGAGCACCAAGAAAAGCGGAATCGTCGTCGGACTCGTCAGTGGGGCACAGGATTGGGGCGCGGGATAGACAGTCAGCATCGCTGTGTTTCTGGCCAGACTTGTGCACGATGGTGACATCAAATTCTTGTAACCGAAGACTCCATCGAGCATGCCGCCCCGAGGGATCCTTCAGGTTCGCCAACCAACAGAGTGAATGGTGGTCGCTCACGACCCGAAACGGGCGGCCATACAAGTACGGACGAAATTTCGTAACGGCCCACAGCACAGCTAGACATTCCTTTTCCGTTGTGGAATAATTGACTTCTGAACGGGACAAAGTGCGACTGGCGTAAGCAATCACGCGTTCTAGACCATCCTGCCGCTGAACAAGGACCGCGCCGAGGCCAACGTTACTAGCATCAGTGTGCAGTTCAGTGTCGGCCTCTTCGTCGAAGTGGCCAAGCACAGGCGTACACTGCAGACGGGACTTGAGTTCTGTGAAGGCGCTGTCCTGGTCTTGGCCCCAGATGAAGGGTTCAGAATCCTTCGTCAGGCGGGTCAAAGGCTCTGCTAGCCGGGAGAAATTGGGAACAAACCGGCGATAGTACGCGCAGAGGCCCAAGAAACGACGCAGGCTCCGTTTGTCTGTTGGCTTAGGGAAGGCAGCTACGGCGGCCGTCTTTTCGGGATCTGGACTAACACCTCGTGTGCTGACAATGTGACCAAGAAACTTCAGCTCTCGAAATGCAAAGTGACATTTCTCTGGCTTGAGAGAGAGACCAGCGAACGTATGGCCTCGAAAACAGCGCGCAAGCGTTTCAGGTGCTCATCAAACGTGTCAGAGAAGACCACGACATCGTCAAGATATACGAGGCATGTCTGCCACTTCAGACCGGACAGCACGGTGTCCATCATTCGTTGGAACGTGGCAGGGGCCGAGCACAAGCCAAAAGGGAGTACCTTAAACTCGTATAAACCGTCAGGCGTAATAAAGGCGGTCTTCTCTCGGTCACGTTCGTCGACCTCTATTTGCCAATGCCCACTGCGGAGGTCAAGGGATGAAAAGAAGGTGGCATGGCGCAGGCGGTCTAGGGAATCATCAATGCGGGGCAGAGGGTACACATCTTTTTTCGTGACGGTATTCAGGCGCCTGTAATCGACGCAGAACCTGAGGGTGCCATCTTTCTTCGTGACGAGAACAACAGGCGATGCCCAGGGGCTCGTGGAAGGTTGGATGACGTCGTCCTGGAGCATCTGTGTAACTTGGCGGCGGATGGCATCGCGTTCTTTGGAAGACACGCGATAAGGGCGCTGGCAAATTGGTCTTTGGTCGTCAGCAACGACAATTCGATGCTTGGTAAGCGGCGTCTGTCGGACCTTGGAAGTTTCCGCAAAACAGTCGCGGAAGGAATAGATTAGGCTTTGCACGCAGTTTTTCTGACTGGCCGAGAGGTGCGGGTTCACGTCAGTCGGAATGGCTGTAGCCGTCGCGTCGGCGAGGTCTGACGTGGTTGATAAAGAGCACTGCCTCGTACACTCTCCAAGCTAGTCAAAATAAGCGACGACTTCTGACTTCGTCAAATGTTGCGGTTCACGAGTAAAGTTCGTGACTAAGATTTCGGTACGACCATTGGCAAGGTCTACTAGGCCTCGGGCGACACAAACTTGCCGAGCGAGTAGCAGGGACATGTTCGCTTCAGCAATGCCAAGAGCGCTGGTGCTGTCAGTACACTCGACTGTGACGAACTTGCTGGCTCGCGGAGGGATTGTTATGTGGTCGTCACACATGCGCAACATTACTTTACAGGGCTCGGTGGTTGTGTTAACGGCTCGCTGGGCGGAAAAAGATACCATGAGTTCCTGAAGGTTTATGATCGCACCATACCCGTGAAGGAAATCCATGCCCAGTATGAGGTCCTTTGAACAGTCAGCTAACACGGCAAAGGAGCCGGTGAAAGTAAGACCACGGATTTGGATGTGGCAAGTGCAGACGCCGATTGGTGTCACGACATGGCCACCGGCAGTGCGGATCACGGGTCCACACCAAGGCGTCAGAACCTTACGGAGTGTCATGGCTAGCTCCCTGCTCATCACAGAAAAATCAGCGCCGGTATCGACGAGTGCGGTCAGTTCATAACTGTCGACGGTTACTAAAATTTCAGCGGAAACTAATCGTTCGCAGCACGTCGGCGAGGTCTTCGGATCGCGTCGTTGACGCTCGGGCCGTCGCGTCCAATCGTCGGGTGGAGGCTGTTGACTTCGTGCAGCGGCGGCGGCCCTACCCCCGGAGGACGCCGTCTTCAGTTTTCCCGCCGAGGGGACGTGCCTCCGAACTGACCGGAGGTTGAGGGCCGACTGGGCGTAGCAAAGCGCCTCGGGGATGGCGATCGCGACTGTCGCCGCTGTGAGGTCGGGGGCGGCACTTGAGAGTTCAGGTACTCCTCTATGTCCCGCGGTCTTTCACCATAGCGCGGTCGAGGCGCGTCCGGTGGGAATCCTCTCAGACCCATCCGCCGGTACGGGCAATTCCGCAGAACATGGCCGGGCTCCCCGCAGTGGTAGGAGAGCGGACGATCGTTGGACGTTCGCCACACGTACGCTTTGCGGAATGGAGGGCACGGGTCCTGCTGCTGCTCGATGGGACGCACGTAACGATGGGGTGGTGGTTGTTCGGCAACGGGGCGAAACGCTTGCGGCGCCGAGGCAGGTCGGCGCAGGGCATCGCTGTAGGACATTACGTGCGGCTCCGAAAGAGGTGCTGGGGGTGGCTGCACCGCTCGCCGGATTTCGTCACGGAGAACATCGCCTGTCGAAGGTACGCTTTCTGACGGAGCACTCAAGTGGAGGTGTCGCAGTTCTTCGCGGACAATGCTCCGCACAAGCGCTCGCAGCGCCTCATCCCCGGGGCCTGGCAAGGACGTGCAGTACTGAGCGGCCGCTACATTTGCCTGACGGCCGTATTGGGCACTCCGTTCCTGCAAGGAACGTTCTATGTTCGTCGCTTCCTTGGCAAAGGCGGCGACAGTTCTCGGAGGGTCGCGCATGAGGCCAGGTCCTTTACCCCACGCATAAGGTGCCTCACCTTTGTAGCTTCGGGCATGGCTGGGTCGGCCCGATTGAAGAGGCGGGTCATGTCCTCAATAAACATGGCCACGCTCTCGTTGGACTGCTGTGACCTGGAGCGAAGGGCAAGTTCGGCATTCTCCTTTCGCTCGCTCGAACTGAACGTGGCGAGCACCTCGCGGCGAAAAGCTGCCCAGTTAGAGAAGGACGCCTCGTGGTTCTCGAACTACGTTTTCGCCGAGTCTTGCAGTGCGAAGTACACGTTCAGCAGCTTTCGCTCGTCGTCCCATTGGTTGAACGCGGCCACACGGTCAAAACCGGCCAACCAATCTTCTACATCCTCGAACCGGTCGCCCTGGAAGGATGGTGGCGACCGAGGTGCAAGAAAAACGAACGGCGGGGCACTGCCGAAGGACTGACCTGTCTGGCTGCCAGTGGCGGAAGTCATGGCCCGAGCAGGAATCGTGAGTGGCTCAAATTCGGGTTGCAGGCCTCGCAGGCGACTGCTCGCTTTGTGGACAGGTGTGGCGTCTGCTCGTCGGGGAGAAGCGTCAGGGCTATCGTCCCGGTCAGCGTACATGGGATGATACCCAGCACGGCTCCACCAAAAAAATGTCACCGGCGAAAATACAGAGAACAAAGCTGTTCACTCGGGCGAGGTTTGCCAACCCCACTGCGCTCGTTCTGGACAAAGAAGACGTTCGGCCACGCGCTCGGGAACACAGTTCGACCTCCAGGTGGCGCCGGCAGAAAGTCAGCAGCGTGGCAATATGATGTGTGTCGACTACACTTTAGTGATTTCGCAGGTGGTTTTGGATCGCTTTGTGAGAGAGGCAGTGATGCTGTCCAGGTTGTTTGGGGCACCCGCAAGTTGAGTCGTCTGAATTTGTACAGACGGCCGCGATGTCTTGATAAACTTTAGGAAAGCCTGCGTGGTAATTTGGTTGATAGACTTCTGATGCTGTCCTCACTCAGCTTTCATTCCCTTGATAGATACCACATAGGCAACCATTCGTAGGCTGATCGTTCTGTGATTTTTCAACTCTTTGACATCTGCGTTTATATAGCTTAAAAGGGTGTAAGCGTTCTTCCAAGTTTCTGGTACGCTCTAGGCCATATGACATTGCGCATACAGGGTGGCTAGTTTTTCTATCACAATCTCCCCTCTCTTTATCAAAAGATCGGCTGTTACCTGATCTTCGCCAGTACTCTCCCTGTTTTCACTCATCCTGAATCTTTTTTTACTTCCTCTTCTTTTACTGGCTGGATGTCCCATCGCTGTGCGCTATTGCCTCTCTCATTACCGCACTGATTACATTGGCTACAGCACGGACTTGTGCAGCACTGTTCAGCTACTCCAACTATCTTATCCATATTGCTATCCATTTTAGCCCTTTTTTTTTCTCTTAACGAATTCATCTGGTTTCTAGCTATGCCTAGTTCCTTCAATGCTTTTAAACTCCCTTCGTTATTTAGGCAATGTTTGATTCGCTCTATATTAATCTTCCTGATGTCGGCAGCCTTGCGGTTATTGATTTACTTTGATAGCTCTGCCAGTTCCGTTCTCTCGGTGAGGTTAGACACCTTCGTGCTTTGGCGTTTCTTATTCAGATCTTTCGTGTCCTGTGAAAGTTTGCCACTATCCTCTCGAACCAACTTACCACCTATGTCTAATTTGTATTCTGTAAAAATAGCTGTGTTATTATAGTTCACTGCTTGAACATCAAGCTGGTCGTCCGTAGTTAAAGCAGAATATCTAGTCTGCAACGATATCCTGAATTCCTCTACTTTCTTGCTATCCGTTAACTCTTTATTGGGCTTCCGCATCACAACTTTCTTCCACTCCCTCTTCAAGTTCAGAATAATTTCAGACCTTTACATCCTGTGGTCGCTACAACGCACCTTTCCGAGGACCTCCACATTCTGCACGACGCCAGGTTGAGCGCACAGTAAGAGGTCTGTTTTTTTTCTTCTCTGCATTGAGGCTCTTTAAAGTCCATTTCCTGTTTTGTCGTTTTTCGAAGAAGGCATTTATCATACTTCATTCATTCATACTTCATTCATACATCATTTATCATATTTCATTCTGTGATCTCTACTAAGAACTCCCCCTTGCTCTTCCTAGAGCCTGTGCCGCAGTCACCTACTACCTTGTCTGCAGCCTGATTCTTCCCAATCTTGGCATTGAAGTCGCGAACCACTACAGTGTATCCTCATTGAAGCTTTCTGCGATCTCTTCGTCATAGCTAGATGTAGGCGCGTAGGCCTGTACCACCCTCACTTTGTACCTTTTATTAAGGCTAATTACGGTAACTGCCACCCTCTCGAATAATAATATAGAATTCCTCTATATTGCCAGCTAAATCATGACTGGTGACGAATCCCACACCTAATTCTCGTCTGTCCGCTAATTTACGATATCACTTTACGTGCCAGCCCTGTAACACTATATGCTTAATGTTTCCTACTAACCTCACGAAGCCCTATGACATCCCAATTAATACCCTCTAGTTCCGCTAACAGCCCTGTGAGACTAACGTCGCTAGGTAAGTTTCTAGCGCTAAACGTTGATAGGTTCAGTTTTCATTGGCTGCCTATCCGGGATCAGATATTCTTAGCACCCTCCACTGCGTCACAGGTCTGACCGCCGCCATGGCGAATTGCTCCGCAGCCACTGGGGACCGAGGGCCGAGGATTGCATACTTGAGTGGATCGCTTCAAACATTGGCGCCAGGAGTTGCCGATTGCTGGCACTACGGCAGAGATATTTGCTGCAGCCCTAATGACGGGCTGCGTGTCTCATTTCGGCCGGTCCTTCGTTATCCCCATCGATCGCGGCCGCCAGTTTCATTTGGCCCTGTTCACCGCTCTTGCCAATATCCTGCGCGTCATACACAGCCATGAAATCGTCTACCGCCCTTCGGCGACGGGCATATTGAACGGCTCCACCGACAATTCCTCACCACATATCAGCCACGGGACCGCTCACCCGGCAATCTTAGCGTGGTCCTTCCGGGAATCCGCTATGCACATAAGGTCGACCTGTTCTACTCTACTGACATTTATTCAACGTCGCTACTTTGCGCCTGCCTGGAGGATTCTTCTTGGCCCATCACTGCTGTCTGTCCATCACGCTTACATTTACATCCTGAGTCTGCGCAGAACATTTCAAATCCTTACTCCTGTCATGACTGAGGACCGGCAGCCACGGCCCGTATTTATCCACCGGGATAAGTACTCCAGCCGCCATGTTTTCGTGAGGAGAGACACCGTCCGTCAACCTCTAATAAAGGCCTTCAATTTACCGTTCCGCTTCCTCCAATGTATGAACAAGACGTTCACGTTAGAAAAAGGAGTAATAACTCATCGCCATCCACTCATGCACAGCCTTACGGCTACAAAGGAAAGCTATAGACCTTTCTCAGAAACCTCGTAGTTAAACAGATATCTCCACCTTGGTGGATTCTTCTAAAACATTTGACCAACTTTCAAGTCAGACTTTGTTAAGATGTCATGCGTACTGACAGAATCAAAGCGGCCTACGTTGCCGCTCCTGCACCCGTTTTCCCTTCACTCACTCTTTCCTCGACCATGCCATTTTTCTCTCCGGTCTCAACCAAGCCCGTCCACTGGGCTGCTCCTGTGGGCTCCGCTCTTATGTAAATTGTTATCCAAATCGGCCTAATGTGAATTTATAAGAACTGATCTTATGCGAATTTCTGAATATCATTCCAAGCATTCCTGATTAGTCGCGCCGCCTACACGCACGTTAGAGCCGTCTGCGTCACACCGAATTCAACCGCCCCAATCGGCACATCCGATCGGCCGTCAAATTGTGCCTGGGTGTCGCCTCTCACGCAGCCACCTCTCCAACATTTCAGCTGGACACATAGCGCTGTCGAGGAGCTGATCGATACGCACAAGCCGGCGAGGGGCTCGAAGGGGCCACACATTTCTCCACTATCTCGACTATCACGAACAAGACAACGCCCTCACTCTGAAGCCCGCCACTATAGCCCCAGAGTTCGGGTGAGAATCTAAGTGCAGCCGCTCTCCACAAGTATGTACGCCGAGGTGCACGAACGACAAGTGGGCATGAGCCCAGCCAATCCAGCGTCACTGCGGCAATTACCGGCGTGCCTTCTTTGTCCACGAAGCATTCCGCCCTTTAGGCATTCACAGCCATGGAGCTAGCCGTTATAAATGTGAGTGGTTAAACCGCTGTATAGGGCTCCGTGTTCCCATGAGCTCAGGCGGCAGGGCGGAGCAGGCTGCCATAGCACTTGCCCTCACATGCACCTACCAACAGCCCTCACAAACCCTCCGCGAAGGGATCCGAGCCGACCCTCACGGGCGCCCGGCGCCCACACCAACCTACCCGGTCCGAATAGGTTTTCCAAAGGTGCACTTCAGAACGAATGTCCTACTTCTCCTCCTCTTGGGAAGCTTACCTCTGCGGCACTAACCCGGCTGACGAGCGACGACTGGTAGAACGTTTCTTTCGGATCATAGCCGCCAACAGAGCCCTGGACTGCGGGCCCCGCCTGGGCAAAGTCATTTATTTTACCATGAGCCCAATTTCTGGGCATTCCTTTTATATTGCCACGGACCTGGCTCGAGCTACCTGCGCGCTAAGCCGTGACGAGGACGAAGTGGTCGCGTTCGCGTGAGGCGCGCTCGAGCTGGCTCTGTTCTGGGCGATTAAAAACCTCGGCCGTTCTGCGGTCCCCCCTCTACGTCTACGACTGTTCTCCGTCTGGCCTGTGACATCTGGTGGAGGTCGCTTGGGTATTCTCGGCTGATGCTCCATCCTTCCTCGGAGAGCCGAAGCACAAGCCCGGTGCCTTTTGTGTGAACCCCCGTCCGTCGTGTCAGCCGCAGGCTCCGCGGCTTGTCTCCAGAATTCGGACTCCAGCCTCAAGAGAGCGCACCCATGGCTACGACCACGGCAGCAAGGTCAGACAGCGATACCTGCTTCTTTTGTGAGCCTGCAAAATCCCCGGATCCCGAAGCCCTTTCACGGCGGATACTCGGAGGACGCCCAAGACTGGCTTGATCAGTTCGAGCGCGTTGCGCGTTTCAACGGCTGGGACGACAGTGCTAAGATCCGGAACGTTTACTTCAGCTTAGAAGACGCCGCTCGGATCTGGTACGAAAACCGCGAGACGAGTCTAACGACGTGGCAGGACTTTCGTCGCCAGCTGTTGGAGACTTACACCAGCAGCGATCGCCGTGAACAGGCCGAGCGTGAATTGACCGCTCGCATTCAGCTACCAAACGAGAACGTAGCGATGTACGTGGAGGAAGCGACGCGCCTCTGCAACCGAGCGGACCCGACCATGACGGAAGAGAAAAAGCTCAGACACCTGATGAGAGGCGTGAAAGAGCAATTGTTCTGCGGTCTTGTGCGAAGCCCGCCCAGAACAGTCGCCGAGTTCCTCTCCGAGGCTGTGCTCATGGAGAGGGCGCTCCAGCAACGGTACAATTTCTACGACCGGCAGCTAAACCCTATCTCGGCTCTACACCCCCTGGATGCTGCTTCGGGGGCCAATACAAGCTCCCTTCGGGACATCGTGCGTTCTGTGGTCCGTGAGGAGCTGCAGAAACTTCAAGGGATTTTTCCTGTGGACTCTCTGACTAGCGCCATTCGGGAGGAAGTTCAGCAGGCGCTCAGATCGCCCGTCGCTCCAGTAGAGCCGCCACCACAGCCAGCTGCTTGGCCGCCAGCGACGTATGCGGACGTGCTGCGCCGTCCTGCGCCGGTTACCTGCGCGCCACCGTATGCCCCTTCGGTAGTCGCAGTACACGCCGAGCAGCCGGTTCCCTACTGGCAAGCTCGAGGACAGGCGCCGAGGAAGACCGATATTTGGCGTGCGCCAGACCGACGTCCCCTGTGTTACCATTGTGGCGAGGCCGGTCACATCTTCCGGCGGTGTCCATATCGGCCTCTGGAATTGCGAGGCTTGTCTGCAGGTAGTCCCCGTCCGCGGCATGCCGAACAGCCTCAGGAGTTTGACGAATACGTCACCCGCCGGCGTGGTTCACCACCTCCTCCGCGCCGAACGTCCCGATCGCCCTCACCTCGCCATCCGTCGCCTCATTAGTCCGGTTATGGACCTGGTGCACAGCGTGGGTCCTCGAGCCCGCACCGGGAAAACTAGTACAGGCGACCTTTGGAGGCGAGGCCGCCGAACGTCGTATTGCCGAAAAGCTTCCACCGACGCGCCGACTGACCCTTCCCGAATCGACGACCACGATACCGATGACGACGACGACGACGACGAAGACGGCGCCGACGACTGGGTCTGGTAAGACCAAGGTCTCCCTTGACATACCCGTGCTGATTGACTCTAAGGAGGTTAGCGCACTAGTGGATACGGGTGCGGACTACTCGATAATGAGCGGTAGGATGGCGAAGGTGCTGAAGAAAATTATGATGCCGTGGGCAGGGTCACAGATACGTACGGCTGGTGGCCACGTGGTTACGCCGCTCGGAATGTGTACGGCAAGAATTACGGTGCGCGGATGCACGTTCGTGGCAACGTTCCTCATTTTGCCTGAATGCTCACGAGACGTCATTCTCGGTCTCGACTTTCTTCGAGAAAATGGTGCGACTATAGACCTTCGAAATCGATTGGTTACATTTTCAACTGAACTCGCTGCCACCAAACCCGCCCCCGAGAATTGCAGAGCCGCACTGCGTATATCCGACGATGCCGTAACGGTGCCTCCACGGGCGAGTATTCTGGCTAGGGTCACTTGCGACGCGCCACATTGCGGACAACGTGTTGTTGAGCCAAATGTCTCTCTTTTGCTCACCATAGGTGTTTGCGTAGCAAGAGGGCTCGCCTTTCTATCTGACGGTCGCACTGAAGTCCTCGTGACCAATTTCAGTAATGAACACCGCCATTTATTTGGTGGCACAGCCATCGCCCACGTCGACCCCGCCCAAGGGATGGCTGAGTGTTTCGCATGCCTAGAAGACACACCTGGTGAAGTTGACGAAGATGCAGTACGCGCCGTTCACATAAACGAGGGCCTCCCGCCCGCAGAAAGGCAGCAATTGCAAGAATTGTTGCTGCAGTTTAAGGACTGCTTTACCTCGTCGTCTAAGGTACGTCAGACGCCCATCACTAAGCATCGGATAGTCACGCACGATGGCGCGCGCCCAATACATCAACAGCCTTATCGCGTATCTCCCCGAGAGCGGGAGGCCATCCAAACGCAAGTGAAGGAGATGCTCAATGATGACATAATCCAGCCATCGAATAGTCCGTGGTCGTCTCCTGTCGTTCTCGTAAAAAAGAAGGATGGCACGCTGCGCTTCTGTGTGGATTGCAGAAAACTTAACAGCGTAACAAAAAAAGATGTCTATCCGCTACCTCGTATAGATGATTCCCTCGACAGACTGCGCCAAGCAAAATACTTTTCTTCGGTAGATCTGCGCAGCGGATATTGGCAAATAGAAGTTGATGAGAGGGACCGGGAGAAAACCGCCTTTGTCACCCCGGACGGCCTCTATGAATTTCGTGTGCTCCCCTTCGGAATCTGCTGTGCTCCAGCAACGTTCCAGCGAATGATGGATACCGTGCTCACCGGCCTTAAATGGCAAACATGTCTAGTATACCTGGATGATGTAATCATTTTTTCAACAACGTTTTCGAAACATTTGCAGCGACTCAGAGTGGTGTTAGAAGCCGTCCGATCAGCTCATCTTACTCTAAAGCCGCAAAAATGCCATTTTGGATTTACTGAATTGAAGTTTCTCGGGCATGTCGTCAGCTCCGAGGGCATCCGGCCAGACCCTGACAAAATTTCTGCCGTCGCGGACTTCCCGGTTCCCACTGATAAAAAAGCCGTCCGACGATTTCTAGGCCTTTGTTCGTACTACCGACGTTTCATAAAAAACTTTGCTATCTGGCCAGTCCTCTGACGCGCTTGACACGAGATGAAGAGCCATTTTTGTGGGGTGCCGAGCAGCAAACTGCTTTTGACGATCTACGACGTCGGCTACAATCACCACCAGTACTAGCCCATTTTGACGATAATGCCGCCACTGAAATTCACACGGACGCCAGCAACGTCGGTCTTGGAGCGGTTCTCGTCCAGCGTCCGAACGGTGTCGAAAAAGTAATCGCTTATGCTAGCCGTGCACTTTCCCGTGCAGAGTGTAACTACTCTACAACTGAGAAGGAATGTTTGGCCGTAGTATGGGCCATCACAAAGTTCCGCCCCTATCTGTATGGCAGGCAGTTCAAGGTTATTACTGACCACCGCTCATTGTGCTGGTTGACAAAGTTGAAGGACCCATGTGGCCGCCTAGCACGTTGGGCATTACGCTTACAGGAATTTGACTTCACGATCATCTACAAGTCTGGTCGCAAGCACACCGACGCTGACAGCTTGTCGCGTTCACCCGTGCAATCTTACGAAGGTAACGCAGAAGACGAAGCATTCCTTGGTGCAGTCACGTCGTCCGACATCATCGCACAACAACGTGCGGACGACGAGTTGAAGCTGCTCATGGAGCATCTAGAAGGTCACCATCCCTCGATACCCTCCCACCTGGCTCGTAGGCTGCCATCCCTATGTTTTCGAGGCGGAGTGTTGTATAAGAAAAACTCCGCCTCCAGTGGTAAGAGTTACCTTCTGGTTATACCAGCCGCCCTCCGCCACGAGATCCTCGTCGCCTGCCATGACGAGCCGACCTCTGGGCACCTTGGATTCACGCGCACACTTGCCAGAGTGCGGAAGAACTACTATTGGCCCACCCTTGCCTCATGTGTGAAGCGATATATTCGGACCTGCCGTGAGTGCCAGCGTAGGAAGACGCTGCCTCTGAAACCGCCTGGCATGTTGCAACCTATCATGCCTCCTAACATACCCTTTGAACAAGTCGGCATGGACCTCCTCGGACCATTTCCCTTGTCGTCGGGAGGAAACAGATGGATAGCTGTTGCAACCGATTACCTGACGCGTTACGCCGAAACGCAGGCTCTCCCTCAAGGCACAGCGTTCGAAGTTGCGCACTTCTTTATGCGTGCAATAGTGCTTCGACACGGCGCTCCGTCCGTCGTCATCACAGACCGAGGGAAGGCATTTACAGCTCAGCTTGTCCACGACATCTTTGAGCTGAGTCACACCAGCCATCGAACAACGACAGCATACCATCCCCAAACAAATGGGCTCACAGAACGCCTGAATAAAACACTGGCCGACATGATTTCCATGTACGTCGATGTGGAGCACAGAACCTGGGACCAAATACTCCCCTATTCGCGTACAACACTGCGACTCAAGAAATAACCCGCTTTACACCATTCCGTCGAGTCTACGGCAGAGAAGTGCGGATGATGCTGGACGCCATGCTCCCGTGCGTGGATGATGACTTGACACCAGATGCGGGCTCCTTTGTCGAACAAGCCGAGCAAGCTCGCCAGCTTGCTCGTTTGCACATCACAGCTCAACAAGACACGGACTCCAGACAATACAACCGGCGCCACAGGGAGGTTACCTACAACATCGGTGACCGTGTGCGGGTGTGGACCCCTGTCCGCGAAAAGGGATTGTCCGAAAAACTGCTGCACCGATATTTCGGACCTTATGAGGTGCTCCGTCGTGTTGGAAACGTGGATTATGAGGTTGTTCCACGTGGAACTGTGGCTACCGGTCGTTGGCAACCACGGACTGACATTGTGCATGTAATGCGACTTAAGCCATACTTCTCGCGTGAGAGCGATGACGCTCCACTTTAAACTGTGTTCGGGTTCTGCGTTTTAATTTGTTTCTTTTTGTTCGTTTCTTTTTAAACATTGTCTTCCTGCTTTTCCTGTTCGTTTTCTGCTTTGTACATACCCTCGCATCGGGACGATGCTCTTCTTTTTCGGGGGACTAATGCCACGGACCTGGCTCGAGCTACCTGCGCGCTAAGCCGTGACGAGGACGAAGTGGTCGCGTTCGCGTGAGGCGCGCTCGAGCTGGCTCTGTTCTGGGCGATTAAAAACCTCGGCCGTTCTGCGGTCCCCCCTCTACGTCTACGAGTGTTCTCCGTCTGGCCTGTGACAATATAACTTATATGTTTTAATTTGATAGCATTACAGTTGTTGTGACACAAAAACCCGAGACAAAATCCGCTTATGGAGGAATCACCTGACTGTGGTGTCGCCACAACGCTTCTTAGCGGGCCGTGAGCCCAGATAGAGAACCAAAATAAAACTCTCTGAACTCTGGTGAACTCTCAAAAGGTTCGCTTACACACGAAACGTAAATACCCACGAGAGCAGCATATCGGACAGCCGTTGCAGTAGCAGTTTGTAGAGCACCGGACGCGATCTTCGGAAGTCGTGGTTTCGGATCCCACCGGAGGCATGGTTGTTCTTTTGCTGCATCGTAAGCAATTCTCTTTCAACGACAGATTAACACAAGTACTATTCTCCCATTGATCCGCAGTAAAAATTAAAAAAAAAGAAATAAAACTTTCCCCTTTGCACCTTGGCGTCGGTGACTGCATATATATATATATATATATATATATATATATATATATATATATATATATATATATATATATATATATATATATATATATATATATATATATATATATGAACGAAATAGAGTTGAAACACGGTGCAAAAAGTAACGATCTGGGTCTGGCCTTCGTCTGGGTGACCACTCTGACAAAGGCAAGACCTTGGTCGAAACGTTAGAATAAAATAAAGACCTCTGCTTTTTCCACCGTGTGTCACTTCTATTCCATTTGTGTTGTATATATATATATATATATATATATATATATATATATATATATATATATATATATATATATATATATATATTCAGTGGGGTCTCCAATGCGCCAGTTTAGAAGTGTAAGTGCAGTATTACGACAAACGCGACTATGAATGGTATTCCGTTTGTCAGGGCAGGCTTACAATGAAACAGTTGTGTCAAATTAAGGACACAGATCGAGCGAGGAAGAATAAACTCCGCCCTCAAAGTAAACTTGGGAGTGATGGCAATGGGCCGTATAATGAATCGCGCAGCAGCTCTCACAGGGCAGCTGCTGAATAAAACACAGAAAAACGCAGAGAAAAACGGGGAGGTGGAAATAGTAAAAGAGTAGATAAGACAACAAATTTGAACAGCAATAGAAATAGGAAAGGAGCGTTAAATACGGTTCTCTTCAAAAACAGAAAAACGCAGACACAAAAGAGGGAGGTAGAAAAAGTAAAGGAGTAGAAAAGACTGAATTTGAACAGCGATAGAAATAGCAAAGGAGCCTTAAACACGACTCCCGGCGTACCGTGAAGCCGAATTTCTGTCGTGACAGAGCGGCTTTGAGAGTCCTTGTATGTTGGTGAAATTCTTCTGTTGTAGAACATATTCTTCGTATGTATCTGTGCGCCTGAGAGTATGGAATGCTTGTTTTGCAGAGTTTTGGATGGCTGCTTAAGAAATGAAGATAATGCTGTCTATTCGTGGGCTTTATGTATAGTGTCGTCGAAAGGCAGTTACCGTCTACCGACATCTCCACGTCGAGAAAATAATTTCTCGAGTGGGAGATACTGTGGGTGAACCTGATTGAGGGGTGCAGGGCATTGAACTGAGCTATGAATTCCAACCGGCTTGCTTCGTCATGTTCCCATACAATAAATATGTCACCCTGGAAACGCTTGCTGAATAGTGTTTTTTTTTTTTGCTGTTTCTCAAGGAAGAGAATTTCTAGTGACGCCTTGAAGATTCCGGCGTAGTTCGGAGCGATTTTTATTTGCCCATCATAGTACCGCTTACATGGAAGTAGTGCTCACCATGAAACTCAAAATTGTTCGAATTCAGAACCAGTTCAAGAAGGATAGAAATAGTTTCGTTGTCCAAATCGGTCGAAGAATTTGAGCTTTCGAAGGCTGCCAGCGTTGCTGCTATGCCGTCGGCGTGCAGCATGTTTGTACACGGGGCCAAACATCCATATTCGCTAGAAGGACTCCTGTGGGGATGGTCAAGTCGGAAATCTCCCGAAGGGAATGGCTTGTATCCTTGATGTAAAAAGGGAAACTGGGAGGGATGTCCTTGATGACAAATTTGATAAAGTTAGATATGTTCTCCGTCCCAGCCTCATTGCTGGACACGATTGGACGGCCAGGATGGTTGGCCTTATGTATTTTAGGGAGGAGATAAAACCGGCCGGGAGCTGGATTACTCGGCAACATTGATTTTATCATGCAGAAGGGTATCATCAAGGCCTAAGGAAAACAACGTCAGGTTCGCAGCAATCTTTAGAACGAGGAACGACAGGGTTTTGAAACGTTGCGTAAAGATGAAAACATCATAATAAAACCGGCTGACATGGGTGGAGCTATTGCAATCCTGGACAAATCAGAATATTTAAAATAAGGCCACCACTAGATTAACAACACTCAGTTCTACAGGAAACTTCCGAACGACCCCACACCTCATCTAATGATAGAGGTAGAGTACACTCTTGCTGGACCCGCAAAAGATGGTAACATAAGTGCGGCAATGTTCAAATCAATGTTGCCTAGCACTCTAGCTCCCGGCCGGTTTTATCTCCTCCCTAAAACACATAAGGCCATCCATCCTGGTCGTCCAATCGTGTCCAGCAATGGGGCTATGACGGAGAACATATCTATTTTTATCAACTTTTTCATCAACGACATCCCTCCCAGGTTTCCTTCTTACATCAAGGACACAAGTCATTTCCTTCGGGAGATTACCAAATTGATCATCAACACTGGAGGCCTTCTAGCGACTATGGATGTTTGCTCCCTGTATACAAACATCCCGGACGCCGACGGGATAGCAGCAACGCTGGCAGCCTTCGAAAGCTCAAATTCGTCGGTAGATTTGGACAATAAAACTACTTCCATCCTTTTTGAACTGGTCCTGAATTCGAACAATTTTGAGTTTCATGGTGAGTACTACCTCCAGATAAGCGGTACTGCAATGGGCACAAAAATGACATAAAACTGCGGCGGAATCTTTATGGCGTCTCTAATAATTTCCTTCCGTCATAAACAGCCAAAAAACAACCGCTTTTCTAGTAGCGTTTCCTAGATGACATATTTCTTGTGTGGGAACATTATGAAGCAAGCCTGTTGGATTTCATCGCTCAGGCTAATGCCCCGCACCTCTCAATCAGATTCAGCCACAGTATCAACGACTCGAAAATAATTTTCTAGACGTTCAGATATCGGTAGACGGTAACTGTTTTTCGACTACACTCAACAAAAAGCCCATGAATAGGCAGCAATATCTTCATTTCCAGAGTAGCAACCGAAACACTGCAAAAACAAGCATCCCATACTCTCAGGCGCACAGATACAGAAGAATATGTTCTACAATTGAGGAATTTGACCAGCATACAAGAACTCCCAAAGCTTCTCTGTCACGACAGAAATACCCCGGGGAAATAAATAGTCGATGACGCCATTGAACGCGCTGGCAACCTAAACCGCATATCCATCCTAGCAGAACACAAGGGGAAAGACGACAGCAAAACAAACTTAATCCTTACCTTCTCCTCAACGGCTCCCAGAGTAAGTAACATAC
Organism: Amblyomma americanum; assembly: GCF_052857255.1. NCBI lineage: Eukaryota > Metazoa > Arthropoda > Arachnida > Ixodida > Ixodidae > Amblyomma > Amblyomma americanum. The sequence continues at coordinate 79,726,011 of NC_135499.1, forward strand.
TAAGCCGTTATTTTAATATTAGCAGACAGAGTAATAGGTTGTCACTAATATTCAAGGAACCGCCCGAAGTGGTGTACCGCCGGGGCAAGAACTTGAGAGAGTTGCTTGTCAATACGAAAATAAAGAGGAACTCTACCCAGGGTGGATGCCACCCGTGCGGGAAAACCTCGGTGCAAAGTCGGCCCGCACAATTTAGACAACAGACAGGCAAAATCCAAGTTCGACAACTCGGTGTTTCACATAAGCGAAAAGCTCGTCTGAGACTCAAGCAATGTTATTTACAAACTTTATTGTGAGGTGCGTTGGCAAGAATATATTGGTCAGGCCACGACATCATTTCGCTTCCGCTTTAACAACCACAAAGCCCACATGTCATCCTTACCCAGAATACCCCTTTCCAAGCACCTACGTTTGCCACTCCACAGTTTTGAAAAAATCCGCGTCATCCTTTTCCAGTCCGGTTTCCCTATCACCTATTACAGGGAACAAAGGGAGTCATACCCCATTCACAAGTTTGGCACGTTCTCCCATGGCATGAACGCTACTCCTGGGAGGCTCTCCTGCTTGAAGGAGACAACGTAGGAAATTTCACCCGTCATAGGCTTTGGACAGCATTATAAATCAATATTCACCGAATGTTGTTCTTGACAACCTCAACCACGCTCTGAAATGGCATGTAATTTAGCTGTTTATGTTCTCAGTAATCTCCTTTGTTCCAGCCAGCATCCTTGTTCTGTCTGGAATAGACACCTATATTCTAACTCTATCACCTAGCCCACTGGGACCACGCGGCAGGCCCGCGGGCCGCTGACCTTTTGCTGTTTCCGCACACGTCTATTATTATTTTCCTTTTTACTTTTTGTTTGATAATTTTTTGTATTCTGTGTTATGTGTTCCGCGCCTTATTCATTCTCATTAAAAATTTCGTATTTGTTTCGCGCCACATTCCAATATTTTTTTGTGTGTTAATATGTTCCTCTTTCAAAGTTCTCTGTGCTAATAATTTTTTCTGCTCTTTCTCCGGTTCGTTTTCTCTCCTAAATTTCTAACTGCCTTCTCATTACGCGCTCGGACATCGCTTAATATTTTCCTTTTTTTTTCTCCCCACGGTTGCCGCTTTTTCACGGGAAGCGCACTGCCGGACACGGGTTGAAACTGGCTAGTATATTTTTAGGAAGAAGGGCACTAGGATGTCTGGTAGAAAAGTGCGACAGAAGAGCCTAACGAAGAAAAGAAGCAAAGATAAGCATACGACACGGTTACAGGTTGCCGTTGCGGCGCGCAACAGTGTCTCTGGTGCGCGTCCCCAGTAAGCGTCTGAGGATACCTGATAGGGGACGCCCGCGCGGACCAGGCGGCGTCTTGCGGGAGTGACGTAGAAAAGGGGGGGGGGGGGGGAGGGGGGAGTGCGGCCTCCCGGTGCGCCGAGAGCCGTGTTTAACACTCCTTCTCTTTCCCATCGCTGTTCAAATTTGTTGTCTTTTTTACTCCTTTACTATATCCACCTCCCCATTTTTCTCTGCGTTTTTTTGTGTTTTATTCAGCCGGTGCCCCTGTGAGAGCTGCTGCGCGGTACATTATACGGCCTCTTGCCCTCACTCTCAAGTTTGCTTTGAGGGCAGAGATTATATTTCGTTCGCTCTGTGTCCTTATATTGACACAACTGTTTCATTGTAAGCCTGCCCTGACGAAGGGAATACCATTCCCGAATCTGTCGGCACAATAAACCTCTAAAACTAACTGTCGCTTTTGAAGTAATACTGCACACACACACACACACACACACACACACACACACACACACACACACACACACACACACACACACACACACACACACACACACACACACACACACACACACACACACACACACACACACACACACACACACACACACACACACACACACACACACACACACACACACACACACACACACACACACACACACACACACACACACACACACACACACACACACGCGCACGCACGCACACGCACACACGCACGCACGCGCACGCACGCACACACACACACATATATATATAAATGTGTGTGTGTGTGTGTGTATGTGTTTGTTTGTGTGTGTGTGTGTGTGTGTGTGTGTGTGTGTGTGTGTGTGTGTGTGTGTGTGTGTGTGTGTGTGTACACATATATATATAAATGTGTGTGTGTGTGTGTATGTGTTTGTGTGTGTGTGTGTGTGTGTGTGCGTGCGTGCGCGTGCGTGCGTGTGTGCGTGTGCGTGCGTGCGCGCGCGTGTGTGTGTGTGTGTGTGTGTGTGTGTGTGTGTGTGTGTGTGTGTGTGTGTGTGTGTGTGTGTGTGTGTGTGTGTGTGTGTGTGTGTGTGTGTGTGTGTGTGTGTGTGTGTGTGTGTGTGTGTGTGTGTGTGTGTGTGTGTGCGTGTGTGTGTGTGCAAATATTGGCACCCTACCACCATAGCTTATACCTGCTGCAGCTAGCAGTTCCAATATGGAGGTTAAAGAAGTGACAATTGCAATGAAACTGGAGCAAGCACATGTAGAATTTGCAACAGAACCTCCGGTAAATGTTAAAACTAATGCTGTCGCATTCCACAATTAACGTGACTTGAATTCCCGTACAGTTTTAGTGCGCTAGTTCTTTTAGCGGCCATTCCCCACATTTAGCCATTGTGTGCTTGTCTGTCTGCTTGTCGGAATCCTGTTTTTTGACGTGCAGCTAACTGGCCACTACTAGGTGGGCAGGTGAACAGCCTGCCCACTTTTTCAGGTGACAGCTCAATTGTTCGCGAGAGGTTGCTCGGGAAGAGCAATCTGGATCGCAAACGAACCCAAGTCCCACCGATGGCGGAACCTGCCAAAGAAGGGCAGTAGCGTATCGCTTGACCGCTGCAACCCTGTACGAACCCTAGAATCTACGAATGAAGGAAATGGCATGTACAGACATTACCTATTATCGTTATACAAACAACTGCCTCCGTGAAAACTGGATCGGAACACCGTAACCGAAGCGAAAACCGATCTCATTGCGCACCAAATTTGCATCTGTCTAGCTACTCAAATCGACCATCATTTTTTTCCTCCTCCTTGCCCGGTTCTCTCTCATTTTAACCGCAAAAAAACTGAACGAGCGCTCCAGACCTTAGGCAGACAGGAAGTACAAAATATCGTTCATTACCCTTACGAGGTTTAGCAGAAGTGAAGTAAATATTTCTGGACAAGTTGGCCTTGAGGTTGTTGTGACCCCGGCCTGCATATAGTTCAGGTATCTGGGCTGTAACTAGTCCTGTAGAAGATAAAGGAGATGTATGCGTTGTTAGGTGTGTTACAGTCCGTCGCCTCCAGACTAGATTTGCGAATAAGATCTTGAGATGTCGAGAACTTCATGCTGTTTAAAATCAACGGTACCAAAATGATCATTTGCGCCACACTGCGGTATCTTCGAATTCAATTCTTGCTGTCATCAGGTAGCGGATGCACCTGGCATATGCTGGAAAATTGCATTAAGGAGAGATTCCCACTTTCTTATAAGTGTTCTCGCGAATAAAAAAATGGCTTTGGTATAGCTCTGGGTAAACCTGGAGTGACGCGATAGCTGGTCGTTCCTTCTTCATCTTCGTCCATGGACGTCGTCTCACTATCGGCTGCTAGGCGCGCCTTACCATCCGCGTCCGATGCGCCGCTTATCGCCTCGCCGCCTCCTCTTGGTTTCGTTCCAACGCCGAGCCCTGGCTTCTTTCAGAGCCGCCGAGCTCAGCTCGTGTTCTCCGCCGAGCCGCCTACTTATACAGCTGTGACACCTCTCCCCCTCTCCGCTCCCCCCCCCCCCCCCCCGCACTCAACATAGCGCATGCGCACCGCTGTTGCAGCTTGGTTTCGCCGGCCCACCGCCGCTGGCAGCAGCAGCTACTCCGCACCACATGACCAACCGGCACTATGTGGCAAACCGGCCCCACCATGGAGCTCAACGGGTGCCACGCTGAAGGCTCGAAGAGCAGGCGTAGTGTAGCTCTCGCTACAAAATTCTTATATTCAATTCAATTTATTTTCAGCACCACATCATAGTGCTAGGAGCGCGGCAAAAAGCCAACAAAAATCAATGGCTTGACGGGAACTGCGCCACCCGCCGTGGTGACAGTGGTTAGGGCGCTCGGCTACTGATCCGGAGTTCCCGGGTTCGACGCCGACCGCGGCGGCTGTGTTTTTATGGAGGAAAAAGGCTAACGCGCCCGTGTGCTGTGCGATGTTAGTGCACATTAAAGATCCCCAGGTGGCCGAAATTATTCCGGAGGCCTCCACTACGGCACCTCTTTCTTCCTTTCTTCTTTCACTTCCTCCTTTATCTCTTCCTTTATGGCGCGGTTCAGGTGTCCAGCGATATATGAGACAGATACTGCGCCATTTCCTTTCCCCCAAAATTAATTATTATTATTAATAATATTATTATTAATCGCGCCCCCGTTACAGAAAATGGCGGCGGCAGCGGTGCCGCAATTTTTTACACTGAACAGAAACCCACTGCTGCGAGAAAAAAAAAACAGGTAAGGACACAGAATGATCGAACAAGGAGTTTTTATCATGTAGCTATACAAAGAATGTAGATAATTACCTTTAATCACTCGCTTTCTAACGGGGCAAAATTGATGTGAACTGACATCAGAAGGAAAAACTGCAAGAAAAACTGTGGTAAAAAAAATAGAAGAGTTAAAAAACACACAAGCCAATGCATGAAAGAAATTTGACACTAAAAAGTGGAATTTGTGCGGGGTGTTCCAGTTTTCATTGTTTTGCTGTAAGGGAATGGGAATGGATGTTTAATGAGAGCATTTTGTTCAGAATATACGGTAAGTAATGTTCGATCCTTTGCTGTCCATAATTCGTATACGGCTGGGCGGAATGTACCATGGCGGGATGTTTCGAAGTAGTCTTGTTTTTGCATTAGATCTCAGGTTTGCAATGTCTTGTAGTATTGTGGTGTGTGTCTTTCTTTTATGTGCTGAAGCACGAGCATGTAATCATACATCCGTTTCGCTGGCACAATTTTGAGTTCAGCGAATAGATGTGTAGCATGCGAGTCATATGAAAGGTTAGTTATAATTCGAAGGACTTTCTTTTGCAGCATTTGTATCTTATTGACATCCGCATCTGTTGTTTTTCCCATGCCAAATGATCGTAGGTTACATGACTAGTTAAAATTGAGTTTTATATTCTTAGTTTTATATTCTGAGGCAAGACGTGTCTAACTTGTTTAGAACTCCGCATGCTTTAGAGAGCTTGACCTTTAGTTTATGGATATGAGTGTCCCAGGAAAGGCATTCATTTAAGGTTACTTCGAGAAATTTGATATCTTTTACGTAGGGTATGTTTATGTTACCTAGAAACATTTCTGGTATAGACTGTACAGCCTTAGTTTTAGTTCTAAACAGAATTTTTTTTTTCTTCTCTGCATTTATCAATAATGAGTTATTTATGCTCCATTCGTGCAACTTTTTTAATATGAAGTGGCCATCTTCGGACAGCTGGTGAGCAGTGAATGCAGTGACAAAGACGGCAGTGTCATCGGCGTATCTGACAAATTTCGTGTCTTGGTTTATCAAGGCAATGTCGTTGATGTATAGGTTATATGTAGCGGCCAAAGTATGCTGCCTTGCGGAGAACCGGCCTTTATTGGAAAGAATGTTGATTTTGCATTGTTTATTGCTACGGATTGGAGGCGGTATTTAAGATAACTTTTTACTGGGTTGAGGTTGGTTCCTCGGATACCGTATCGCTCTAGTTTTGTTAACAATGTCGCATGGTTGATCCTATCGATCGCCTTGAAGAAGTCGGTGTAGATCCCAAGTGTTAATATTTTAGCCTCGAAACCATGTAGTATTATTTCCTTTTGCTGAAGCAATGCATGGGCTGTTGATCTTCAACGGCGAAAACCATACTGTGCGTCGGTCATAACGAACTGTTTCACAAAATGAGGTAATTCTTGATTTAATTATCTTTTCTATACCTTTAAAAAAGCCGGGGAGCACCGATATTGCCTATATATTTGAAAAATTGTTTTTAGCGTCAGTTTTGTATATAACAGTTACTTTTGCAACCTGGAGTCGCTTGGAAGGTTTAAAATCTCGAAACGACACGTGGGCTATGAGGAAGTCTAAAGCAGGGGGCTCCAGATTACTTTATGTCACCTGAATCTTTTACCGCACGCTGACTTAGGACAGAACACGGACGTTTTTATATTTCCCTTCTATTGAAATAGGGCAGCCCTGGCGCGGATCGAACTTGCGATCTTGGGATCAGCCGACGAGCACAAAAGCCTCTCTGCCAGCATGGCAGGTCCTGTGCATATACCCGGCAAACATAAAGAACAAAGGGTGATCGTTCAACACGCATAGATTACGTCGGTAAGAAGTCTATGGTAGAGAGAGTTTGTGCATATTGTTCTTGATAATCACAAAGTGACCAAAGGAGGGGGAAACCTCAAATTTGCTTGCTACCGTTTCGACAACAGGACTTGTCTTCGTGTGGGCAAAGCGTTCATCACTCCGGAGAGGAAGGTCCCAGTGAGAGTGGAGAGAGAGTGTGTGAAGCGGGAAGGGTGCTGGGATTGGGAGGGTGAATATTGTCCAGGCACGATGGCTCTTAAGGTTGATTAACCGCAGGAAATGTTGTTGGACTAGTTGGTTCTAGTCAGACATCATGGAATTTCAGCGCTTCGAGACGAAGACACAGAGAAGAGTTGTGTGTCCTCTCTATGTCCTCGTCTGCATGCGCCGTGTTTCCATGTTGATTAACCACTTGACGTGCAAAACAGTGAAAAGAAAAAAAAAAGCCAACTAAGCAGAAAGGAATCCCGGGGTGTGTAAGCGTGGAGAGATAGCTAGCGTAGGCTTGAAAGTCTTTGTGTCCAGCTGCGACAGGTGGCTTGGTATGACTAGCTGCGTTGACCTGAAGAACTCAGGTAAAGAAAGTAGGCAGCATGGCAGAACCAAATACCGGAAAAAATGAAGAAAAACAGAGATAATCAGTGCGGATTCAGTGAAAGAGTGAAAGAAAGGGAGCAACAAATGTGGTATCAAAGAGTTCCTGAGAAATGATAGCAAGAGATACAGGACGTAAGCTAAGGATAAATTGAACAAATAGAAAGAGAGGACAAATAAAGCAAAAAATGTCATTTCGGGGGCCAAGGACCGGTCGGGGTCCATGGGTAGGGTGAAAGAAACGATAAAGTGGTGTAGTGAAGTACTAGGAAATGCTCTTGGTTAATTCAGCTAAATGGGCGTGTCGGTACATAATTACAAAAACAGCAGCTCAAAAATAAAGACAGGGACAGACAAGAGACGACAACGACGTTGCACTCTCTCTCTCTGTCTTTTTTCTTTCCCGCTGCCGTCTTTTCCAAATGCTCTCACCGTGTGAAAGACCTGCTCATAGAATTAGGCTTGTGGTTCGCCCTTTGGCACCGGAGCTCACACTTTTAGCGTGGAACACGGGAGAGTTTTGCAACCTCCGCCTCAAGGCACTGGACCCTGGACTGCGCCATCGTCTTCCACGTAACTTAGCACGTCGCGACGCAACATTATTATGCCGTTTATGGATCGGCGTTGCTTTTACCAACCACTATGCTTTCCGGATGGGCATGGCCGACAGTCCTGCCTGTGAAAGCTGCGGTTGTGAGGAGACCATCGCTCATCTTCTCTGTGAGTGCCCTGCATTTGAGAGTGCAAGACATGCACTGTGTTGTGCCCTGGACCGCCTCGATCCTTGCCCATTAACAGAGCACAAGATCCTCGGTGCGTGGCCACAGCAGTCGACTGCCCTCAAGGCATACAAGGCACTCTTTGCCTACTTGAGAGCGACTGGATTGAGTGACAAATTGTGAAAGCGTTGTGCGTGTGTGTGTGTTGTGCCTTTTTCCCCTTTCTCTCTTCCTCCTTTTAGCCCCCTAATCCCTCTTCCCCAGTGCAGGGTAGCCAACCGGAACCCCTTTCTAGTTAACATCCCGGTCTTTCCCTCCTCCTCTTTATCTATCTATCCAGGCTTGTGCTGGAATGTTCATGAGATATGGTAAATTTCCTCTGTATATGTTGGTACCTGCTGGTTGTAAGCTTTTAAAGTTATGTATTAGCAATGCCTCTCTGTACTTTCTGTCCCCAGTAGATTTGAAGCCTGAGTGAAGAATGAACAGTTTAAGTTCATCGATGTTGTGCCCCGTGGATTAAAATGTTCCGACACTAACTTTTGTACGTTCCTTGCTGTGTCAGCTCGATGACCGTTTAGTTTGGCGTTTATTCATTGCCTGGTTTCTCCGACATATCGTTTCTGGCAAGAGAAGCTTTGAAGTATGTAGATACAAGACGACGCGCACTCTAAGACAGTCTTTATATCGAAGCTGAATTTGCTTCCCGTGATTTTAACTGCAGTGTCGGCTTGTCAATGCTTGCATATCTTGCATGTAGGTCGAGAGAATGAGTTTACTATCGGCGGGGCTGCTTCTCCAGCCTAGCCTGTACTAGAACGTCTTTCAGGCTTGTGTTGCGGCTGTATCTAACGCTTACAGGGTGGGAAAATATTATCCTGGGATGATCGTTGTCAAGTAAAATAGGGTAATATTTCCACTGAATATCTTTAAGGTTCAGAACGGTGATCGAATATTTCGTTTTAAGTACAGAAGGCCATTTATGGTTAGCTTTTGGTCGTTTCTTAGGTACCTGGCCTCGTTTTAGTAGTTGCTCGTAATGCTTTGCAACGAGCAACCACTCTAAAAGCAGGTAAGGTACTTAAAAAACGAACAAAAACTAACAGTAAGCGGCCTCCTGCACTTTTAACGAAATACTCGAACACCCATCTGCATATAAACGATATTCTGCTGAAATACCACCCTATTTTAATTGGTAACGATCGTCTGAATAAACTTTTTTTCTTCTCCGATGCAGCAAAGGAAACATGCAGGAGCAACACAAACCTGAAATTCATCCTAGAACACGCTAGGCTTGAAAAAAAACACCCACCGACAGTAAGCTAGCCAATGTTCTCGACCTACATGCAAGAAATGCAAGCATTTACAAAACGACACTCCTGTTAGAATATTGGCAAGTGAATTCAGCTTCTATATAATGACTAGCTTAAATTACGCGTCGTCTGTTATCTACATGCTTCAATGCTCCTCTTGTCAGAAACCTGGCAATCAATGAGCGCCACACTAAACGGGCACCGAGCTGACACAGCAAGCAAAGTACAAAATGCTGGGTCGGAAGGTTTTAATCAACAGCGCACATCTTCGATGAACTTAGACTGTTCATTTTTAAGTCAGGCTTCAAATCTTCAAGGGACAAAAAATACAGAGAGGCATTGCTAATACACAACTTTAAAATCTTACAACTAACAGGGATCAACATATCCAGAGGAAACTTAGCATCTCTCAGGTACATTCCGGCACAAGCGTAGTTCTTTAAACAGGTCTCGCACATGGTGAGAGCATTTCCCTGCACTTCATGAAGTCGCTTCATCATTTCTTTCGCCACACCCTTCTGTCCAGAACGTTTTTCCCCCATCAATGACGTTTTTTCGCCCACTTTTTTTCCTTCTCTCTTCGTTCAAGCTATCATTGGCTTATGCCCTGCATCTCTTGCTTGCATTTCTAAAAAAGCCCGCAGTTTCCTCAATCCTTCCCCTCCTTCTTTTCATGAAGTGGCTTGTGGAGCTAGTTGGTTATGCATTTATAAAAACCACCTCTTGAAGGACATGGACAGAAATGGAGACACGCTCATACTGCGCGGATTTTACTAACAGCATAATTTAATTCATGAAGCGATGCTAAATGTATACAGGGCAGATAAAAACGCTGACAATAAGTCCTGTCTCATGTTGCTTTGTACTCTCAACTTCCCCGTCCAAAAATGCGCTTTCCACGTCCACGTCCAAAAAGGGACGTGCTGCTCACGCAAGTGTCTTTACACTCAAAGGCTGTTTGTCCTCGATGATTTATCGTGTTGTCTCGTCTAGGTTTCGATCAATTATCACTGTATTTTGATAACAAGGTTCACACTTACAGTCCAGGCAATGGTTGACGAAGTTCCCATCCTTTTGATTTCTTACGTTCCTTTTGTGCTCAATGAGCCGATGATTCAAACAACTGCCTGTTTGACCCAAATAAGTTTTCCCGCACGTCAGCGGAATGCAGTGCGCTACAACTTCGACGCAAAGTGCCATGCAGATCTGATATTTATTTTTGCAGCCTTTGGGAGCTTCCCAGCGAAGCGTTGTCATTTTACAAATTTTTTACAATTTTTATGTGCTGAAAAATAGCCTTTGTTTTTACTCTAGGGGAAATTCTCTTAAAATTGTGGATTATCTATGGATGTGTCGGATAACCATCATCCTCTGCTTTCCTCTGGCTGAGTCTCTGATGGTTGTTTGCCTGTCATGAACATCTTGAAGCGTATATTTTACCACCGTAACCAAAGCATCGAAAGGGAATATACTCCGAATTTTCAAAATTTCCAATTGCTGCCTAGTACTTTCTTGACCAATATGCGGACATGATCTTTCCAGTGCCCAACGAAAGCACTATTTCACAATCGCCCACTTCACCAGCTTAGATTGCGCCGAAGTGAATGGTAAGAGGCCTTTATTGCCTAGAGGTTGATATATACAGCGTGCATAATCTTCAGAGAGCAGAAGCATTGTGCCCAAGAAACGAATGGCGCTATCATTATTTCATATGTGATGATGAATGGGTGAGGTAATCACTGAAAACAGCAAGTACCTCTTGAACTGTAGAGTCATAGCTGCCCTCATGAGTGCTAAAAAGCACAAGAAAAATCTACGAATCGGAGACACCTTTACTCTTTCTACCTTGTCGTGGTTCTGCAATCGGTTAGCTAGCAAACGCTCACAGTGGGCGAGAAGAATATCACTTAAAACTGGCACAATGCATGACTCATGTATATTCCCTGTTTCTGACGGTAAACGTGGTCATTCCAAGTGCCACACGTGGAAGTAAGATAAACAGTGAGCAATTCACCGAAACTCGTAGACATCCATGCAGCATTTCGAAACGGATTTTTGCCAAACTGATCAATGGCATACAAGCAATCTCTGATGCATTAGAGAATAAAACAAGCCTTTTAAGTCGAAAGAACACAATTTCAAACTTTTCCCTGTGTGTGCCGCCAGAAAAGTTAACACATGAAAAGAATCCTGCATTTTGAGCGCAGGCTGTGTGTCTCCCTTTCTGTCCGTGTCCATCAAGTGCTGGTTTTTGCAAATGTAAGTTCCTTTCACGCATTCTGTGAATTCACCCGCAATTTTATCGTTTCATCCTTTTTTCCTGCATTTTGTTCGGCCATGTTGCCTAATTCCTTCATCTCAGTTTTTCAGGTAAGCACAGCCAGTCATCCCAAGCAACCTGTCGCAGCTGGGCACACAGCCTTTCAAGCCCATGCTCGCTATCTCTCCACGCTCCGCACCTCCGGATCCCCTTCTATTGAGCTGCCTTTTTCTTTTTAGTTTTGAAGGTCAACCGGTTAATCTTCTTTGGCAGAAATCATGCCTGGACAAGATTCACCCTCCCCATCCTAACAGCTTTCCCTCTTTACACCCTCCTGACCCTCAACGAACCCTCCTACTCAGAGTGAAGGCCCTATTTAAGCCCGCCAATGATGAACGCTTTGCCCAGACGAAGACAGGTCCTCTCGTCGAAATGTCGGCAGGCACTACTGCGGCTTTCCTCTCCAGTGTTCACTATGTCGTGATTAGGTAGTGTGTTGTTGTTTCTTCTCTTTCTGGTTTTGATTAAGGGTTAAGTTTTCTCAGTGCGGGTGTGTCCTTATTGCTTTTTTCGTGCTCTGTTGCATAAAGTGTACATGCTTTTTGATCTCGGGCAAGTTTTTGTCATTCAGTTACGCTCTTCTTGATAGCTTGCATTTGCCCTCACCTTCCCCCGCCCAGCATTGCAGCGCAGTTTTCTCATTTGAGAGTTTATGCTTAACGTCGAGTATGTTCGTTCCACTGCATAGATGATAGGGGGCAAGTCGCCATCGAGCTCGCCAGCATAAACCCTACATATTCGGTAGATCCAGTCCGCGCTTCGACGGGCTTGGCAGCAATGGAACGGCAAGCAACGCAATGAGATCATGTGAATCGATAGCAAGGAAGCGCTTTCTGTGTAGCTAACACTACTGGCGTAGGCAGAGCTTCTGTATGCTAGCAACTGAGGCTTGATGTGCGCCTGCAGGAAGGTGAGAAGGGTATCAAAGCGGTCGAACGTGTCACAAAGCATTCAAAACGCGTGCGAGGGCTGCGGCGTTTCAAGCAACGAGGGTCGCTTTTCGCTTTTCGAAGCTCGAGGAAGGGAAGTAGGCAAAGGCGCCCCAAGCAGCTCAGCGACCTGATCGACAGCATTCCAAACATTGGGAAAATTTGGGCTATGAACAAAAAAGGGGAGGGGGAGCGGAATGTCAACCTCCCACTTGACGCATGAAAGGTGCAATGAGGGAAGGAAACAAGTAAGGACCCGCAGCGGTGACTCACCGGTTAGGGCGCTCGGCTACTGAGCCGGAGTACCCGGGTTCGAGCCCGACCGCGGCGGCTACGTTTCAAACGGGCGAAACGCAAAAGACGCCCGTGTACTGTGCGATGTCAGTGCACGTTGAAGATTCCCAGGTGATTGAAATTATTCCGGAGCCCTCTAATCCGGCACCTCTTTCTTTATTCTTGAACTCCCACCTTCCTCCTTTCCCTTAAGGCGCGGTTCAGGTGTCCACGAGATACGTGAGGAAATTACTGTGCAATTTGTTTTCCTCTAAAACAAATTTTCAAAGAAGCAGGAGATATCAGGAGACAAATATGAAGCAGTAGCAGTGCAGGTGGGGGGGGGGGGGGGGGGCGGAATTTTCGACACTAACAGGACTGTCAACGAGCACTGGCATTTTTAGTACACAGATGTCACTTCAAATCAGGCAGACCCCTGAAAGTGCTACGCCATCCAGCGCTGTGTTTTGTTTGGGTTTACACTACCCTGATCAAGAAAATTTCCACAGTTCTCTGAGGTGAGGGGATTTTATCTATTTATTAGTACCTCAAAGGTTCACTTGGGGCATGAAATGAGGGGTGGGCTAACATATCATTTAAATAGATCAGTGATGAATGATTTGGAAGGATTCCAGGCCAGGAAGAATAAAAGCTTCATTGGGCAGCTTGTTCCAGTCTCTTCCGGTATGGGCGAAGAATGATTTGAAATGTGCAGAAGTGGATGTTCAAGGTGTATGAAGAGCTTTCGGTTAGCTGATGCGAAGTGAGAGCTGGTGTGCAGGGGTGATAACGGAATGACTCAAAGGGGAATGATAAGACGTGTGGAAAAGACAGCTTGGTTATTTTCCAACGGGTTTCAAGGCTGGGGAGGTTCGCTTTTGTTTTCAATGCAGTTAAGCTTGTACGATATGAAGATCGGAATTTATGAATCTTATCGCACTATTTCGAACGGACTCAAGGGTATTGTCAAGGTTAATTTCTTGGTGGTATCAGATTCAGCGTGAATACTCAATTTTAGGATGGAAAGGAGCTAAATAGGCGGAAAAATTTATTGAAGCAGGTGGTAAACGCAAGTTACGTTTTAGATAAGAAAGAACATGGCTATCTTCGTTGGTTATGTTTTTTTTATGTGGATGGCCTAGGTGAAATACTGTGTTAGGTTGATTCCTAAATATTTATAAGAAGATGCATGGGGTATCATAAAGCCAGAAAGGATGTAGTTAGGCGTAGGATACGATTGACGACGACGAAAAGATATTGGAGTTGTGTTATTAAGTACCATAAACAACTGTAAGCTTTGTTGAGTTCAAAGTTGCGCTTAACAAAGATGTGTAGCATTTAGCCGCATCGCTGCGCTTACGAGCATCGTCACCGTCATCGTAGTGACGTATATTTTAGGACAAAAGCCCTCCTACTTAATCTGAATGGGGGTTCTCTTGCTTCTGCTTAAAATATTTTGCTAGTCTTGATAGCAACAAGAAACGTGCAGCTTTTATACACGGCACCGTGTATAGGTTAGGCGATATGCGCCTTCAGGCTCCGTGATTTGATTTCTTGCAGTTGAGTAGAAGATTTATATCACCCGTAAAACACTAATATTCAAAAAGGTGCGATCTACCCCAGTCCTCATAATTCAACATCCTTTCGTCTTAAAGGTGCTAGAGTGACCCACTACACTGCTCATAAGGGACTATGTGGACTGCAGACTTTTGAATATTTCTTTCGTAATGAGCCCAGTTCAGAAATTTAAGTGAAATTATGCTGTATTGGCAACCACACTTACATATATATCTTATTAAAAAAATGTGAGAATGAAAAGAAAACTTTAACTCGTAAAAAAATACAGCACGCAAACTCTTTCTTAAAATAAAAAATCGGCCAATTCTTGATGACATACGAATGAAAATGACTTTACTGCACTCCTCAGAGCCTTCTTAGCCAGCTTGAGCCTCATAGCCCAGACTGTTTCAAGCGTGTTTTTGTTTATTCTATATGCAGCGCTGCTTCCTCATCGACTAAGAAGGACATAAAGAGATCGACGGATGGCCTGAATCTTGAATAATATGATTACAATAGAGAAAGTTAAGACTGCGCGATTAAGAGGAGGCCACTATGAAAAGAAGCGAATACAACATACGTGCGCAGTGCCAGCTATTTGTCATGCTAACGAGAGCACACACTGTGGAAAAAAAGCTGTAAGAGGCAATAACATTGCACCTTTATCTTCGTAACAATATTTTTTACACTTCCGTGACAGTTGTTTAATGTTGTAAGAATGCATAACATTTGTTCGACATTTTCGGAGTATTTGTATCACATGATATACGTGTACCAGTGCAGCACAGCAAAAGACACGATGAAGAGAAGAGGACACACAAGAGTACAAGCAAGCGCTGAGTGTTATTGTGTCTTTTGCTGTGCGGCCCTGGTATGCTTACATCATGGAGCACCAACTAGTCCGCAGTCTCACCCTACTGAATTTTTACCACATTTCCATAAAAAACCTGCATTAGGTTATTGCATCATACAGCTTTTTCACTAGGGCAGGCTATATAACGTGCGAATCCACACACGCTACCACCTTTGGGCGTCACATATGTACTTATAGTCATGCACACACCGCTTTCGCAAAACATAACAAGGAATTACATAAGGGCATGAAACTTTACAACACAACCGGATAACATTTCTGAAGGCCGGATGAATCAACAGCTTAAACAAGGGGTCACGCCACTTAACGCTTCATGTAAAAAAAAAAAACAACGCAGTAACACGGGTACGAAAACGGCAATGTATAAATTAACAAAGAACATAATCAAAGGCGAACGGTGAGGGAATAAGACGGGACGTGGCTACCTAGATGGCGCAACAGAGAACAATCAACTAGAGTAGTCGATGGTGAACGTATCAAACATTATAAGACATGCGAAAATCATATCAGTCAAGATTGGTACGAGCGTAGCAGCAAAAAGCACGTGTATGGGCAAAAGTTAAAAACATGGTAAATGATTAAAACCACGACCGAAAACGGTTACAGAGAAGAAACGCGAAAACCAGCCGTTAAAGCCTGAGAAACGGTTTGCAAGCGGCCTTCCAGAAAAGAGATTTCTTTCGGTTTAAGTTGGACGGCGTTCTGACACTTCTCGCTAGTTTTATAATTTATTTGTTTGTATTTGTGAAGCACAGCAGGGTCCTGATTGCACGCAATAAAACTTTTCCTTCGTTTTCTCCAGAATTTATAGAACACTCTTTTCTAAGCAGTACTCTCATAAACACAGCCAGAAATACTGCTCTAAAAATTAAAAGCAAAGTGTTTTGGAGAAACCTTTGGGTCGAATGGGCTGTTTCACGTTAAAGGGCAACAGATGAAAAGTTTACATACGAATATCGACCAAGTTATTTCTATAACATGTAAAGCATATCATAAAATGGCTTGTATAGCCCCGAAGTTTGTGAGCATAATAAATCTCGCATTTTTCTTTTCCTCTTTTGGTCGATGCAGCTCTACTCGAAAGAAATATTCTTCTTTAACTATGGCTGTTGAAACCACTTTTGCACTTTAAAGGAATGTACACCGACTCCCTATGGAGAGAATTTATACCGAATTTCTTTGGTTGGCTTCTCAATTTTAATTTAGTATCGGGAATTCGGCATACTATGTGCATGTTTTCTTGCATCGACCACCGCTTACAGCATTTCTTTGGCCTGCCAGTGCACTTTTTCTGAAACACAACGAAAATGTACAAAAGAAATTGTCTGAAAGACACCAGCAGCTGCAATAAAAACCAAGCCATGCTCTGAGTTTTTTTTTCTCTTTGTTTATCTGTTTCCACTGAGTCTTGCGAGCATGTTCGTAAGGCAGCACATAAAGCATGTTGTCATCTCCGCTTGCTACATGCAGAGCATGCGTATCTGAATCAAATAAAAGAATACCAGGTAATCGCCTGCGGAGCAAACATGAAGGCACGGTACCTAGCTCTGAAGCAAGCTCGATAAGGACGTCAATCTCAGGTGCTTTAGCGTAGATCTGCACGGTGTGGTCGTGTATAAGTCCCTGCACAAGACGGATGTCAAACGCCACAATCACATTCTCGAAGAACGAATAGCAGCCCACTGTCAGCTCATTACCGAGCCATCCTGGCGCCGAGCACCAGCCCCTGTGGAAAGAGAGCGGCAGGGAAAGTGATTACTTCAGATATAATGAGCGGTGTCAGTGTGCACTAGAAGCCTGCACATTATCCTGATTAAGCTATTCGTGCACAGCACAGTTGAGTTCATCATGAACATTACAATTTTTAATCATGCTTTAAACCTACGGCATCATCAACTGAAATCAGTTTCAGTTTAACTTTCTTGCGAGGAGAAACTTACATGCTGCGTATCACTGAAAAGCAGCACCAAGTTACAGCATTAGGTGCAGTAATAAATTGTCACTGCAGATTTCATAATTACACTTCTTAGATTGTTTAGAGAGGTTAAAATATTTTACGGAAAATGTTTTAACAATATAACTAAAGTGTAACATACAGTAGATTGATAAAGAACAGGCTTTGTAGCGAGTAGGCAATGTACTGCAATGCGCCTGGTGTGCATCGATGTAATTTCTTATCGGTCGTACCAGTCGAACTGGTAGTTTTTTTTATTTTGCAGTCTTCCACTAAAGCATATGACACTCGTGTTGGTTTCTAAACTTCTCTGTATTGTACGATTACAGAAAAAAGACCGGTGCGAAAATATCACACCTACAAAATAAACACTAGTCGGACGGCTGTTAGTTACGTTAGCTATACATCAAATTGTCTTCTTTTGTAGTAGATGCAGCTTGGACTTATTTCTGACGCTTGTGGTACTCTATTTTACAAAATTGGATTGGGGGAGCACAAACGTCACTGAATAATAACGTAAAATTTTCCGTTTTACCGATAATACGCGTGTCATTACAAATGATGTGCCATCAGCTGACAATAGTTTAAAATTGTACTACTCTGCACATTCATTCTAAGCTAATTTTATAGTACTATACCGTGGACCTTTAAACAGTCAGCTATTTGAGGCACTCCTTTTCCAAATGCATGCCAATGTCTCCCGAGTTTCGCTATCCTGTCTGGATATTAGACAATTCCTGTGATTTATTTCAATTTCTTCCTAAACATTTGGCATTCAAGACAGCAGGCAAAAACCCGAGGGCTAAATTTGCTTTTTCCTTTAATTACACAATCACTGCTTTGGTTATAAAAATAAGGCGTCAGTGTACAACATAATCTGCACGCCTTGTACCTATATATGTTATCTTTTAAATTGCTGAGGAAGAAGCGTGGTCTGAGGATGCGGCGACGCCGGCTTATTTCGAAGATCTAGTGTCATCAATATTAACTTAAGGTTTTCCACCTTGCAGATAGAATTACGCAGCTCCAAGGCTGTTCCACGGACGTCTGAATTCTGCGAATTGAAGGGCAGAAATTTATGACTATGGGGATTGAATCGTTTACAGATATCTGTATATTCACCGTGACCACTTTTCTTCTGCCTAAAAACCACAGCGCGAAAGCGTTAGTTTCTGTAACTTAGCTATTTACCAACCAGCACTGAGAAAAGTTCTAACTCGGTGCTAAAAATAAAGAGGAATTCATGCTGCATGAAAAAACACGAACTTATAGAGTGTATTAGTTTTTAATAGCTTTTCGAAAATATAATGAGAATCAATATGGAGGGGCAGTTTTATGACTGTCTCTTTACCCGAGTTTAAATATGAGTATGGCGCGAGTGGTTTGCATCTCATTCCGAAATGTTCTTGTGGACATAAATAAATTACACGGATGTGTAATGACAGATCATAATATGCCGAAGGCGTAATTCAATGCGTTAACCTAAGTTCTATCTGCGTATTCAGGGTTGCTCTCTTTAATGTTGTTATTGAAGTGCAGATTACAATAAGAAGGTGCCGCGCTGGTTTCTACTGCACACCAAAAGATAACAGCGCTAGGAGCAAGGCACCTTTTTTTCCCGTCTCCTCGTTCCACATGCTGTTTTCTTTCGCTTTGAAGTGTAGAGCTCTTCGAAATCAGTGCGAAAGAGGAATATGGGCTATGCAATATCTTTTGCCGGCAAATACTCCTCGCTCTTGGAAAACACTGCTATCACATAAGGATTTGAAATGACTAGAGCAGTCGATAAGGACTGCTAATGAGGTAATAAGGTAAAGAATCACGATGTCATAAATGCATGTATGAGCGATTTGCAATGAAATGCTTGTCCCTCATCTGGTAAACATTCAGCTACAATCGGCCTTAGGCAACAGTGTAGTAAAATGTTTAATATCTTTCCAGATTACATCAAAGCGCTGAAAATTTGCACTGAAGAACGTTAATTAAGCATCGACCTTTACCTCATCTTGTCTGCCCTGTAACTTTGTGTCGGTACAACTAAAACGTGTCTATAACTGCCGGACCTCTGCTGAGCATAAATTTTGCGAATAATGTATTCGTTCTTTTGCTAGTGTTTGTGGAAGATTTCGAGAGCACTTGCGCACCACACCAAGAATATATAACTTTGGCTGCATGCATGCCAAGAAAGTAAACGCTAGAATTGACAGTAATCGCTAGACATCAATGACGAGGAACTTCATTTTCTTGTGGAAAGTTTCTAATTTGCTGTAATCCTGCATATGTTTGCTTTAGGTGTAAGTAGGCAGCTTTAAGTACTCAGGGACACAAGGGGAAAAGAAACCGCCGAAAGGTTGACCGGGTGCATCTCCGGGTCGCTACAATAAACACCCTTTGAACTACTAGTTAAAAAAATACCAATCACTCGACTTACCAGCATGTCGAGGTGGCAACATTGGCACTAAGAGATTGCATGATTTCTTTAAAGACATATCTGCTACTTTGGGAGGTCTTGCGCCCTCAGGACAAACTCATCCATGCAGCGACAACAGTTGCAGGGGTTCTCCATGGTCAGCAAAGGCAAAAACCACTGATCTGTCCGGTCAGCGCAGTTTAAACACAAAAGCAAACTGTCGAGATAAGGCAACTCTTGCATCTGCAATCGTCTGGAATATCCCCGTAATTTTTTTCAAAGCATGAGAGTGGCAATAATATTGCCGCACTGCTGACATTCTGCGAGCGCCGCCATGCGGCCGAACGGCATGGCTGGGCTCGTGTAGAAGCGAAGACGACGTGCCTGCTCGGACGCGCGCTGCTGGTCTTCTTGGCCTTCGAATTAAAAGCCCCCTTCTGTGTCGCCCTACGTTTGTCGGTGACATTTTGGTGGAGCCGCTGGGTATCGTCCCATGAACGCTGACCCAGAGGACAATCGTGACGATCATCAGCGCCGCTTGGACACAACACCCGTCCACAAAGCAAGCCGCCGCCTGCGAGGCCTGTAACCTGAGTGTAAGCCACTGACGAGGTCGGTGCGTACCATGACGTCTACTACTGGCAGTCAGACAGGTCAGCCTTCCGGCACTGTCCCACCGGTTGTAGTCCTCACACCTCGCTCGCCGCCAACCTTCCACGGCGATCGGTGTGAGGATGTCGAGGACTGGTTGTCCGGCTTTGACCGTGTGGCCACTTTTAACCAGTGGGACGACGACCGAAAACTACGAAACGTGTATTTCGCGTTCCAAGACTCGGCGAAGACATGGCTCGAGATCCATGAGGCATCCTTTACCAGCTGGGAAGCGTTCCGTCGTGAGTTGTTCGCTACCTTCAGCACCAACACACACAAGGAAAACGCCGAAATCGCTCTTCGCTCCAGGTCACAGCAGTCGAAGGAAAGCGTGACCATGCTTATCGAAGATATGGCGCGTCTTTTCAGTCGGGCGGACCCTACCATGCCCCAGGCTACGAAGGTGCTGGCCTCATACGCTGGCCTCATACGCGACCCTCCAAGAACCGTCGCTGACTTTGCCAAAGAAGCCACGGCCATGGAACGTTCCTTGCAGGAACGCAGTCCGCAGTACGGTCGTCTGGTCAGTGTTGC
Source organism: Amblyomma americanum (assembly GCF_052857255.1). Lineage (NCBI taxonomy): Eukaryota > Metazoa > Arthropoda > Arachnida > Ixodida > Ixodidae > Amblyomma > Amblyomma americanum. The sequence continues at coordinate 79,746,503 of NC_135499.1, forward strand.
GGCCATCAACTATTGTGCGTCACTGCCAGTCGCCAGAGACGAGGCGCTTCGAGAGCTTGTGCCGAGTGTGGTTCGAGAAGAACTGCGCAACCTCCGCTTAGATGATCCACCTGCCAGTGTTGCAGCCGGAGCCGATGCCGTCCGTGACGGAATTCGGCGAGTGGTCCAGCCACCACCGGCGCTGCAGCCGGAGCCGTATATCATGAGCTACAGCGAATCCCTACTGACACCGTAGCCGGAGCCGTACATCGCGAGCTACAATGAAGCCCTGCGGAGACCTGCGCCAGTGCCACAGGCATTCCGCCCTGCTGCCGAACCAACACAGGAATACCTTCCCCCCGTTGAGCTGTGCGACCCGCGCCCGGTTAGAAAAGCGGACGTGTGGCGCACACCCAACAACCGGTCACTATGCTACCACTGTGGGGAGCGTAGTCATGTCGTCCGCAACTGCCCATACCGGCGGATGGGATTAAGAGGATTTCCACAGAGCGCACCTCGGCCACGCTATGGTGAGAGACCGTGAGACATTGAGCAGTACCTGGCCGATCATGTGCTGCCCTCACCGCCTCGACGACGTCAGTCTAGGTCACCATCTCCAAGACGGGTTCCCAGTCACGCATCATCCGCTGGCCAATTCAGACGCACGTCCCCCCGCCGAGAAAACTGAAGCCGGCGGCCTCCGGGGGTAGGACCGCCGGTGCCGCAGAGAGTGAACAGCCTCCATCCGACGGTTGTATGCGACGACCCGAACGCCGACGACCCCAGCCACCGACCTCAAAGATGATCTCACCGCCGACCGCAACGACGATGCCACCGCCGACCGCACCGCCGACCCCACCGACGACCGCGTCGACGACCACACCGATGACCTCACCGACGACCCCACCGACGACGGTACCAAACACCTCACGACGAGTTGTCAAAGAATTGTTTCCACCGCCGACATTCTTATTGCCGTCGATGGCTCTGACGTGTCAGCACTCGTGGATACCGGAGCCGTCTTTTCGGTCATGAGCAGCCACCTAGCCACGACCCTCAGAAAGGTTCTAACACCTTGGCATGGGCCGCAGATACGCACAGCTGGCTGCCATGTGGTGACGCCGGTTGGGGTCTGCACCTGCCGTATAAAGATCCGAGGTGCAACTTTCATTGGCTCCTTCGCCGTGCTACGAGAGTGGACTTCCTTAAAGAGTATGGTGCGGTCGTCAACCCGCATGAGCAATTGCATCGTTTTCTACACAGCGAGCTGTTGCTACAGACCCCGAGCCGCACAGAGCAGCACTACGCATCCCTGACGACCACACAACGATACCGCCGAGAGCAAGCAAGTTTGTCACAGTCAAGTGTGATGCCAGCTTCGGTACTCGGGACATTGCCGAAGTGAACATGTCGCTGCTACTGTCTCGGCAAGTTTGAGTTGCTCGCGCCTTGTCGACCTTGTTCACGCTCGTACCGAGCTCTTAGTGACCAACTTTAGTAGCGAACCCCAACATTTGGCGAAAAACATAATGATTGCCCATTTTGAAGAACTTGGCGAGCATGCCGTCCAATGTGCCTTATCCACAACGGACCCCGTAACAGCGGAACAGGACACGGCACCAGCCATTACGATCGACGTAAACCCTGTCCTTCTGACCGATCAGAAACGCCGCGTGGAAAGCCTTATTGACTTTTTCCGCTACTGTTTTGCGTCAACCTCTAAGGTTCTTCAGACGCCAATAATAAAGCATCGCATTATTGTCGATAGTGACCCGAGACCACTATGTCAGCGTCCTTATCGTGTTCCGTCGAAGGAACGTGATGCCATCCGCCGCCAAGTTGCTGAAATGCTCCGCGACGACGTCATACAACCATCGACGAGTCCCTGGGCATCACCTGTTGTTCTCGTCGCAAAGAAAGATTGCTGCCTACGGTTCTGCGTGGATTACCGACGTCTCAACAACGTTACCAAAAAGGATGTATATCCACTGCCGCGCATTGATGACTCATTAGATCGCCTCCGCCATGCTACCTAATTTTCGTCACGACCTGCGTAGCGGTTATTAGCAAATCGAGGTCGATGAACGTGACCTAGAAAAGACCGCCTTCGTTACTCCTGACGGAATGTACGAATTTAAGGTGCTTCCTTTTGGCTTGTGTTCAGCCCCTGCAACGTTCCAACCTATGATGGACACCATACTAACTGACCTGAAGTGGCAGTCCTGCCTTGTGTATCTCGTCGACGTCGTGATTTTCTCAGACACGTTCGAGGAGCACCTGAAACGTTTGCGTGCTGTTTTCAGGGCCATTCGTTCCGCAGGTCTGTCTCTGAAGCCTGAAAAGTGCCACTTCGCATTTAGGGAGCTCAAGTTTCTTGGCAATATTGTGAGCGCTCAGGGCGTCAGCCCTGACCCAGAAAAGACGGCCGCCGTTGCTGCCTTTCCCCAGCCAACAGATAAATGAAGCTTCCGGCGTTTTTTTTTTGGGGGGGGGGGGGGGGGGGGGCTTTGCGCCTATTATCGGAGGTTCGTTGAAAACTCCTCCAAGCTCTCAGAGCCGCTGACTCGCCTGACAAAAGACTCCGAACCCTTCATCTGGGGCCAGGATCAGGAAACAGCTTCCACAGAACCTAAGGCCCGCCTCCAATCTACGCCTATCCTTGGCCACTTCGACGAGAAAGCCGCCACGGAACTGTACACAGATGCCAGCAATGTTGGCCTCGATGCGGTGCTTGTGCAGTGGAAAGACGGTGTGGAACGCGTGCTCGCGTATGCGAGTCGCACTTTGTCCCGTGCCGAAATGAATTATTCCACCACGGAAAACGAGTGTCTCGCTGTTGTGTGGGCAATCACCAAATTTCGTCCCTACCTGTACGGCCGCCCGTTTCGAGTCGTCAGCGATAATCACTCCTTGTGTTGGCTTGCGAGCCTCAAAGATTCATCGGGGTGCCTTGCATGGTGGAACCTTCGGTTGCAAGAGTTCGACGTCACTATCGTGTATAAGTCCGGTCGGCAACATATCGATGCAGACTGTCTCTCCCGAGCTCCTTTTCCGTGCCCACCAGATGAGCCCGACGCCGATTCTGCTTTCCTCGGCGCTGTCACCACATCCGACCTTGCCCGCCATCAGAGGGCCGACTGCGAACTGCTGCCTCTAATCGAGTACCTCGAAGGAACCGCTCCGTCTCCGCCCAGACTCTTCTCTCGCGGACTTTCATCATTTTGATTAATAGATATAGTCCTCTGCAAGAAAAACTACGACCCGACCGAAACTGCGTATCTCCTCGTTGTCCCAACCGCGCAATGGAGTTCTCGCTGCATGCCACGACGACCTTTCTTCTGGCCACCTTGGTTTTTCCAGAACATTGGGACGCCTCCGCCACAGGTACTACTGGCCTCGGCTTGCTGCGGTCGTCCAACGCTACGTTAGAACCTGTCGTAAGTGTCAACGACGGAATATACCGCCGACAAAACCGACCGGCCTTCTGAAGCCAATTGATCCACCGCAAATTCCATTTCAGCAAGTCGGCATGGACTTACTGGGCCCATTCCCAGTGTCCTCCATGGGTAACCGATATATTTTTGCCACGGACTACCTCAGCCGCTACAGTGAAACCAAGGCTCTTTCTCGTGGCACCGCGTCTGAAATTGCACAGTTCTTTGTTCGTCACATTGTACTTCGCCACGGCGCCCTAGCGGTTGTATTAACTGACCGGGGAACCGCGTTTACCTCGGCTCTTACACCTGACACCAGTCATAGATAAACGACTGATTACCATCCTCAAACGAATGGTCTGAGTGAGAAGCTGAACAAGACCATTGCAGATATGATGTCTATGTATGTCGACGCTGACCATCGCAACTGGGACGAAATACTTCCTTACGTCACGTTTGCGTACAACACCGCCCTCCAAGAAACGACGCGCTTCACTCGCTTCCGTTTGGTGAATGTCCGGGACGCCCTGACAACGCTGGACGCCATGCTGCTCCCAGATTGTGCCCCTTCGTCTGTCACCGGCGCTGACCAATTCATTCGTGATGCAGAAGCCGCTCGCCACCTTGCTAGACAACGGATTCGACACCAGCAGAAAACTGACGGCCGGTGATACAAGTTCCGCCACAGGGAGGTGATTTACCAACCCGGCGAGCACGTCTGGGTATGGAGCCCTATACGTTTGCGCGGGCGCTCTGAAAAGCTTCTGCGCCGCTACTTCGGCTCCTACGAGGTGCTACGTGAACTCAGCGAGGTGAACTATGAAGTGTTCCCGCAAGGAGTCGTCCGCTCTTCTCGACCGCTCAAGTCTGAAGTCGTCCAGGTGTCCCGCATGAAGCCGTATTACGCCCGTTAGCCATTGTCGGAGTTCCATTCAGTGCCGCCGCCACGCGCACCTTCGTACTTTCGGTGCCTCAATTCTGTTTTTCCCCTTTCCGGAGGCATCGAGGCGATTCCTCTTGAAAGGAGGGGGGCAATGCCACACTGCCCAGATTCTGCGAGCGCCGCCATGCAGCCGAAGGGCATGGCTGGGCTCGTGTGGAAGCGAAGAAGACGAAGTTTCCGCTCGGACGCGCGCTGCTGGTCTTCTTGGCCTTCGGATTAAAATCCCCCTTTTGTGTCGCCCTACGTTTGTCGGTGACAATATGTTCTTACATTACAATACTTTCTTTTAACAAAGATAATACTATAACCGAGAGCGTTAAACTGCGCACGCTATCCTGTCAAGTAATGGTGACGGAGTCCGACAGTCACGAATACAGCGAAAAATTTCCAAAAAAGACTGTAAACTGGACTGGCTTTCGGCCACAACGATCTGATTGAATCTCAGGCGGGGATAGCAACAAATCTGCTAGGCGGCCGTCGAAGAGAATCGCCGCTCTTGGCCGCGTCGAATTAAATGCTGGCTAAGCTCCCACGAGATAAGGCACCGAAAGCAGCTACAAGATCTAGAACAAGGTGCATGCTGTTGTGTGTGGCTGCAATAATTAGAGATAAATATGTCTTCATCTTGCGTCACAAAGTGATAAAGCTGTCTGCCGGCGGCTTTCAGCATGAACAAACAAAAGTAAAATCCTTCGCGGCATTTGTCACCTTTTAAACAAGCATTGACCGTGTGCTTGACAAGAAAAGGAAACGTTTGCATGTATGAACACTGCGAAAAGAGAAAAACACTGGGGATGGAAACACAAAGTATCTATTAGCGTTCATAATGAGGATTTAGGCCTACAACATGCCGAAAGTTTTGGCGTAACTGGCACCATTGAGATCATGCAACTCCATTGGGGACGAACTTGTAGTCAAAGTTCTCCGAATCGATGAAAGGTTCTGTAGGGAACGATGTAGCGGCGCAAAAGCTTTTCACCGAGTCCGCGGCGGCTCAGGGTCGCCCACACCATACAGGCTTACGGGGATTGAGTTCAGTGTGGCGTCGGCGTAGATTGTACACTCGGCGTCGGTGCACCGTTGGCCCTTGATGCGTAGCCGGGAAAGTCGTCCACATTTTTACGCTCGCAGAAGGTAGGCGCCGAGGTCTATGCTGTCTTCATCGGTGACGTTTTGGAGCATAGTGCCGAGCGTGCTGGTTGTCTCCCTGCCGTGGACGACCCTGAAAGATGTAATCCGGGTGGTCTCCCGCGCTTAGGTGCACGCATAGCCGACGTAAGAAGGAGACACCCCGGTGTAGTGTTGGGCGTCCTCACAAACGGCGAACATGTCAGTGTTAGTTTTTTTCACACGCGCGGTAAGTCACTTGGTCTGCAGATGGTATTGTTAAGTGTTCCAGGCGGGAACGACGCGAGAACGCCCGGGCACCGCACACAGGTCAAGAGCACAAGGCGGCCCGCACAGAGCACCAGGCACAGAGCACCGAATCCCAGAGCACGCGCGCCTCCAAGAGTCTTCATTTATCTCTTCTTCTATCCGTTGCATGGCCCCCGGTCGCAAAAAAAACACCGTCTCGGTGGAAATTAGGGTGGGGCAAGGGATCGCGACACGTAGGGCTTGAGGCGAGAGACGTGGACAACGTCACTCTGAGATGCACCGGAGGTGGTCTCCGGAAAGGCCGGGGCAATCTCGTAGGTGACGGCGGTGACCTGGCGGAGCACACGGTATGGGCCAACATAGCGGGACATTAGTTTTTCGCAAAGCCCGACACGGCGTGTGGGCGACCAAAGCAAGACGAGGGCTCCAGGGGAAAAAGTTACCATGCGGTGGCGGCGGTCGTAGTAGTCCTGCTGTGAAACCTGCGAGGCTTGTAGGCGGGAGCGAGCCAGCTGGCGGGCGTGGTCGGCGCGGGCAATAGCGTCGTGGGCATATTCAGAAGGCGGGGAAGGAGATGTCGGAAGCAGCGTGTCCAAAGGTAATTGGGGTTCACGACCGTACAACAGATAGAACGGGGAGTAACCGGCAGTGTCATGGCGAGAAGAATTGTAAGCGAAGGTCACGTATGGAAGGGCAATGTCCCAGTCCCGATGGTCCGGGGAAACGTACATGGCGAGCATATCCGTGAGAGTGCGGTTGAGGCGCTCTGTAAGACCGTTGGTTTGGGGATGATAGGCGGTGGTCAGCTTATGTTTTGTTGAGCAGGAACGGAGAATGTCGTCGACAACTTTAGAGAGAAAGCAACGGCCGCGGTCGGTGAGAAGTTGGCGGGGTGCACCATGACGGAGGATGAGGTCGTAGAGGAGAAAATCGGCCACGTCGGTAGCAGTACTGGTGGGGAGGGCCCGCGTGATGGCATAGCGAGTAGCATAATCTGTCGCAACGGCAATCCATTTGTTTCCAGAGGTGGACTCCGGAAACGGGCCCAAACGATCCAAGCCAACACGATAGAATGGTTCAGGGGGCACATCAACAGGCTGGAGCAAACCCGCGGAGAGCGTGGCGGGACGTTTCCGGCGCTGGCACTGGTCGCAGGCACGAACATAGCGGCGGACGGACTGGTAGAGACGGGGCCAAAAGAAGCGACGACGCACGCGGGCGTAAGTACGCGAGACACCCAGATGTCCAGCAGTGGGGAGGTCATGGAGCTCGTGGAGGACGTCGTTGCGCAGATGCTTCGGGACAACGAGCAGTAGGTCTGGGCCGGCCGGGTTCAGGCTTCTGCGGTAGAGTGTGTCTTGATGAAGTACAAACCGGCGCAGGGCAGGGTCAGATGGAGAGGTTCTGAGGCGGGAAATAATAGAGCGGAGCTCGATATCTCGACGCTGCTCATCGCCAAAGTGAGTAAGAGCAGAGAGCGAGAAGAGGTCAGCGGCGGTGTCACTGCCAGAATTATCAGACGAGTCAACGGGATATCGGGAGAGGCAGTCAGCATCAGTGTGTAGCCTACCGGACTTATAGACCACGGTATAGTCGTAGTCTTGGAGGTGTAAAGCCCAGCGACCTAGGCGACCAGTAGGATCTTTCAGTGATGAGAGCCAGCAGAGCGCATGGTGGTCGGTGACAACCGTAAAAGGGCGGCCGTACAAATATGGGCGGAATTTCCCAACCGCCCAGACAAGGGCTAAGCACTCACGTTCGGTAATTGAGTAATTGCGCTCCGGGGCGGAGAGGAGGCGGCTGGCGTAGGCGATGACACGGTGCTGTTCGGATTGCCTCTGAGAGAGAATAGCGCCGATGCCATAGCCGCTGGCGTCTGTGCGCACCATCAGTGTGCGCCAGCACCTCCACCAAAGATGTTACGTGGTCCAGGCGGGAACGACGCGAGAACGCCCGGGCACCGCACACAGGTCAAGAGCACAAGGCGGCCCGCACAGAGCACCAGGCACAGAGCACCGAATCCCAGAGCACGCGCGCCTCCAAGAGTCTTCATTTATCTCTTCTTCTATCCGTTGCAGTATCATGTGGATCTGCCGTGGATTGTGCGGCGGTAGTTCCAAATGGCTTGGGTAAGCTAGGCAGTAAATGCTGTTACCATATCCGTTATAAGAACTTCTAGGGCGCGGTGGTGATAGAGAATCTGCTTAAAAATTTTTTGAATTCCGCCGCAGCACCACTCGGCAGGGCTTCTGCTACGGCGCCGGGCGTCAAGTAATCGGTCGCCATGATGATCCACTGCTTTCTTGTCCGACGTTGACGTTGGGAAGGTGCCGAGCCGAACCATTCGAAACATTTAAAACGGCTTGCTAGGTGGTGGTATGGGCTTCGATAGACCAGCGGGCCTGATCGATGGCCCTTTCGGCGTTGATACTAACTGCTTTTTTTGACGTACCATGCAAAGCCGGTAGACAATCGTGGTAAGCAGTATTCAGCTTTAATGCGGAGTACGGTGCGGGAAAAACCTATGTCTTCGTCTTGCGAAACATGCTGAATTTCTCCTCATAAGCTATTGGGAACGGCGAAGAGGTAAGCAGTCGTATTGCGACGAAAATCTTCTACACGAGGATGCCATTTCGCAGAAAAAAAGGAGGACAAACACTGCTTCAACGGTGCAGCGGCTATAGAAGCGTTTCCTTCCAGATACTGGACGAAACGCTGTAGGTAGAGGTTGGAGCGTTGCTGTTGCGGGAAGTAACTGGTGCTTATCGGTCCAAAAAAGACCTCCTCATCGTCCTCTTCCGGCTGCTGGTCAACAGGGGCTCGAGATAGACAGTCCGCGTCGGTGTGGTCTAGTCCAGATCTGTAGACGACGGTGACGTCAACCTCCGGGAGTCGTAAACTTAATCGAGTGAGGCACCAGACACAAAATGAGTGCGTCACAATGGCAAGCCTGCAAAGTGCATGATGATCGCTGACCACGTTGAATTGTCCTCTGTAGTGGTAGGGGCGCAATTTTAACGCAGCCCATTGATGGCGAGGCACTCCTTGACCGTCGAATACATGCCGGAAGCCAGCAGTGGCCGACACCAAGGAGCATAGGGGATGTTTGTTTGTTTTTAATTGTGTAACACTAGGGTAGTTGTTAACCATAATTATTAGAAAGAAGAGAAAAGAACCTCATGCCGCCGGTGGGGCCCGAAAATCCACGACCTCCGAATTTCGTATCTGGTGCTCTACCAAGTGTGCTATGACGACAGCTGTCAAATCGTCTGTTTTGGGGGGTATTTATGTACAGTGAACCCTTACCTTGAGAGTGTTCACCAGCGCCACTGTCGTCTATACAGGCGGACGGAGTACGCCCTGTATTACCGCGAGTGCCACGTGGAACGTGGTTGAATGGTAAGAGCGGAAGCTGAGCGATAGCCCACTTATACCGCCTAAGGCATCAGGACTTCCAGAATCGAAACCCTCCTTAGCAATTAGTAGAAAAGAAAGGGACGAGAGAGGCCCGTTATGACATAAATGACGGAACCCAACAGTCACCGATACCTGAGAGCATAGGGGATGTTTCTTTTTTAAATTGTGGATTAATAGGGGAAATTGTTTAAAGAGCAGGAGCAAAACAACCACATGCCGCCTATGGGATCCGAACCAGGCCTGAATTTCGGATGTCGTAGGTTCGGATTCCACTGGTGGCACGTGGTTGTTTTTCTGGTGATTTCTAAACATTTATGTTTAAATAGTTAACCTATTAATCCACTGCTTTTTTCAGGAAACATCCCCAGCGCTCTTTGGTGTTGTCACTGTTCGCATCCGTCATATATGTCGCAACGAGCCCCTCTATTCCCTTTTCCTATCTGCTCCGTCGTCGAATAGTTAGTCTAAGCCTTCAACAGAGAACAGCTAGCCTACGCAATCGATTTCTCCATTTCGTCGCTTTTCGGAAAGAGGAGGGTGCCTGGGCCCACTGCACGGCGTTTTCGTCAAAATTCCCGACGATCGGGGGTAAATGTAAACGACGCTGAAGTTCGAAGGCTTTCGCTTGTGACGCTTCCCATTTAAAGGCCACGTCTGTCTTTATTACTGTTTTCAGAGTTACGGCACTGCGCGAAAAATTCTTCACATAGTTTCGTTAGTATGCACACTGTCCGTAGAATCTGCGCACAGCTTTTGTAGTCGTCCGGCGGGGGAAACTGTTACCAGCTGTTTTTTGGGGCTCTGGGCGTATTCAACTCTTGCTTACGATGTGGCCCACAGAACAGCAGCTCCTCATGAGCGAAGTGGCACTGTTGTATCACTGTTTGAAACTTTTTCAAATGGTCTTCAATGTTGCAGGGGAAGACAATGCCGTTTTCGAAGTACACTAGACTACTCAGCCGCTTCAAACCAGCCACTACTGTACATATTACCCGTTCGAACATCGCTGTTACGGTAGTGTCCCAATGTAATAGCCTTGAACTCGAACAGGCTATCTGGGGTTTTAAATGCGGCCTTGCGTAGGCCTCCTTCATCGACTTCGATTTGCCAGTTGTCTCTCTTGAGGTTCATCGAAGAGAAGACCTCTGGGTTGTAAAGAGTGTTTCGTCGATGCGAGAGAGGGGCAGGCTCTTTTTTTCATGCTGTTCAAGCGGCGGTAATACGGAATGCACCGTCCTTCTTTCTCACCAGAAGAACTTGCGCCGTCCAGGAGCTCTTCGATGGATGGATGACGTCGTCGCGAAGCATTTATTCCCATTAATCCTGGATGGTTTGGCGTTCTCGGGGCGACACACGGTAGGCGCTTTGGTGGACAGGTCGGGCGTGTTCGTCAGTTGCTATGCTGTGCTTGGCGATTGTCGTTTGTGGGCACTACCTGTAACCACGAAGTAAGAATATATTTGTAGGTGTGCATGCTCCTCCCGACGGAGCGACCAAAGCTTGTTCGCCACTCCTAGTGCTTCTTTTGAACGCGGACAGATGGCGCAATGCGATGTAGGCTCAACGGGCAGAATCGCAACGAGGACAGGGACCGGTGGTTCTTCAGAGTTTTTATCGAAATACATTCACCGCAAGGTTTTCCGTTCACCGCCACGACTGCTGAGCGCATGGTTATTCCGTCCCTTGGTGGGGCTCAAAGCGTGCGCTTCCTATTTTAGGCCAAAGACACCATGCGTACATTGCTACCTTGCCAGAGCATGCAGTGTAATGAGCAGACGTTGTAACGACATGAAGCCTGCCTTGTAGAGAACGTGGCTAACTTCTGTGGTCTCGGTTTTTAAGTGCACAGAAATCTCAAGGGTGTTCCCGCATTTCTCCTGAATCACAAATACTGATTCCGAAGCCGTGAATTGGACACACTCTCTTGCTCGGTAGCACAAAGTCTCGACGGCATGCGCGATCGCCGAGAACGAAAGAGCCAAAAGTGTATATCTGGCGTTTTAGTGGCAAATGAGTGCATGTTTATCTAAGCAACTCGATAACGATTACGAAATTGGCACAGATGGTCCTCCTGCCATGCACATGGTTTACGCAAACACCGATGATGCTGAACAGCACACTATCTACCGAGAATTGGAAAGTTGTGCAATATATATATATATATATATATATATATATATATATATATATATATATATATATATATATATATATATATATATATATATATATATTGTAACGGGGGTTTGTTACGAGGTACTGGGGCGACGGGAACGGCAACGGCAGCAGTCTGGGATCAGATCGGCAAAAGACACACAAGCGTAGCGCTGGCAAAAACTCTCGAGAACTTCTTCTTCTTCTTCTCCTCAAGTAATATGGCACATACCCTCTCGAGAACACTGTCACCTCGTCTTCGTCTTTTCAAATCATCAGACGCATCTTCTTCTTTAGCCTTACAATCACCCCGGGGACAAGAGGAGCCATCCTGGCGACTTAGGATGATGGCAAGACGGCGGGGTCGTAGTAGGGCTTGAGGCGCTGGACATGAACGGTCTCCCGTCCTCGGCGGCGGAGATCAGGAGACGGTGTGAGGGGTTCCACGATATAATTAACCGGAGAGGTGCGCTCCAGCACACGGTAGGGACCATGGTACTTCGCAAGAAATTTTGAGGAGAGACCGGGAGTTCCTGAAGGGATCCAGAGCCACACAAGTGCACCAGAAGTGTAGTTCGGTGGGGTTTGGTCTTGGTCGAGGCGGGAGCGCTGGCGATGCTGGGTGTCAGTGGTGAGTGACCGGGCAATTTGGCGGCAGGCTTCGGCGTGTTGCGCGGCGTCGGAAACAGGCCGATATTCGGATTCATCAGGGCGGTAAGGGAGGATAGTGTCGATAGTAGCAGAGGGTTGGCGGCCGTAAAGTAGGAAGAAAGGAGAGAATCCGGTGGTAGACTGCGTAGCGGTATTGTACGCATAAGTAACGTACGGAAGGACGAGATCCCAATTCGTGTGGTCAGAAGCGACGTACTTGGAGAGCATGTCTCCGAGTGTGCGGTTAAATCGCTCAGTGAGGCCATTGGTCTGCGGATGATAGGCGGTGGTAGTTCGGTGAATCGTGTTGCACGCTTTGAGAAGCGCCTTCACCACCTCAGATAAGAACACGCGGCCTCGGTCACTGAGCAGTTCACGAGGTGCACCGTGGCGAAGGATGAATCGGTGCAAAATGAAGGAGGCGACGTCCGTCGCTGTGGCAGCCGGAAGGGCAGCAGTTTCGGCATATCGTGTAAGGTGATCCACCGCTACTATAGCCCAACGGTTGCCGTCTGCAGTGTATGGAAGCGGACTGTATAAATCAATGCCAACGCGGTCGAACGGGCGTGGAGGGCATGGTAACGGCTGCAGCTCAGCAGCAGAACGATGGGGAGGTGTCTTGCGACGTTGGCAGGGAATGCATGCGCGCACGTACTTCATGATAAATGTGTACATTCCGCGCCAGTAGTAGCGCAGCCGTATGCGGGTGTAGGTCTTGAAAACGCCCTCGTGACCGCTGTGGGGGGCAGCATGGAAGTAGGCGCATATCTCCGAGCGTAAGTGACGTGGAATAACGAGCAGCCACTTGCAACCTTCGGAGTTGTAGTTACGGCGATAAAGTAGGGTGTCACGGATCGCAAAATGGGCAGCTTGGCGGCGGAGCGCACGTGACGGTGAAGCAGCCGTCGGGTTGGCGAGAAAGTCGAGAAGGGAAGCGATCCAGGGATCCATGCGTTGCGCTGAAGGCATGTCGCTGAGGCGAAGCAAGGGCAGAGAAGCGTCGGAGGTGGAAAGGCTGGCGATCTCGGCTAAAAGGGGGCAGCGTGACAGTGCATCGGCGTCTTGATGCTTGCGGCCGGTGCGATACACGACGCGGATATCATATTCTTGCAAGCGAAGGGCCCCCCTAGCGAGGCGGCCGGAGGGGTCTTTCAGGTTGCAAAGCCAACAGAGCGCATGGTGGTCGGTCACAACGTCAAAAGGGCGCCCATAAATGTACGGTCGAAACTTCGCGAGGGCCCATACAATCTCCAAACACTCTTTTTCAGTTACGGAGTAGTTGCGTTCTGCTGGTGTGAGTGTGCGGCTGGCATAAGCAACGACGTATTCGTCAAAGCCAGGTTTTCGTGGGGCGAGGACAGCGCCGAGGCCAACACCGCTGGCGTCCGTGTGAACTTCGGTAGGAGCGGCCGAGTCGAAATGGCGCAGAATGGGCGGCGCCGTGAGGAGACGGCGCAAGGTGGTGTATGCGTCGTCGCACGCTGGAGACCACAGTGATAAATCCGCACTTCCAGACAGCAGTTGAGTCAAAGGCGCAGCAATGGACGCAAAGTTGCGAATAAACCGGCGGAAATATGAGCACAAACCCAGGAAGCTGCGCAGGTCTTTGATGGAGGTAGGTTTGGGAAAGTCAACCACAGCACGAAGTTTCGCTGGGTCGGGACTGACGCCCTGCTTAGAGACAACATGACCTAAGATGGTTAATTGACGAGCGGCAAAACGGCATTTTTTAAGTTCAGCTGCAGGCCGGCGTCAGAGAGGCAGGTCAAGACGTGCTTCAAACGGGAGAGGTGGGTGTCAAAGTCCGGGGAAAAGACCACAATGTCGTCGAGGTAGCAAAGGCATGTCTTCCACTTAAGTCCGCGCAAAATGGTGTCCATCATCCTCTCAAAAGTCGCGGGGGCGTTACAAAGCCCGAAGGGCATCACCGTAAATTCATACAAGCCATCCGGTGTCACAAAGGCGGTTTTGGGGCGATCGGCTTCTTTCATAGGAACTTGCCAGTACCCGGAACGCAAATCAAGAGATGAAAAGAGTTCGGCCCCTTGCAAAGAGTCCGGAGCGTCGTCTATGCGCGGGAGGGGATAGACATCTTTGCGCGTAATCTTATTGAGGCGGCGGTAATCTACACAGAAGCGTATGGAGCCATCCTTCTTTTTGACGAGCACCACAGGCGACGCCCATGGGCTGCTTGAGGGTTGAATGACGCCGCTCTGGAGCATATTGTCGACTTGGTCTTCAATAACTTGGCGCTCGGCGACAGACACACGATAGGGACGTTGTCGCAGCGGTGCGTGGTCACCTGTGTCGATGGCATGGGTGACAGTGGAAGTTTGGCCCAAGGAACTTTGATGTGAGTCAAATGATGAGCGAAACTGATTAAGTAAAGTGAGAAGCTGTGCCCTTTGCGGCGCTGGAAGGTTGTCGTCGATGGAGCGAAGGAATGCTTCGGTTGAGGAGGGATCGGGCGCAGCAGTAGGTGGGCTGAGTCCGGCTATGGAGAGGTGCGGCGCGTCGTCCGTCTCTTCGCGGGTGAGCAGAGACGCGAATGGTTGTACCGTGCCGAGACATTCACCTAGGCGCAAGGCGTTGGGGAACGAGAATGGGTTAGACACGAACAGTACGGAGAGGCCAGCGGAGATAGTCAGTACAGCGTATGGCAGAGGCAGACACTTGCGGTGCAGAAAGATAGGGGACGGAGTGAAGAGGACAGTGTCGTCGCGAAGAGGGCCGCAAGAGAGGGGTACGAGGACTGAAGAGCAGGGAGGCAGGTCAATGTCTTCGGCAACTAGGGCCTTAACACAGGCACCAGGAGGGGCAGTGTCCAAGACAGCTTCGGGCAGGTGAGAGAACTCGACTTCAGCTCGAGCACAATCGATGATAGCAGCATGGCGCGATAGGAAATCCCAGCCCAGGATAACAGCATGAGAACAGCAGGGCAGTACGACGAATTCGACGGCATAAATGGTCCCCTGGATTACAACGCGAGCAGTACACGCTGCTGACGGCTGGATGTTCTGAGCGCTGGCGGTGCGCAGTGAGAGTCCAGCAATTGGCGTCCTTACTTTTCTTAAAGAACTACACAGCTTTGCGTCCATGACGGAAACGGCAGCACCAGTGTCGACAAGCGCCATGACAGAAACGCCGTCGACGGAAATTTCAATGAGGTTAGCGGCTGACGGATGAGGCCTTTCGAAGTTCGTTGTGGATGCAGTTCTCGCCTCAGGAACTGCGGCGCCTAGTTTTCCTCCTGGTTAGCGGAGGGGCGACGTCGCATAGGCGAAATAGACCGGCGTCGTGGAGAAGAGGGCCGGCGGCTGGAGAGGGTAGAACGGTCCGGCGAGGAAGGACGACTTTGCGGCGGCGCAGCTGGTACAGAGTACTGACTCGGTGGGGGCCAGTACCCAGGAGCTTGGGGAGGAATTTCCGCGTCCGGGAGACGACGGCGGCAATGCCGAGCTACATGACCTGGGAGACCACAAAAGAAGCAAATCGGCCGATTGTCCGTTGTGCGCCAGGAATCGCTGACCCTTGGAGTAGGTCGTCGGTAAGCCACTGGCCCTCGCAAATGCGCCGGAGGCGCACTATAGATTGGCGGCTGCGGTCTTGCTACGACATCGGCATATGTCACTGGAGCCGCGACAGGAGGCGGTCTCGCGACGGCTTCGGCATATGTGAGCGGAGCCGCCACAGGTTGTGGTCTGGCGACAACGTCAGCGTATGTCAGCGGAACCGTGACAGGTGGTGACGGATGAGCCGGTGGAAGAGCCTCAGCAACTTGCTCTTGAATTGTATGTCGGAGCGCTGGAGTCAGATATGATGGTCGGTCGTGAGCGCTCGGCAGAAAGGAAAGTTGACGTGCCACTTCTTCCCGCACGAAGTCTTTAATCTGCTGTAGCAGCGAGGGGTCAGGAGCAGGCGTGAGCCCAGCGAGCGACTCAACCTGCTGTGGCCGCTGGCGTGTCAGAATCCGCTGCTTGCGCAACTGCTCAAAGCTTTGACACAGCGTGACGACTTCAGCAACGGTACGCAAGTCGCGCGCTAGAAGCATCTGAAAAGCGTCGTCATCGATGCCTTTCAAGATGTGTTGGATCTTGTCGGCTTCCGACATACGAGCGTTGACCCGCTTGCACAAGTCGACGACATCTTCAATGTAGCTAGTGAAGCTTTCACTAGCCTGCTGAGATCGTTCACGCAATCGCTGTTCGGCTCGGAGTTGCCTGACAGCCGGTCGACCAAATACGTCTGCAAATTTAGTCTTAAAAATGGACCAGGTTTGAATATCTGCCTCATGGTTGCGATACCAGAGGTTAGCCACACCGGCGAGATAAAAGATGACGTTGTTTAGCTTCGTCACATCGTCCCATTTGTTGTATACGCTCACCCGCTCGTACGATGTGAGCCAATCTTCCACATCGTTCTCGTCAGTCCCGCTGAAAATGGTCGGGTCCCGTTGACGAAGAGAGCCGGCACAGATGACAGCCTGGCCCACTTGTACGGCCTGGTGTTGGACGTCCTCAGGCATCGTGCGCGCCGGGAGAGCACGACTACGGAGCTCCAGGGCCGATGTTTTTACCCAGCACCTCCACCAAATGTAACGGGGGGTTTGTTACGAGGTACTGGGGCGACGGGAACGGCAACAGCAGCAGTCTGGGATCAGATCGGCAAAAGACACACAAGAGTAGCGCTGGCAAAAACTCTCGAGAACACTGTCACCTCGTCTTCGTCTTTTCAAATCATCAGACGCATCTTCTTCTTTAGCCTTACAATATATTGCCACCTAGTGTTGCCAGGTGGCGCAAGCTGTCCGCGAAGACGATGAGGTTGCGATCGTGCTATCGTGGATCGGCCGCCATTACCGTCTCCTCTTGCCGACTCCAGCTGTTGAAGCGTCTCTCCGTGAGAACTCCGTGACAATTTGGTGGAGCCTGCTGGGTACGAGTATCCCATGCAAGAAACCCCTCCAGGGAGCCGTGCCGCCAGCCCTGCGCCGATTGACACCCCGGTACACCGCTTCAGCCGGAGGCTGCAGGGACTTTCACCGGAGCTTGGACCACTCGCGACAGTCATGATGCCAGCCACCGGTATTCTCACGCAAGCTGCCGGTGCTACACCTGCCCACTATACCTTGCAGACCCCGCGGGTTCCCAAGGCCTTCCACGGGGACCTTTTCGAAGACGTGGAGGACTGGTTCCTTCACTTCGAGCGTGTGGCTGCTTATAACCAGTGGGACGACGCCGCGAAACTAAGAAACGTCTACTTTAGCCTAGAGGATGGCGCCCGCACGTGGTTTGAGAACCGTGAGGAAGTTCTAACTTCCTGGCGAGAGTTTCGCCGTCACCTGCTGGAGGCCTACACCAGCGCGGATCGCCGCGAAAGAGCGGAGCGGGCAATCCAGTCCCGCGTCCAGCTACCGAACGAAAGCGTACAAATGTACGTCGAGGACATGACGCGGCTCTTCAGGAGAGCTGATCCTGCCATGCCTGAAGAGAAGAAACTTCGGCACTTAATGAGAGGCGTCAAAGAGCAGCTGTTCGCAGGCCTCGTGCGCAGCCCACCATCTACAGTTGCTGCATTTCTTTCGGAAGCCACAACGATGGAGAAGGTCCTGCAACAGCGTTGCGCCAGTTACGACCGGCCCCTGCATGCTGCTGCAGTCACATCATCGTTTGCCACCATCGGACAGCATCCTGATGATTTGCGGGAACTTATTCGCACAATCGTGCGTGAGGAGCTTCACAAATTTTGTAGCCCGTCGCAGCCTGCGCTCGGTTCCATCTCCGCTCTTGTACGAGAGGAGGTGCAACAGGCGTTCCGGGGCCCTGTTCCTGCGTTCCGGGGCCCTGTTCCTGTGGTCGACGTACCACCTCTGCCTGGGGACTACCACCGTCCGACGTACGCCGAAGTTGCAAGGCGTCCGGCTCCCGCTTCGCCGCCACCAATTCACGCCACGCCTCAAGCCCCGCGGCCCTCTGTGCAACCGGTGCAGTACTTCGAGGATCGTCGAGCACCCCTCCGAAAGGCCGACGTTTGGCGTACACCTAACCGACGACCGCTCTGTTTTCACTGCGGAGAGCCAGGTCATCTTTATCGAAATTGTTATTACCGACGCATCGGCATCCAAGGCTTCCGCACCGACTCACCGAGACCCCGTCAAGGTGAACGACCCCCTGAAATTGAAGAATTCCTTGCGGACCAGCGAAATCCATCCCGAGTGCAGCGGCAGTCGCGCTCACCCTCACCGAGGCGCTCTTCCCCGACACCTCCCGGCTTCTCGCGAGCGGCACCGGGCCGATCGCCAAGTCCTCGTCGGGAAAACTGAAACCCGCGACCTTCGGGGGCGAGGTCGCTGGGGGGCGCTGTGCTGAAGACCTCCCGTCGTCGCCGCTACAATCCGACAAAAACCCGCCGACGCCATCACCAGAGTTAAAAAACCGCGTTTCTTTAGAAATACCCGTTCTTATCGATGGTCGCAGAGTAAGCGCATTAGTTGATACCGGGGCCGATTATTCGATCTTAAGTGGACAACTGGCGACCATTCTGAAAAAAGTGATTACCCCTTGGCCTGGCGCGCACCTTCGAACTGCCGGCGGTCATCTGGTTACGCCCAAGGGTATGTGCACTGCTCGCGTTCAGATCAGCAAGTCCACGTTCGTCGTCAGCTGCATCGTCCTGGGCGAGTGTTCTCGGGACCTAATCCTCGGCATCGACTTTCTGCGGGAGTATGGAGCAATTATCGATCTGCGCAACCGAATCGTCATGTTTTCCACAGAGCAAGCCGCCGAACTCGACAACTCCTGCCAACGCAGTGCCGCACTTCGCGTTTTCGCCGACAGCGTCACACTTCCGCCCCGTAGCAGTGTTTTGATTGAAGTCGCCTGTGCTGAGTTGCACGACGCTGAAGCAGTCGCCGAGGCTAATCATTCGCTCCTCCTGACTCAAGGCATCTGCGCCGCTCGAAGCTTACTAACAATTCGCGCTGGCCGGTCTGCGATCCTTGTTACAAATTTTTCTCCAGAGCACCGGCACCTTTTCTCTGGAACTGCGATCGCTACCGCTGAAGCGGTTGTGGATGTTCCGGTCTGCTTTGCGTTCGCGGCAGCGGCCCCTGACGACCAATCATCGCGCGCTACTGACGACCAATCTGTTCCGAATGTCGACATCAACTGCAACCTCCCCGAAGGAAAGCGCCTGGCCTTAGAGCGCTTGCTATTGGAGTATAAACAGTGTTTCGCTTCTTCGTCGAAAGTTCGTCAAACGCCCCTAACGCAACACCGGATCATTACGTATGACGACGCTCGCCCTATCCGCCAGCAGCCTTATCGTGTTTCCGCCAAAGAACGGGAAGTAATCCAAAAGCAAGTTCAGGAGATGATTGACGACGGTGTAGTTCAACCTTCCCAAAGCCCGTGGTCTTCGCCTGTTGTCCTTGTTAAAAAGAAGGATGGAACACTTCGATTCTGCGTGGACTACCGTAAATTAAACAATGTGACTAAAAAGGACGTCTACCCGTTGCCCCGCATTGATGACTCCCTGGACAGATTACGGCGTGCTAAGTACTTTTCATCCATTGACCTGAAGAGCGGTTATTGGCAAATTGAAGTGGACGAACGGGACCGCGAAAAAACTGCCTTCGTTACACCAGATGGCCTCTATGAATTCAAAGTGCTGCCTTTTGGCTTGTGCTCTGCGCCAGCGACGTTTCAACGGATGATGGACACTGTCCTCACCGGCCTCAAGTGGCAAAGTTGTCTTGTATACCTGGACGACGTTGTCGTTTTTTCAGAAACTTTTGAACAGCATCTCGTGCGCCTGCGAACTGTCCTCAGAGCCCTCCATTCCGCTGACCTTACGCTGAAGCCCCAGAAGTGCCACTTCGGTTACACAGAGCTCAGGTTCCTCGGTCACGTTGTGAGCGCCGACGGAGTTCGACCCGACCCCGACAAGACAGCCGCCGTCGCCAATTTTCCTACTCCGACTGACAAGAAAGCTGTCCAGCGTTTTCTGGGTCTCTGTGCATATTACCGACGGTTTATTGCGGACTTCGCAAAGATTGCAGAGCCGTTGACGCGCCTCACCAGGAGCAACACCTCCTTCGTTTGGACAATAGACCAAGAGACGGCTTTCTCTTCGCTCCGCCAACGCCTTCAGACATCTCCCGTTCTTGCACACTTCGACGAAGAGGCCGACACCGAGATCCACACCGACGCCAGCAATATCGGTCTTGGAGCTGTCCTTGTCCAACACCAAGAGGGCATTGAGAGAGTTATAGCCTATGCTAGCCGTACTCTCTCCCGCGCCGAACGCAATTACTCTACGTCAGAGAAGGAATGCCTTGCTGTCGTATGGGCCACCATGAAATTTCGCCCTTACCTTTACGGCCGCGCATTCAAAGTCGTAACCGACCACCACTGCCTATGCTGGCTGGCTAATTTGCGAGACCCGTCTGGACGATTGGCCCGCTGGAGTTTACGGCTCCAAGAATTCGACATTACCATCGTATATAAGTCGGGCCGTAAACACGAAGACGCCGACACGCTGTCGCGTGCACCACTCGACTCTTCCGGTCCCGAAATCGACGACGACAGCGGTTTCCTCGGTATACTTAATGCATCGGACATAATAGCCCGGCAGCGGGCTGACACGGACCTCCGACCGCTGATTGACAACCTTGAAGGTCACGCCATGCCTCTACCACGACACTTCGCTCGACGTCTCGGCTCTTTCTGTTTGCGCGAAGGTATCTTATACAAGAAGAACTCGAGAGGCCAAGAAAGAGCTTACCTTCTGGTACTTCCGGCCGATCTTCGCGCCGACATTTTATTGGCATGCCACGACGAGCCCACTTCAGGCCATCTGGGTTTTTCCCGGACGCTCGCCAGGATACGCAACATGTACTACTGGCCCGGACTCTCGGACGATGTCCAAAGGTACGTAAAAAGCTGCCGTGAATGCCAGCGCCGGAAGACGCCACCGCTTAAACCGGCGGGTTTTCTCAAGCCCGTTACTACACCCCGCTCTCCGTTCGATCAAATAGGCATGGTCCTTCTCGGTCCTTTTCCGTTGTCGCTCTCAGGAAACAAGTGGATCATAGTCGCTACTGACTATTTGACTCGCTACGCCGAGACCAAGGCGATACCCTGTGCCACAGCTTCAGAGGTCGCCGACTTTTTCATGCAAGACATCGTCTTGCGGCACGGAGCCCCTTCGTGCGTTATTACCGACAGAGGCACAGCGTTTACAGCGCAGCTAATCGACCATATATTTACGTTGAGCTGCACTAGCCATCGCAAGACCACAGCTTATCATCCGCAGAGCAATGGGCTAACCGAACGCTTAAACAAGACCATTGCGGACATGCTGTCAATGTACGTAGACGTTCAGCACAAAACTTGGGATGAGGTGCTACCGTACGTCACATTTGCGTACAACACGGCCCTCCAGGAGACTACACGCTTTACTCCCTTTCGTCTTGTATATGGACGTGAAGTCCAGAGCATGCTTGACGCGATGCTACCATGCCTCGATGACGACCAACTCGCACCCGATGTTCATGAAATTGCCCAACGCGCTGAAGAAGCCCGTCAGCTTGCCCGCGTACACATCGGCCAGCAGCAGGGCACTGATGCGCGCCGTTACAACCTTCGACACCGACAGGTCGACTACAATCCCGGTGAACAAGTTTGGGTGTGGACACCTGTCCGCCGCCAGGGCTTGTCCGAGAAACTACTCTGCCGGTACTTTGGCCCCTATAAAGTGCTACGGCGTATCAGTGATGTTACCTATGAAGTGGTTCCCGACGGTGCCGCGCAACCGAGACGTCGACAGCCCAACAGCTCTGACATTGTGCACGTTGTGCGGCTTAAGCCGTACTATGCCCGATAACGGCTTAGCGGCCCTCCGTTGTGACTCTGTGTGTGCTCCGTTTTCCTCGAACCTTAGCGCGCCTACGCTGCTGGCGGCCCCACTGCGATGCCCTTCTTTTTCGGAGGGGGGAATAATGCCACCTAGTGTTGCCAGGTGGCGCAAGCTGTCCGCGAAGACGATGAGGTTGCGATCGTGCTATCGTGGATCGGCCGCCATTACCGTCTCCTCTTGCCGACTCCAGCTGTTGAAGCGTCTCTCCGTGAGAACTCCGTGACAATATATATATATATATATATATATATATATATATATATATATATATATATATATATATATATATATATATATATATACTAACGTTGCAGGTGTATCTTCAGCCTTTTATACAACTTGTTTTTGTGACACTAAAATCAACAGCAGATCCAAGCCGGTGGAGGCAACGAGATTACCGAACGAAATGAGATTTAGTCCGTGACAATTGCACCTCGCATCTAGTGTGTTTGTGTAGGTGCTACAAAAAGTCGAGTCATCCGCATATACAACGGATGGTCGACACCGCGGTGCTCGGTTGCAATGTCTTATCTGCTCTGCTGGTTACCCGGCGCCAAAGTTCTTGGAAAACTATCTCCGACAGAGCTTTAAAAAGTGGCAGTTGATCCGGACAAGTCTACACAGCCCAATCAGCAGTCGGGTACAAAGGTAGGTCTTCTTACACATGATGGCATCGAGTCGGCTCATTGACACGGCTGGACTTTGAGCTGGACTGCAGCAAGAAATCACATCTCAGGCACCAGGCACATCGGCCGGGACGACTGTGGAAGGGGTGGGCCTGCGCGACCACATAAACTTGCGCAACGCAAAAGGTTAGTTCTAGCAAACCTTGCAAATGCCAGCAGCCCACCACAACGTAGAAGCAGAGAACCTAACGTTCGCACTTTGTGGTGCACTCTGGCAGAAAAAAACAAACACACCTTGAAACTCCACCCAAAGCCCCCCCCCCCCCCCCTCCCCCCCGCTGACAACTGCGCCGCTGCATTTGGTGCATGTAATAGAGCGGCAGTATTATCTGTGCGCGCCCTCCGCCATGATGAACGGCCAGTACCAACGCCTAACGATGTTTTTACGCCGTTGCTGTCAGCTTGAAGATGAATGCGGATCTGGTCCTGTCTGTTTCGGGGTATTGCTCGGTTAACAGCAAAGGTGAGTTTATGATCTTTGACAGGCGAGTATTCTGCGGATTGGTCAGGGAGAGCGATGATATCTCGAATATCTGCTGGTTCATCCAGAAAAGCAGTCTTCGTGCTTTTGTGGATACGTCATTATTGTTCGTTGAAGTCTCTTCACCAGCACCTGATCTTCTCCATTCCGGAACCCGGCGATGCCTCTTGCGATGGCGTCCTCGGTCCTGGAACAACTGGGTGTCAACCCGACCACGCCTTCCGCGATAGCACCGGTACCCACAGGAATGATGACTATTGATCGCGGTGAGATGCACACCACATCATCGAGGACATTCAGAACAACGTTGTGCGCCAGTGTTGTCGCGATGGCAAGATTTTGTCCGTCGAAAGCGTGATGAGCTTTGATCGAAGGCCGATGAACGCTAGATGTTCACTCAAAAAGTCCACGCCCAAAATGACGTTGCGGAAACACTTCAAGGTCACTATTCTGTCAGGAGAAAGATGTGCATATCATTGCATTTTATGCAATTACACTGAAGGCCCAGGTGGGCATTACATCAATAAAACAGTGCCGAAACATTACATGGTACCACACAACTTAACGATACTAATTAGTCAAACAGCAAACAACAAAGTAGTGCAATAACGGAGAAAGACTTCGTCAAGTGTGGGAAACACAAGTCGCGCATATATATATATATATATATATATATATATATATATATATATATATATATATATATATATATATATATATATATATATATATATATATATATTGTTACGGGGATGTTACGGCGGTAAGTCTATATTGGCGGCTGCTCTGAGATGGCCAGCACTCAGCTCAGAACCGAGCGCCCAGCTACCAACTGTCAACGTCGTCGTCGTTCAGCGCACCGCCACTTCTTCGTTCATGATTCGTCCACTTGTAACACTATCCCCCTCGGCTGAAGGCAACGTCGCGGTGCGTGTTAGGCGTGCGATGTCGATGGTGGGTGATAGGGCTCGAGGCGAGCTACATGAACGACTTCGGACTTCAGTGGTGCGGACATCGACTTAGGGTGCAGCGGCGTGATTTCATACGTTACGTCGGTCACTGCCCGTAATACACGATAAGGACCTGTGTAGCGCGGCAGAAGTTTTTCACATAACCCCAAACGACGGGATGGGAGCCACAGCAAGACGAGAGATCCGGCAGGGTATCGCACATCACGGTGCAGGCCATCGTAGCGGTGCTTTTGAGCCTCTTGGGAGGCGGAGAGCTTGTGTCGAGCAACCTGGCGGGCGGCGTCAGCTCGGGCGATAGCGTCACGTGCATATGTAGTGACAGGGTCAGCTGTGGGCAGCAGAGTGTCGAAGGGCAGTAAGGGGTCTCGTCCAAAGAGAAGATAGAAGGGCGAGTAACCAGCGGTATCATGGCGCGAAGGGTTGTAGGCGAAGGTGACAAAAGGCAAGCTTATGTCCCAGTCCCGGTGGTCGTTGGATACGTACATGGCGAGCATGTCTGTCAGCGTGCGGTTGAGACGCTCCATAAGGCCGTTCGTCTGAGGATGATAAGTAGTGGTGAACTTGTGACGAACGGAGCACGAACGAAGGATTTCGTCAACAACTCGGGAAAGGAAGCAGCGGCCACGGTCGGTAAGGAGTTGACGGGGAGCGCCATGGTGTAATATGACGTCGTGCAGAAGGAAGTCAGCGACGTCAGTGGCGCAGCTGGTTGGAATGGCGCGAGTGATCACGTACCGCGTGGCATGATCGGTGGCGACGGCAATCCACTTGTTCCCCGTGGAGGACTCCGGGAAGGGCCCAAGTAAATCTAGCCCAACACGAGAAAACGGGTCGGTCGGGATGGGGATCGGCTGCAGGTGTCCAGACGGCAGGACAGCGGGCTTCTTTCGGCGCTAACAGACGTCGCAAGCGGCGACGTAGCGTTGGACGGAGCGGTACAGACCAGGCCAGAAGAAACGCCGGCGCACGCGGTCGTACGTACGGGAGGCACCAAGATGACCAGCCGTAGGTGCGTCATGCAATTGTTCGAGGATAGTGGACCGTAGGTGGCGGGGAACAACGAGCAAGTGCTCAGCGCCATCAGGTCGCATGTTGCGGCGGTACAGCGTGTTCCCGTCCAGCAAAACCCGGGCCTTAGAAGTGTCACGGCGGTCGGTGCTGAGGTGGTCGATGAGAGAGGTGAGGGTGGGATCCAAGCGCTGTTCGTCGGCAATGTGGGAGAGGTCGGAGATGGAGAGGACAGAGGCATCCGACTCACAGTCTGTAGAAGGAGGATCGACGGGATAGCGGGACAGGCAGTCTGCATCTTGATGGAGGCGACCGGACTTGTAAACCACGGAAAAGGTGTATTCTTGCAATCGCAATGCCCACCGGCCAAGACGGCCAGTAGGGTCCTTGAGAGATGAGAGCCAACACAGGGCGTGGTGGTCGGTTATAACAGTGAATGGGCGGCCGAACAAGTATGTGCGGAATTTTCCAATGGCCCAAACATGAGCCAGGCACTCGCGTTCTGTGATGGAGTAATTCTTCTCGGCAGAAGAAAGAAGACGGCTGGCGTACGCAATCACGCAGTGCTGGCCGCGTTGTCGCTGAGCAAGGATGGCGCCAATTCCGTGACCACTGGCATCGGTGCGAAGTTCAGTCGGGGCAGGCGGGTTGAAATGGGCCAATACAGGAGGGTTGGTGAGGACGGCGATAAGGCTGGAGAATGCAGTAGCCTGCTCTGGGCCCCAGGAAAAAGGAACGCCTTTCTGTAACAGATTGGTGAGAGGGCGAGCGACGGCTGCGAAGTTCGGGACGAACCGGCGAAAGTAGTAACAGAGACAGATGAAGCTGCGGACATCACTGGGCGAGCGGGGACAGGGAAAAGCACTGACTTCACGATCTTTATCAGGGTCAGGTTGTATGCCACTCGCATTCACCAAATGGCCGAGGACTTTGAGTTCGCGGCGGCTGAAAGTACATTTTTTTGAGTTGAGTTGAAGACCTGCGCGGCGGAAAGGTGCCAAGATGGACGAAAGGCGAAGCAGGTGGGTTTCAAAATAGGGCGAGAAAACAATTACATCATCTAAGTAACAAAGGCAGGTCGTCCACTTGAAGCCCCGGAGTAACGAGTCCATCATCCGTTCAAATGTGGCAGGGGCGTTACAAAGGCCGAAGGGCATGACCTTAAAATGGTAAAGGCCATCAGGGGTGACGAAAGCTGTTTTCTCGCGGTCTCTTGCGTCAACAGAGATTTGCCAATACCCGCTACGAAGGTGGATGGAAGAAAAGTAGCGGGCGCCATGTAAACAGTCCAGGGCATCATCTATGCGCGGAAGGGGATAGACGTCTTTCTTCGTGACCTTGTTGAGATGACGATAGTCGACGCAAAACCGCCAAGTTTGGTCTTTCTTTTTCACGAGCACGACAGGAGATGCCCAAGGGCTGCTTGAAGGCTCGATGATATCGTTGGCCAACATCTTGTCCACCTCCCGCTGGATGATCTGGCGCTCTGGTAGCGACACACGATAAGGCCTCCGGTGTATATGTCTGGCATCGCCGGTGTCAATGCGGTGAGTCACTACCGATGTTTGACCCAGAGGAGCAGAAGCGAAGTCAAAAATGTCGGAGTAGGACACCAAAAGGTTGTGAAGATCCTGTGCATGCTCGGGGCTCAGGTCAGAAGCAATCATCGCAGAAATGGATTGCGGAACGTTGGACGGGATGTCGGCCGCTTGAGAGACAGTAGAAGGCGGTCCAGGTGAGAGAGCAGTGACGGTACAGTCGGTGAGAGAAGACAAAGTAGCAAGCGATATGCCTGCAGGAAGAACTTGTGGTGACAAGCTGAAGTTGAGGACAGGAAGGGAGGTGCTATTCTTGGTGACGGTCACGATGAGGTGCGGAAGAACAACATTGCGGGAGAGAACGACATCGGCGAGTGGACAGGCAAGATAATCCCCATCAGGAACCGCAGGAAATGGGGACATAGGCAGATAAACGGCAGAGTCGAGGGGCAGGCGAGCGTACTCGGTGGAGCGAAGGCGGGGCGTGGAGCTTGAGGGTGTGTCGGCTGAGCTGAGAGGCAGGTCCAATCGTAGAAGGCCGCTGGAGCAGTCGATAAGGGCAGAGTGAGCGGTTAGAAAGTCTAGACCAAGGATCACATTGTGAGGGCAGTGTTCGAGGACGGTGAACAAAACTGGGATGTGACGATCGGCAAGAGTGACGCGGGCAGTGCACAGGCCAGTGACGGCAGCAGAGCTGCCATCGGCAACGCGAACGGTGGGCGAAGCGGCAGGGGTCTGAACTTTTTTGAGGCGACGGCAAAAGGATGAGCTAAGAACCGAGACTTGGGCACCAGTGTCAATGAGGGCAGAAACAGGAACACCGTCCACAAAAACGTCGAGCAGATTACAGGGCGAAGGCTGGGTCAGTAGAGGATTTTCAGGTCGGGGCACCAATGCAGCATCACCTCCGGGAGCTGCACTGGCTAGTTTCCCGCGAAGCGGCCTGCAGAGGACGGTGAGTAATTGCGGTGCGGAAGAGGTGAGCGGGAACGGTGGGCTGTCGGGGAGGGAGAGCGGATGGTTCTACGAGGAGGCGGTGTGGACTCGGCGCTGGGTGGGTCATTCCGTGGCGTGAAGCGACAGGGTCCATAGTCATAACGGCGGTCGACGTAGGGCAAAGGTCGGGGAGGTGCGGACCAACGGCTGCGGCAGTGGCGGGAGATGTGGCCTACGCGCGAGCACGTAAAGCAGATCGGCCGGTCGTCAGGGGTACGCCACTCATCCGGAATGCGATACCTTGTGTAACTTGGGACGAAGGTGTTGCGGGCCGTAGCAGTAGCGACCACGGGAGAGATGGGGCTCGCACTCCGAGGTTCGACGGGACGATGGCTGGAGGGCATGCCCAAGTTGGCGACCTCCTGGCGGATGACAGCTTGAATAAGGGATATTGTGGCCAGGATGTTGTCCGACAAGGGCGCGTTGGGCGTAACAGGAGCCAGCGCCTCCAGTTCACTGCGCACGATGCGAGTCACGTTGTCGGGGTTGGAAGGCTGCCTTAGTGTCGGCAGATCCTCGCACGTGGAACTGGCAGCTGTGTTAGGCAGGCGGTCGAAGCGGTGTGCAATGCGCCGGTGCTTGGCCTGCTCGAAGCGTCGACACACCTGCAGAACGGAGTCAACCGTAGAGTAGTCCCGGCATAGAAGAAGGTGGAAGGCATCGTCGGCAATGCCTTTAAGAATGTGGCCTACCTTATCGTCTTCGGTCATGTTGGGATCGACCTTTCGGCACAGTGCCACGACGTCTTGAATGTATGTAATATATGATTCAGTGGTCGTTTGGGCGCGAGCGGCAAGTTATTTTTTGGCAGCAAGCTGACGGCCAACTGGTTTCCCAAACAGGCCGCGGAGCTTTTGCTTGCAGGCATCGCACGTGGCAATCTCTTCTTCGTGGGTTTCGAACCAGACGCGTGCGGTGCCGGCGAGATAAAATATTACATTGGCCAGCATCAGCGTGGCGTCCCACCTGTTGTGCTGGCTAACATGCTCATAAAGCGAGAGCCAGTCCTCGACGTCCACGCCATCTGTACCGCAGAATGTGCCCGGGTCACGAGGGTGGGCTACGACGACAGTTGGCGTGGCAGGCGCAGACGGAGGGGCCGGGTCGGTAGTCATCTCGCCGGTTCGGCCCGTCGTCTCGTCGGCTCGTTGGGTCGTCGGCATGTCGGCTCGAACCCGCGACCTCCACCAAAAGATGTTACGGGGATGTTACGGCGGTAAGTCTATATTGGCGGCTGCTCTGAGATGGCCAGCACTCAGCTCAGAACCGAGCGCCCAGCTACCAACTGTCAACGTCGTCGTCGTTCAGCGCACCGCCACTTCTTCGTTCATGATTCGTCCACTTGTAACAATATATATATATATATATATATATATATATATATATATAAAAGCAAAGTTGAGAAACGCTTCATTAAGCCATAGATTTATTTTGAGTCGACATTATGGACAGAGCGCGTCCATTCTCAAGGCAGTCACGGCGATACAGTTCGGCAAGCTCTCCCCAAATAGCAAACTTTTAACTCCGCTTTTATATTGGAGGAAGTGAAGATAGCGTGGCGACCGGTATCACAGTTCTCGTTATTCAGAGTGTTCTGAGAATCGATACCAAGTGAAAGCGGTTAGCCATCTTACCTTGGTTTAAGTCCCGGCCTAATAAGATTTAAAATGTGGCCGTCCGACATTGTAACATTGACGTTTGGCCTCCCAAGTGTTGATACAGGCATCGACCATGCGCAGTCTTCCAGAGGGTAGTCATTGCTGTATGACTTCATCTTTGTGTTCAGTAAGATGAAAATTTTGTTCGCAGGCAAAGGGTCTTTCGCCGAATAACCTAAGTGAGAAAACGGTATTTAAGACTGGAACCGAACACAACCTAATACCTAAAATAAATTCTGAGCACATGTTACCACTAAACGCATTACAATACGTCGGGTTATCTTTGCGGCCGTTTTTCATTCCAGTGTACGAGCAGGTTGAATTTGTCAAGATGGGATGATGATGTTATTAGCTTGAAGCGTAAACAGATACTTAGTAAAGCAATACTAGGAGACGCGAGCGCTTTTCATTTCTGCCTTATTAAAAAGCACTAACTAATTAGCCCTTTTGTCATTCATACACACCTCTTTTACACCCTCACGGATTAAACATCTCTAGTACAAAAACTGTCTCCACAGCCATGATGATTCCAGACTCTAGACTTCGTGAGGGACATTCCCAAAGCTAGAACAACGAAAAAATGACTAAGAGCTTTAAAAATTAAACAGAATAAAATGCCTTGAGATAAGATAGACTACTGGACCACTGTGGCAAAGTACGGCAGATTTTTTTTGTAAAATACATTTAAAGTTCTCAGATGCAGTTCTTACCACTTGTTTCGAGGCACCATTTCTCGGTAATTTGTCGCACATATCGTGCCACCGTTGTAGCTCAGAACATCTAATATAGGAGCTCCAGAAAGTGAGGCTTCACACAGCACGCCAGAAGGGATCCCAAATGCTGCACCTCATCCGCCGTATTTCACAGAAATCAGTTGGTGTCACGTCCGCTATCACCCGCCTCCTCATGCGTTCTGTGTAACAGCCAACATTGAATTACCAAGCCCAATTTCAGCACATGTCACCCGCAGAGTGGGATTGCTTGGAATCGGTCAATCGAGCAGCAATGCGTGTTAATACCGGCCTCCCACAAATTACCCCAATTCACGTCCTCCAGGCCGAGGCGCAGATAAACACGCTTGACGAACAGGTCCACAAGCGTCGCCAGGCACGGTGCACAAAATGCCGCAATATCCCTAAGCCGCGGCACTACCTCGAATATATGAAAGATGGCTCTGTGTTGCCCATTTTTTTCTGCCCGTTATGACCAGCGTGGCTTTACCAGCAAGTTGCAGACAATCGTCCTATGACTCGCATACACTCACGATCTGTTGGCCACATTGAGTGAGTCTAGTGTGGAGATGGATGACATCTCGTCTATGATTGAAACTTCACTACGGCGACGCGTTGCGTATGTCGACGTTAGTATGAGTGAAGATCACGTGTTCCCAGCTATTCTCTTCCCTGCATTATTACCGCAAATTGCAACATTCTCATACACTTGCTCCCCTGCTTGGACTGCTTGCTCCCCTGCTTGGCACAGACAGACCTGTTGGCCATTAGGAATGCATTAAGTATCCTCTGTCCACTGTTGCCATCTAGAAGCCAATTCGACATCCTCATAGACTCTTCAGACCCCATGCGTAATCTACAGCTTATTCTGAACACCAGCTGAATGGCACATCTAACTCAAGACACAAATGAAAAATTCGCCCTTAAGATAATGTGTAGCATAGATACTTCGAGATGTCCACCCCACACAAGCTTTGATGGATGGAGCAAGTCACCACCATATCACCACCGTGATGCAGCACTTCGACGTCCACTTCAATCAGTCCCCTCTCTGGTGACAATACTACTTCAATAAAATGAAAACTTCCGGCGCGACACGCTAGCACTTCTCCCACCTTGTGGCACCGACCTCCCTGGCGGTCTTGCACACTGGCAAGAGGCGTTGCTTTGAAGGTTACGCTTCCGTTTCGCCGTTAGCCCAGTGGTAACCTGGTCGTGCCCGGCACATTACTATGCCCCTTTCGGTAACTCCTGCCCCTTCAGTCCCGCTCCTGTCTGCGAGGCGGACACAGAAAACTTGCTTTGGACCTGCCCTTCATTGTATGCTATTCAGCAGAAGCACCTGCTCCGGTGTGGACCAACTCCAGGCCGTCCACCAAGTGTAGAAAAATGAATTTTTTGGCAGCTCCACTGGATGTTACTGAACTTTCTTCGAGAGTCAAGTGTGCACCTACTTTTGTAAATAATACTTTATGCCAGCAGGCACAGTGTCGCAATAAAAAAATTAAGCGAGTTATATGCCCATATAAGTTCATAAATAAGTTTTAAAAGTCAGCGAACACTGAGTATGAGAGTCGATTTGCTTGCTGTTTAAAACGCACGTTCAGGCAAAGGCCCGTCCACACAACAAAGGAACCAATGAAAGAGAACGGTATCTGTACAGCACAAGCTGCCCACAAAGAACTATGCCGTATGTTGAATGTAACGGCCGATTTATAACATATCGGCGAAACAGGCTCTAGCGTTACCTGGCAGATCCGGGGGTCTCAATCGGCCAAATGGAAATACACGCAGTTGTTAGAGACAAAGCAACTGTGTGCAAAAAGCTCCAATTAATCGTTGCAGTTTGTGTTCACCTGTGCTTGTGCCACAGAATTCACTCAAATGGAACATTATTTCCGCATGCCTGACGATGTTTTAAAGAAGTGTGGCGTTATTAACTTGCTCTTTCAGCTTGACAAAACAAAATCGCCTGGGCCCGACGGTTCTTGAAGCGTTTTTCAAAAGCGATATGCATAACAAGTGTCTCTGCTCTTTCAAAAATTGTCATCTAACCAATAAAACAGTGTCCTCGCTTGCCAACAAGTCACTGCTGCCGACAGGATTTGTGCGAAAGTGGTGCCGGTTCTAGAAAAAAGTAAGCGTAGTTTTTTAATAAACAAATATAGGCCCATATTATTACACACCATGTGCTGGAAATTAATTAAGCATGCTATTTTTAAAGCAGTCATGACCTACTCAGAAAAGAAGAAACGGTCCTATATAAAGCAACACGGCTTTAGGAAGAGTTTATCAAAAGTTACAAAGCTACTTGAAATCCCGCATAACTTCGGTGCTGCCATTAACACGGGTGTGCAGGCAAATGCAGTTTTTATTGACTTTGCAAAAACGCTTGATTCTGTCCCGCTGTGGAAGTTAACTGAGAAGTGCAATCCCGTGGAACTGAATGGGAAGTAGTTTCATGGATCGAAGCTTACTAGTCGGAGTGGTCTCAATACTTTCAAAGCAAAAATGGCAACTCAAAAATAATTTCTATGCTTTTAACGTATTTAAACCGATTAGACATGCGAAAGCATGTGTTTAGCCTGGTTGGCTCATGATTGTCCTTTTATCGGTCGTGGGCACGTCTGGCAGGTTAAGCTGTGATCGCGGTTAAGCCTATACAATCTTATCGCGCCGCAGATGGAAGTTGACGAAGACGACGACGTGCAACACACAGCCCACTTGTGTGTTGCTTTATAGCACGAGGCATGTTCGGCTGTGGCAACTGGGGGTTCCCTTGCCGCAACATCGTAATAGCAGGCTTCACTGGGATTCTAAAATATCGTCGGTTTGGTGGCGAACACAGGCTTGGATGGGTAGGAAGCTGTCTTTATTTACTCGAGCACAAGTTCGCCATATCTTCTTGGTTTCGAAGGTGTTGTATGTCATGCCCGTGTTGGTTTGTGCAAAGAAGAAAAGCGTAGTAAATTAATAAGATTTTTACCGCGTTAGTGTGGCGCTCCCAATGGGAGCCTATGCATCGACACTAATTGTTTCTCCCTCTGGAGGTTGGTGGAGGTTGTTTTCAGCATTTGTTTGGTCATCAGCTTGTTTCAAAGTTTCGATTTCTAAAACAGCGAACAATACCTTGGTCCTGACTGTGTTTAACCGAAGATTAAGTGACCATCTGCCTATTTAGTTTGTGCCGACTGGCCATAGGAGTTAAATGCCGATGTGGGGTTTTCTTAAATAAGTCGCCGACACATTCAATTTCCTCACTGTCCAGTTTCCCTTAGAATACCTCTAGTGTCTATCCAGAAGGCAGATGACAAAAGTTATCATTGAGACGTTATTTCTTCTACCGAAGTATTGGCAGCCTCAGCTACCCTTTCTATACAACAGAGTATTAAAGCAAATGCAACGAAAGAGTGATCAAACGGCGCAAAGACTTCATTCTTTAAACTTCACGCGTGAACCTTACATGAAAAAAGCGATTTTATGCCATTGTCTAAGACCTGTCGCTTGTGAACAGCCAGAAACTAGTGATCATAGTTTTGTGCCCCGTTGCGATTCCGTGCTTTTTGGGGACATTCTTGAACGGACCCTCAAAAGGAAAATTGAGATTAAGTCCTATATTGCGCAAATTTTACCTGCAATGGAAGCTCCTAAGGTTCTATGCGATCTTTTAGTGCTCATGGAACTGTTTAGCCGGTGAAAGAGTCCCATGACAGACCGCCACGCCGAGCCGCCATGTTTATCGAAGTCTGTTCAGAGAGCAGTGTGCTATGGTGCGGGGGATATATGCTGCGCAGGATCAACCGCCTGCCTGGCTGCCTTTACTCGCCGCACGTGTGAGTGTCTCGGAATTTTGACGTCGAGCAAAGTGAGAGCAGGATACTGGTGTGACTGTTTATGACGGGTTGTGGGAAGCGACCTGGTTAGTTCGGGCTTGAAGCCTGTCAGGGTGTGTGCTTCCATGCAATAAAGAAAAAAACTGCGGCGATAGCCTGGTGCTCTCGCGCGGCGGCATGCGAGGCTGATCTGTAAGCGCCGCCGTGGGTTCGACTACCGGACGCGAATATTTATTTGATTTTTTGAAAAGTTAACAAGGCTTCGGTGTAGCTAGGCAACGGCACAAGAAACATTAGGACACGATTAATGATCGCTGTTTGTGAATGTGTGAGTGCTTGAGAGCTAAAACCTTGGACATTTGCTACGGTTTCCTTTTCTGTGCTTCAAATAATATATTAGGACTGTCTTCCGACAACTACGTTGTGCACACGACAATTCGTTCACAAATTCATTAACCTAATCTGATCTTAAAATTGAAGCACATTTCCTCCTCATGCGACACTTGAGGTACGAAAATAAATATCTCTAAACCTCATCAGCCAGAATAACCAGGAAGAGCGCGTTCATTTAGTTTATTTTTCAGCCCTCAGAATCTGCTGTGATGCGTAAGAGAAGTGAAACACTTGGGGATAATCTTCACTGAAAAATTCGGGAGACACTTGAGCCTCGGCTGTAAGGGTATGACGCAAAAGCATTAATAGGTCTCGTCAGCGGTTCCTTAGCTTGCACGACGTATGTATACAGCACCGCTTCAACCAAGCCGTACGAACGTGCCTGTGTAGGCTGGCGTTATCGTGTCGGACTTACAACCTAAGGGTGAGGGTTTCTATTTTTCTTTCTTTCGCAGCTCTTTCTTTTGTTTCTTTCAGCCGTAATGGTTGGTGTTCTTGTAGGCGGTCATTCACACAGCTACCTATTCAGCCAATATAGCCTTCCCGCACGCGTTATGCGAAGAGAGGCTCATGTGTGCTTTCCTTTCAACATCGCGAACCTCATGCGCGTGCCCACGCACTTGTTCTCGTATCGTCATGGCCATACGACCACCCTCGTCTAATACAAATAAAGAGCTGGAAGTAGCGCATATCCAAT
Organism: Amblyomma americanum; assembly: GCF_052857255.1. NCBI lineage: Eukaryota > Metazoa > Arthropoda > Arachnida > Ixodida > Ixodidae > Amblyomma > Amblyomma americanum. Next base: position 79,781,368 of record NC_135499.1, read on the forward strand.
CCTTTTGCCTCACCTGTATGGTGCCATTTACTGCACTTCATATTCTAGCAGATAAGCACCAACTTGCACCTCAGCGTACTTGAAAAGCTGCTCCCCAGCCTTCAATTTCCTCAGAAAAGAGCTCGCGTACGTTGCGACCACAGCAGTGTATATATATCTTGTCAGGAGGCTTTTTATTCTGTGTCGTTCAAGTCTCTATTGTTACTGTCACGCTCGAGGTGCGATTGTGATGCATGACTTTACGAGCAGGGGGCAATCAAGAAGCATTTCAGGCCTGTTCACCGTTGTTCTGTGTAAATAAACAGCAGATGTGAGAAAGCGCTTTCACGCTATCATGTGAGCGCAGATTATCAAGCTAACACTTATGCCTGCTATCTACAGCACAAACGTGTTTGCTCAATCTAGCTTAGACACAATGCCTGCAGACTTACACAAAGCAATTTTGAATTAAAAAATTGTGCGATTTCTGGAAACTATCTCTGGAAGGAAGTCTGGCTTACCGCCTCTTGCGCTAGCAAATAGTACCACAAATGACACCAGCAGCATGTCCATGCTGTTCTTTGGAGTGGCTGAAAAAGAAACAACGCCATGGTGAGACGATTGCAGTTGTGTTCCATAATTGGATTGAGAACTCTTAAGGACAATAGCTAAAGGAGAATATCCTAATATGCTCTGCTTCTCGTACTCGCCTTTGTCATCGCAACGTCCGCACACAAAAAAGAGCTGCTGCGATAGCCCCATATAACAGCGCACTTAGAGCTCGAGCGGCGAAGTTAAAGTTGGCAGCAAATGCTTGTAAACGAGGAATCTATGAGCACCGGCTTCTTTCCCAGCATCTTTTCTTAACGCGCCAATGGCGCAGGATTCGATCTTCGAACGAGCGTGCTTTGAGGGAGGTGTGTTGCGGCGATAGATCTCTTATACGGCCGCACACTTGCCGCTCTGAAACTTCACGCACTTCGAGTATGAGCCACAACGGATAGTTTTGTTAGGGACATGTAAGTCACGACAAGCGACGAGCACATTCAAAGCTTGCCCTTGAAGAGCATGACGTCTTATTTTTTTCACTTCATATAAAAATCCCGAAATTCACTGACGACACCGCTAATTTCTAAGGTGCTCATTTGGACAAATTCTTCATACTCGGCAAAGTACTGAAAGAGCAGTCAATAATATACTTACATTTACACACGTTACATCCGGAATTAGCCTGCCCCAAGGGCTGGCTAATTAAGTGCAATTCCATCACGTGGCATGCCATTAAGCGGCGGAAATACTGAAATGGTCAGTTTATTTATGCCAATGTTTTCACTGAAATATTGAAATTTAAAAAATGAGCCCTGTCGTGGTTGGACACCTTGTTTCTGTGTTTTACACATGCTATCTATAGATGGCGACACTGCCCCGTCCCTTGGCTACCGGCTCAGTTGCGGAGCGCGCGAGGTGAAATAAACAGTTGTCTCCGGAGTCGGCGTGGCTGATTGCTCGCTTGCGTTCTCCTTGTTCCACGCGGGAACAAAACGTCACAGTGGGGACGAGGTAGACGCGTTTATCTGCTCACCCTGCTAAACGCTAATTCTAACGCCGTTGCTGCCTTGGTCTGCGCTGCTGCACTTCTGAAATGCCAGGCGTCGGCATGCTGGAGCTGTCCGACGCGCAAACGAGCTGGGAAGAATACCGAGAGAGCCGTAGACACTTCTTAACGATCTTCCCTGCTCACGTGTTGTGGCCCGGCCACATACACTCTGCTTCGGAACCTGCTGGTGCCCGTGAAGCCGTGCGAGGCAAGTTTGACCATCATTTTTAATATTCTCGCGAAGCATTTCTCGCCTCGCCAAAACCGTCGGAAATTGTTGCCACATTCAAGTTGTCCTCTAGAACACGTCAGGCAGGTGAAGCTGTGGCCGACTTCTTTGCATCCCTGAACAAACTAGCTGAGGGCTGCGGGTTTGCCGCTTTTGGCGAGCGAATGGTGCGTGATCGCATCGTTGTGGGCATTAACGATGAGGCTGTGCACCGACGACAGTTGAAGCAGCTACACTTCACGCTAGACATGGCGAAGAACGTCATAATCGCGATGGAGGCGGCTAGCAAAGATTCGCAAGCGCCTTCGATGGCGCCCGCGCCGTTTGTCAGGCCACCAATGCTGTGCCACGTGAACCAAGGAAGCCCAGGTGGGAAGAAACGGCCATTTTGTTTTTGCGCAGCGGTGGCGAGCATCTGGCAACACAGTGCCGACACCTAAATAGTGTGTGCCACAGCTCTAATTTGAAGGGCCATCTTCTCGTGTGTGCAAGAAAAAAAAGTGACAAGCACCAGAGGATCGGCCCCGCGGTTTGTGACGAAAAACTCTGTGCATTCCGTAAACGATACCGGGTATGACGAAACTATAAAACAGCTGGATGCGCCCCAAGTATACGAAATGTGGACTGTGCAAGGAAGTACAGAAGTGACTCAGCCATACCGAGTGGAAGTCGCTGTGAATAGAACTTCGCTGCTATTGGAGATTGACACGGGAGCAAGCGCATCCGTCGTGTCTGAGGATACATTTCACCTGAAGTTTCCTTGGTGCGTCTGAAGGCATTAGCTTTAATGCTAAAGAGCAACTATGGTAAGCTGTCTCCTGTGCTAGGAAGTCTGCTTGTGACTTTGCAGCTTGGAAGCCGTAAGTGCGATAAGGTGCTGTACGTTGTTTCTAGTGGTTGCCCGTCCCTCATTGGGCGCGGTAGGATGAAGGGCCTTGGCTTAGAAAGAAATTGTGCGATTTAAGTGAGTTGAATGCAGTTTCTTCGCTTCAGGATGTACTGGCTGAGTACTTCAGTGTTTCTTTTTCCGATAAACTTGGAACCTTCAAAGGTGTCGCTGAAAAAATCCCCATTCAAGACAAGGCTAAGCCGAAGTTTTTCAAATCTAGACCTGTGCCGTTCGGGATGATAGTGTGAACGGGGAACTGCGGTGTATAGAACGTTTTGGAGTGCTGCAACCGGTAAAAAGATCGCAGTGGGCTGCACTCATTGTGCCTATTCTCAAGCGCAACAGACAGATTCGAGTCTGCGGTGACTTGAAGATCACAGTAAACCCTGCGACTGTGCCCGAAAAGTTTCAGATATCGCGTGTAGACGATCTCTTCGCCAGATTCAGTGGAGGTGAAAAGTTCACCAAGCTCCACCTCAAAGATGCCTACTTGAAAGTGAAACTGGACGAAGCAACCACGATGCTACTGACCATCAATGCGCAAAGGGGGCCGTACTAATACACTCGCCTGCCTTTCGGCGTTGCATCAGCACCGTCGATTTTCCAGAGGGAAATGGACGACATAATGCAAGGGCTACGGCACGTGGTCGTGTACTTTGATGACGTCCTAGTGGCCAGGCGCAATGTTAAGGATCACCTTGAGAACTTTACCCGAGTACTGCATCGCTTGAAGGAAGCCGGACTGAAGCTCAAGCTTGAAAAATGTAGCTTCATGGAACCGAAGGTGGAATACTGGTTCAGGTTTTCACGTCGGCGCGTTTCCATCCTAATTCAGAGAAGACTGAGGCCGCGCTGAAGGCCCCGAAGTTGAGTTTTGTGAAATCAGTAAAAAGTGGTTTTGGATACGTAAATTTCAATTGGAGATTTCTGCTAAGTCTGTCCACAGAACTTTATCCGCTAAATCAGCTGCATGGAGTCAAGACAGCGTGGATATAGGGTTATGACCAAGAGCGTGTGTTTCGGCAGAGCAAGGCGTTGCTGGTGTCTGCGCTGGTTTAGCACACTATGACCATGTGAAGCCTTGGTGCTGATTTGGGATACATCACCGTATGAATTGGGCGCTGTGCTGACTCACCGTGAGGACACGGGTGCTGGGCATCCGATTCCTTTTGCCTCAAGAAGTCTTGCGCCATCTGAGCACAGCTACAGTCATTTGAACAAAGAAGGACTGGCTCTCGTGTTTGGAGCGGCCAAGTTTCGCCAGTACGTATGGGGACGACAGTTCGAGGCGAAGACCGACCACAAGCGTTTACTGGGCCTGCTCGCCGCTGACAAACAAGTGCCGGAGACGTGCTCTACGCTAGTGCTGCGCTGTGCATTGATGCTGGGCGCCTACAACTACAAGCTTAAGTACTGACCCGGAGCTAGCATCGCAAACGCTGACTCTTTGAGCCGGCTGCCGCTGCCTGTTTCAGCACACTCCGTCGAGAAGCCAGCGGAGGTATTCATGCTAGAAGCTGCTTACCTCAAGGTCATGGTGCCGTCTGTAGTGGCTGAAGCTACCTCCAAAGATCCTGTGCTACGAAAGGCTAGTCAGGCACTGTAGGCGGGAACAGAGCTGCGTGACACTAAGTTGAAACCATATCCCAATCGCACTACGCAACTGAGCGTGCAAAAAAACTGCGTCCCGCTGGGCTCACGAGTTGTTATCTTTAGTACTTTGCAACCAAAAGTCCTGCACCTACTCCACGAAGGCCACCCTTGAAATTTCAAAATGAAAACAGTGGCTCAAAGCCATCTGTAGTGCTCGACCCTAAATGAAGACATCGCTAATACGGTGCGCCAATGCCATGTGTGTCAAGGAGCACAAGGAGCACCAGCGCCCCAATTTCGCCGCACCTGAAGTGCCTCCAACTTCAGTGTCAAAACCGCATGTCTGTCCTCGTGATGGTTGAAGTACACAGGATCAACAGACTTCAGCGGTGCGACCTCACGTCAGCGCCATCTGTGAGGACGGTGCCGTACAGCATGAGGCTCAATCAAGGGAGGATTTAACACTGGATGTGCCATATGCTTCCAAGCTCCCCATTTCTCAGCCGCAAACACTGCCAGTGCAGACAAGTGCAATCGCTAGACGAACCTGTGTGCGGTATTCGCCGTGAGTCCTGTGAATCATGCCTTCCCTGTGCAAGTGGGGAGGGTGTCGTGCATGGCCGCTGTGTTTCCGTTTTTCGCAGGTTATCTACAGATGGCGACACCACCCCATCTTTTAGCTAGCGGCGCAGTTCCTGAGCGCGCGAACTAAAATAAACAGAGTTGTCTCCGGAGTCGGCGTGTGGGTTGCACGCTTGCGTTCTCTCTTATTCACGCGGGGACAAAACGTCACAAGCCCACATTTTATACTTATCTTGAGTGCTCCCTCTGCACCTTTCATCCGTCTTGCACTCAGTTTGGTTATACGTTGTGAGGTGCACAAAAGATCCTCGGAGGATTTGTGAACGCGGCGCGTCGACAGTGGTGCATTGTATAGCGGAGCACTGCGCGTGCTAGCCCAGCGTTGCGCATGCGAAGGGTGTGTGCGAGGCGACGGCGACAGAGAGCGTTGCGAACACGAGGGGCGGAGAGCTGATGTGTCAGAAACCGAGGTGTGAAGGAAGACAACGCAGCGGAGATCAGGTCATTCAAGCGTGGGGGTGGCATCCGTTGCCTTGGATCATCTACAGAAGCGTCCGCAGTTCCTTGCAAGCGTGGAGGTGGCAGCCGATGGACTGAAGGTCCGTGCTGCCGTAAGGCACTCTTGGATAGCCTGCTTTAAGCCTCTGGCATTTTGTGACGCTGTCGACGGGGCCTGGATACGCTTGTTATTTCTGCTGCTGCCAAGTTCTTCGGGCTGCTGACGAAAGTTCACCGACGTCTCCCTGTATTCCTCTCCACTCCTACCACTATCTGGTTCCCTTCCGCCACTTTCTTGGATGCACCGCCAGCGAAGCGTCGCGCTACAACCACCCGCGTCCGCCCTGTCTGCAAGGCATCCCCGCTTCACCTGGGACGCTCAGTACCTGGTGAACTCTTTCCGTTTATTCTGTAGTGTTGTACGCTTCTTGATTGTGTGTTCTTCTTGTTCGCATGTGCGTTTCTTATTGACCCCTTTCTTTTAAATTATAAATACCGCTTCGTTTTGTTTTGTTTGATCCCTTTGTTCTCTTGTTCGAACTTGCATGCGATAGCGTTCCCCTTCGGAAAGTCGGGGACGCGCGACCAATTATCGCGACAATTGGCGCCCGCGACAGGACGAAGCCATTAAAGTTATCCTGAGAGGTATTTTTTTTAAGAATAAGGAAACCGTGCGCACGCTAAAGGAGTTAATTGAGTTAGAGAAAGAGTTGCGGTTGAAAGACGCCGAAGTGCACACGCGGGTGGCTGCTGAGCAAGAAAAAGAACGCGCAGCACATGCAGCCGAACGCGAAGCTCAAAGCGAGCATGAAAAGGCGCTAGCAGATGCTGAGGAGCGCAAAGTACAAGCCGTACGGGAACATGCAATTCCGCTAGCAGAAGCTGAAGAGTGCAGATTCCAGCTCCAAGTAAGGTCCGCAGAAGCTGGCGGAGGTAATCGAGAACCCGCACCGGAGCCCTCATCAGCTCGCGCAAGACTTCTTGAGGCGAAAGGAATCGGACGCCCAGCACCCGTGTCCTCACGGTGAGCCAGCACAGCGCCTACTCCATACGGTGATGCATCGTAAACCAGCACCAAGTCTTCACATTGTCATAGTGTGCTAAACCAGCACAGACACCAGCAACTCCTTGCTTTGCCGAAACACACGCTCTTGGTCAGAACCTCATATCCACGCTGTGCGTGGAAGCATATGGCACATCCAGTGCTAAATCTTCCCTTGATTGAGCCTCATGCTGTACGGCACCGTCCTCACAGATGGCGCTGACGTGCGGTCACACCGCTGAAGTCTGTTGATCCCGTGTACTTCAACCATCACGAGGACAGGCATGCGGTTTTGACACTGAAGTTGGAGGCACACACAAGCTGATTCCTACTTTCGACGATCGCAGGGACGACGTTGATGCATACCTGAAATATTTTGAGCGTATCGCTGAAGGGCACAGCTGACCCAAGGAAAAATGGTCTACAGCACTCAGTATATCTTTGACTGGGGAAGCTCTCCGTGTGTTCGGTTGACTGCCTCAAACTGATTCAGTGGATTACCATAAGGCGTAGCTAGCCCTTTTCCAACATTTTCGGTTTACGGCAAAAGGTTATCGCGAAACGTTTCGTGAATGTAAGCCGCTTGATAAAGAAGCATGCAAACAATACGCAGCGCCTTTGTTCAGTCTTTTCGGTCGACAAGTCGAGATGCCGGGAACGGCCACAACGCACAATGATTTGCGTGACTTGGGGCTGGCTGAAGAGTTCATTAGGAACTGTCATAGTCGTCTTGCGATTTTCCTTCGAGAAAGAGAGTGCAGGACGCTAGACAAAATGGCTGAGGCAGCACACAAATTTCAAGAGCACCTAGCGACAAAGAAACTTATCTTCGTTCAAATAATCGTTAGAGGTGGGCATTCCGAGAGAGAAGGATGTTCCATCAAGTAGACAGGAAGGTGTCTTATTTGTAATAGACCTGGACATAAGGCTACCGACTGTCGCTCTAAGCCAAAACAGCTTTATTGCGTTTATTGTCAAACACAGGGCATGATTTAAGCTCCTGCTCAAGAAAGCACAAAAACCAGAAGCAGTCGCCTTGTTGTGTTCAGCCAGAGAGTGTTGCGCCTGAAACTGCGTCCAGAACTGCAGATAGGCTTGAACCATCTGAGGATAAGTTGGTGTTCGGACTTCTCCGGAAAAAGCCTGCCGACGCCCAACACATGCCTGCACTAGATGTAGAGCTCCGAGGCCTACCCGTACGTGTTTTGCCGGACACTGGGAGCAATACAGTGGTGGGGCGGAGAGCCCAGGTTTCTGACTCAGCTCTCATCGGTTCGATATCTACAGTGTTCCTGGTTAATGGCAGATATTTTCAAGTTCCCGAGGCAGAAGACTATATCGCTTCCTCTTATATCAGTGGCACGGCCATAATAAAGCGCATGGAGACACGATTGTACGATGTCATAATTGGAAATATACCAGAGGCCCGTGAGCCGTCAAATCCAGATATTAATTGAAAGAAATTGGAGAGCGTTGCTAAATTATGTCCTGACACATTCAATGACAAGGTCGACAGTGAAAATAGTAAGGGCGAGGGCCCAAAAGTGGCGTTGGCTGGAAGGGACATTTCTGGATGAAGGAGGGGAAGTACTGCTTTAAGCGTTGGTCCAATGAGGTTCACCAAGCAAATGATAGAAGCAGAGCAAAGAGACGATGAGTCATTGAAGGCGTGTTGGGTGAAAGTAGGAAAGGTGTTTCATGGCAAGCACGGCATTTCGTACTCGTATTCTGTTGAAAAGGGTTTGCTGTACCGCCTTTATCACCTCGCTTCCGGCATAGTGGTTCAACAGGTAGTACTTCCAAAGTCTTGTAGACCACAGGTGTTAAGCCTTGCCCACGATAGCCCGTTGGCGGAACATCAGGGCATTAAAAAACTACAGATCGAGTTCTGGAAGAAATCTACTGGCAGGGAGTGCAGGTGTCAGGTCGCGCGGCACTTGCCAAAAGACGTGCCCAAAAGTGAAAGTAGAGAGGGTTCTGTTGGGACGCATGCCTCTTATCGACACTCCATTTGATCGGGTCGCTGTCGATCTTTTCGGTCCATTATCGCCCACATCGGTGTAAGCGAATAGATATATTCCCACACTCGTCGATTTTGCTACGCGGTATCCCGACGCCGTGATTCTGGCATAGATAGATTCAGCAACCACGGCGGAAGATTTCGTTTAGAAGTTTTCACGAATTAGTTTTCCGAGAGAGATCCTTTGTGACCAGAGCTCCTGTTTCACTTCCAAGTCATGAGAGAGCTCAGTGATCTCTTGGGGGTGAAACATCTAAGCACGACACCTTACCATCCAATGTGCAATGGGATGGTAGAGAAATTTAACGGCATACTCAAGCAGATGCTGCGGAAGCTCAGTCAGGAGCAGCCCAAAACATGACATCGTTATATCGCTCCGCTTCTGTTCGTATACAGAGAGGTACCGCAGGGGATTCTGGGGTTTTCTCCATTTGATTTGATATTTGGCGGTCACGTGGAAGGACCGCTCGGAGTTTTCAGAGCTCTAGACAATGGAAGAGCTAGGAGAAGACAAGAAGACGACCTATGGTTACGTTCGCGAACTAAGATAACGTCTCGAGCAAACTGGGAGAGTGGCACATCAAAATTTGCTCGTGCCCAATGGTCTCAAAATAAATACCATAAAAAGAACAGCAAGAAGTGGCATTTAAAGAGCGGAGATCGTGCCCTCATTATTTTGCCGAGCAGCCACAATAAACTGCTAATGCAGTAAAAAGTTCTATATGTGGTTTCTGACACAAAGAACGACGTGAATTATTGGATCGACTTGAGCCACACTAAGAAGCTATTCAACATCAATATGCTGAAAAGTTACGAAGAGCGTGCGGCCCAAGAGACAGTGCAGGCGTCATCTTTCGTCGTAATCGAAGAATGTGACTCACAAGAACAACTGCCTACCATTAGCACGGACCACGGTAAAGGAATTGAAGCCGTGCAGCTCTCCACCAAGCTCGATGACGACCAACCGCAGGAGATTCGGAGTTTACTTGACACGTATGCAGAGATCTTTTCCGAGATTTCCGAGAATACTAATCTAGTGGAGTGTCAACTCAGGCTATTGAGCGGAAATTCATCATGTTCATCATCATCATTCATTTTCTCTTAAGGGCCCTGGGTTGGGCATTACATAAGGGAGGGGGGGTAAGAAGTACAGTATTCACGTAGTCATATAAATATAAAGCGAAATAAAAAGCAGAGAGGCTAGTAACATTATACATTCTTATGAAACCATGGTTATTTAAAGGGAAAAACGAAAAAAAAACACTAAAAGAACACCCATGCTATTCATTTCCGCATATGTTTAAAAATCAGTACAAAGGCTTACATGCACAATTTTTACAAGCACAGAAAAAGAAACATTCAAGACAAAGCAGAAAATATGACAGATACATGGGCGTAGGGAACAGCTACAAAGCAAAATTCGCGTTTGATATATCAGTAAACCTGGAAATGTTTGCCGATAAGAACATTATTTGGAAAAGTGAGCTGATATTAGCTGCCTGAATTTCGAGTTGTCACGTTCATGAGCTATTGGTTCAGGAATCGAGTTCCATTCCTCAATGGCCAAGGGTAAGGAAGACTTATTAAATGCGGTTGTTGAACCAGTTATGCGTTCACGCTCATTGAACTGAAAAGACGACGTGATGTTCGTACAGGTAGTACTAAAAGGAAGGTTCTAAGGTCAGGGCGATTATGATATACATTGAAATAGGCACAGCCGTGAAATCTGCCTTCGATGCGCTAATGATACAAGGTTAATGGATTATTTAGCGGCACTAACGCTAACCCGTCCATCATATTCGGAACAGATGAAGAGAGCTGCCCGATTCTGGATGCTTTCAAGTGGTTCAATTAGATATTGCGGTTGAGGACTCCATATTGCGCTGGCATATTCATGTTTTGGTCTAACGTACACTTCGTAGGCGAGTTTTCTTACGGAACTGGGGGAGAAAGAGAGTAACGCTTAATTAGACCAAGTGTTTGGATGTCTCTGCCACTAATTTCGTGATGTGTTCAGACAAGTTTTCACTAAAAATCCCCAGAGAACCAACATAGGAGGCAGATGGGGGCCCCTAGGTTACCTGACCTTTTGGCGTCCTCACAACCTGGGCACCGGATTGTGAGCAAACTGCGCACTGTGGCAGGTGTCCGGTAACGATTCGTCGCGTCCGAGCAACCTGGGTGGTACAACTCCCACAAGTGGCAACACCTGTCATCGCCGGGCAGTGGCGCATCGCTTAACCACTGCACCACACCGCCAGGAGCGGTAATTAAACACTTAAATATTTCCGTATCTTTTATTGATTGCAGTGGCTGTTACATAATTTACAGCTCATGCTAGATCTTTAGTGACGTTACACGTTGGCATCCATCGCACAAAATATTCCATAAGTTGGAATACTCGCTTTCGTATGATGTGGAACATTTTAAGAACGACTCACCGCTTAGCCTAACACTTCGATGGTGGCAGACTTCTAGACATGGCCGCAGCAAGCAACGCTGCGAATTGATCCCAGGGCTTTATTATTGCATTGAGATCCCAACCTATTTAATGTGTCTGTGCTAAGCGAAGCTGTGAGAGAAAAGGTGAGTTGCTCGCGAAAAGCATTGATGTCGGATTCTCAACACCGCAGTCATAAAATCGAACAATGGCCTCAGCATCGCAAGCAGGCAAGCTGCAGTTGGCAGCGCGAGTCATATGTGCTACAGAAGCTCCATTCTTTTGTGCCTTCTTCATAACGAAGCGAAGAAGTATACGACGATAGGATGCTCAAGAGAGCTGGAAAACTGACGGACCATTCTTACAGCCAAAAATACCGGCGTTCGTGTTATCTTCTCTCTTTGTCCTTGTCTCTTGCGCTGGTACCATGTTCCATAATAAAGCAAACCACCAACTAGCCCAGCTATCTACCCTTAGTACGAATAGGGGCCCCTATATTATCTGAGCCCCTTTTCTTCCCTGCCACAAGTTTTACATTGTCCAAAGGGATAAACAATTGCAATCACTAAAGCGCTATTCATTGAGCTGTAGCTAAATTTTAGTCAGGTAATAAAGTTAATTGAAGGAATTTATGATTTTTTTTATTTATTTATACCCTCTTAAATCGCAAATTGTTATCTATTGAAAACGAACGCGCTAAAATTCAATACTTTTGTACAGAATATGGCTCGATTTTGCAAAGAAAAAATATTGCATCCTTCTTGATGATCAGTTTACTTATAAGGTGGATTGTTGAGCTAGTTGGTGCATGATCGAATAAATGGCAGCGGAAAGTAAACGAAGACATCGAAGAAACACACAGACGAGGACGATGCTGCACTGACAACTGAACGTTTATTGGAAAGGCCGCATATTTACATTTAGAGACCAGCCAGTGCTTCGAATGATATCTTATTAATTCCTGCTTGCATCCCGGCACAGATATCTCACTTCTTTTTTCGATAGACCAACCGATGGCGAGCTGACGCATTGCTCTCCGGATTCACGGATGGCCCAGGCTTCCAGGATTTGTCTTGTCAGCTTGTCCTTGCTCATTTTTCACTACCTGCACGTGGTGAAGGTCAGCAGGGCTTGTTTGTTTTTTGCAAGTTTCGCAATCTCTGCAGTGTATCGCAAGGTTGGTGCCAGACTTGCCTGCTATGGCTGTTGCGTGCTCTCTTGCTCTGTCGTTGACGCATCTCCCGGTTTGGCCTATGTAATGCTTCCCGCAGAATAGAGGGATACGATAAACGATGCCCTGAAAGCACTGAGAATACCTCGTTCTGGGTCCGATTTGGCAATCGGAATTGTTTTTCTGCCCATTCACTCGCGCGCACATGCTTTTCGCCTTGTTTGGCGCCGTGGGAATGATCTTGATGTTGTGCTTCTTCCCGATCTTTTTGAGATTGTGGGTCAGCCCATGAACGTAGGGAATAACGGAAAACTTCTTTCTTTGAGTCGATGCTTCAGGGGCACTTTCCTTTTCCCTGCCAAGCTTCTTCGGCAGCACGAGGTCTTCTGCTATGCTGCAGAGCAACGCCAAAGGATATCCGGCTTCCTGAAGCCTAGCAACTTGCCTCTGAAGGCCCTGGCTCATCTGGTGTGGACACGACTTCTTTAGAGCAGATTGCAAAGCTGCCCTCACAATTCCTCTTTTGACCGTCTTAGAGTGGTTAGAGCTGAAAGGAAGAAACTGCTTTTTTGCTCGAGGCTGGTATGTCCAACATAGGTGCCCCGGCGAGAACTCAAGGCGTATGTCTAAGAAGCGTAGGACGCCGTGCTCAGGAAGCTCCCATGTGAACTTGAGCCCTGGACAGCTATTCTGAAAGGTGGCCAGTGTGTTGTCTTTTAGGGTGTCCGTGTCCTCTTTTTTCTGCTCGCATAGCACCAAGTAGTCGTCGACGTACCGGACGATCCCCACGATGCGTCTGTCCTTGGTTGCTTCCTGAATTCTTTTGTCGCAGGCCGCGAGGTATAGATCACTCAGGGCTGGAGCGACTCTGGACCCGATGCACACTCCACTCTTCTGAATGTACAGGGTGTCTTCATGGGAAGCGATGGTAGACATAAGGTAGGCTCCCAACAGCTCCAGGAAGGAGTCCACTGAAACTCCAGCGGCGTTTTGAAACGACACAGCTCCCTGCTTTTCTATAGTGTCTCGTAGAACACTCATCAATTCATCATGTGGGATGGAATAGTACATATCTTCAATGTCGAGTGAAAATCCATAAGAGATGTTCCAGTTGTTACTCTTTATCTAAGAGATTAGCTCTTCAGAGTTCTTGATTTTTTCAGTGCCAAAACGCACAAAGTTGGGATCCCTTTCAGGGCGATTCTGTCAGAAGCACACACTTGGCAGGTGCTTCTTTCGGCTTATCTTGCCAAGCAACTAAGCAACGTAAACGTGGATGACGTGGTGGGTGGGTGGGTGGGTGGATGGATGGATGGATTGATGGATGGATGGATGGATGGATGGATGGATGGATGGATGGATGGATGGATGGATAGATAGATAGATAGATAGATAGATAGATAGATAGATAGATAGATAGATAGATAGATAGATAGATAGATAGATAGATAGATAGATAGATAGATAGATAGATAGATAGATAGATAGATAGATAGATAGATAGATAGATAGATAGATAGATAGATAGATAGATAGATAGATAGATAGATAGATAGATAGATAGATAGATAGATAGATAGATAGATAGATAGATAGATAGATAGATAGATAGATAGATAGATAGATAGATAGATAGATAGATAGATAGATAGATAGATAGATAGATAGATAGATAGATAGATAGATAGATAGATAGATAGATAGATAGATAGATAGATAGATAGATAGATAGATAGATAGATAGATAGATAGATAGATAGATAGATAGATAGATAGATAGATAGATAGATAGATAGATAGATAGATAGATAGATAGATAGATAGATAGATAGATAGATAGATAGATAGATAGATAGATAGATAGATAGATAGATAGATAGATAGATAGATAGATAGATAGATAGATAGATAGATAGATAGATAGATAGATAGATAGATAGATAGATAGATAGATAGATAGATAGATAGATAGATAGATAGATAGATAGATAGATAGATAGATAGATAGATAGATAGATAGATAGATAGATAGATAGATAGATAGATAGATAGATAGATAGATAGATAGATAGATAGATAGATAGATAGATAGATATATATATGGATAGATGGATGGATAAATGGATAGATAGATGGATGGATGGATGGATAGATAGTTAGATAGATAGATAGATAGATAGATAGATAGATAGATAGATAGATAGATAGATAGATAGATAGATAGATGGATGGATGGATGGATAGATAGATAGATGGATGGATGGATGGATGGATGGATGGATGGATGGATGGATGGATGGATGGATGGACGGACGGACGGATGGATGGATGGATGGATGGACGGAAGGATGGATGGATGGATGGACGGATGGATGGATGGATGGACGGATGGATGATGGATGGATGGACGGATGGATGATGGATGGATGGACGGATGGATGATGGATAGATGGACGGATAGATGGATGGATGGACGGATAGATAGATAAAGAGGAGGAGGGAAAGGCAGGGATGTTAACCTGAAAGGGGTTCCGGTTGGCTACCCTGCACTGGGGAAGAGGGATTAGGGGACTAAAAGGAGGAAGAGAGAAGGAGAAAAGGCATAACACACACATGCACAACGCTGGCACAATTTGTTACTCAATCCAGTCGCTCTCAAGTAGGCAAAGAGAGCCTTGTATGCCTTGAGGGCAGTCGACTAAAGCTAGAAAAATATGGAATTCGCGGTATTGCAAACAAATTGTTGGAAAACTATCTTACAGGACGGAGGCAGTCTATATGGCTACAGGAGCTTAAATCCGACACAGGTTTAATAAAATTCAGTGTACCACAAGGCTCTATCCTCGGCCCTCTACTTTTCATTTTATATATTAATGATATAGTAAATATACTCTCCCCTTCAAATATAGTCCTCTACGCTGATGACATCAATGGCTTCTTTTCCGGTCCCAACCTTAGCTTGCTTGAATATCGATCCAATACCTGGCTCATTGAACTGCGAACATGGCTTGATGCCAATATTCTTGAACTAAACATAAAAAAAACTAAATATGTGCTTTTTCGCGCCAAAAATAAGCCCCTTGATCTTAATGTCCGACTATATTTTAATAACACGCAAATTGAGCAAGTGAATTCTCATAAGTTTCTAGGAGTCCATTTTCGCAGTGACTTGGGCTGGACCGATCACGTCAATAGTCTGCGGATACGAATATAGAGATCAATTGGGTTAATTCAACGACTTCGTTATCTTCTTCCATTCCATGTAAAAAAACAGTTATATTTTTTTCTTATTCATTCTCATATTGTGTATAGTCTCTTAGTGTGGGTAATATGTAATAAAACTGACTCGGATAGGTTGTTCTCTGTACAAAAAAGAGCCTTGCGCACTTTGCGTAGATATACTGTTAGTACTAATGATATGTTTACCTCTTGTAAGGTGTTACCGGTTTTTCTATGCTACAAACACTCCTTAGCACTCCTAATCTACCAAAAAATAAAACATGACTTTGAATCTTTTTCCCGTTCTTATTTGAATAGAGCAATCACACATAACTTGCGCACACTTTCTTTTATTGGTTCTAGGCCTCGTACTAATTACGGCCCCCGGACTACAGATCACCAAATAACAGTTTTATGCAACACATATCCAACATTAATTGCTTGTGCCCAAGAGAGTGTCAACATTCATTAATTCAAGAAGAAAATGGGGCATCTTTTGAACACCCCCGTGTGAAATTTTATTATGCATACCTGCTGCATTTTATTGTTATTCCTACTATACTGTGTGTATGTGTTTTTCTTTTCTACGCCACTTACTATTGCTCATTGTTGATAACCTCTTCAGTATTATTTTCTACCTGACCAGTGCTTGTGTAATTGCTTATTTTGAATTCCCGTCTCGCCGTGTTTCTTGTACCACTGTTCTCATATGTTACTCCGCACCATCTGCACCGACGTGTAATGCGGGTGTTAGGCCTCGTCAGGAGACATCCTGGTCTCCTTTAGCCTCTCCCCGCGGACACCATGTATTGTTGTCCGAAATAAATGAAAAAAAAAATAACAACACCTGGGCTTTTTTCTCGCCTTTTTTATAAAAGTTGGCTGTACAGCGTTTTTGTCATATGTTTCTATTGTATATAAGTTTGACTCTGGTAGATTAAAGGAACCCAAACTCAAATCACTAACTTCGGCCGTTACTGACGTGCGCAGAGCAACACATCGATGGCCACTTCACGTGAGCTAACCACTCCTTCGCCCATTGATGCCCTGAGGCAACAAATCTGGTTTATATTAAAAGTGGCAGTTCAGCCAGAGCAAATTAAAATTTCTTCTTTCCATGAGCACAACGCGAATTGAGTGCGATGAAGGCAGATACGTCGTCTGTGCCATCGTTCACGACAATAACCGAAATCTCCTAATATTAGTGCCGTTCTCGCAAATATTTAAGTGTTTCTCAATTTCCGTAGACTCGTTTAAGGCCCCAGTCTGTGAAAAAAAATAAATTAGAATTGTTTAAAGTGTTATATTTTATTACGAATATTGAGAACAAGCGAAAAAGTATATATTTTTTGTGTTTTTTTACTACTTTATTACGTGGGCACACGGTGACAAAGAAAGAGGAAAAGGAAATCGCAAGTGTGTTTTCTGACTACCGCGAGAAAATGCGGGCTGAAATGAGGGAAATCACAGATAGTCTCCGCTTCTGTAGCGACACCTGTGTTGAAGTTAAGGCGATTGCTGGCGACATCAAGACGTTACGTGAAGAAATAAAAGCGTTAACAGCTCAAAATCAACATCTCAAAACAGAAAACGAGAGACTTGAAAAGAAAGTCGACGAGCTCGAACAATATTAGCGAAGTATTAAACTGGAAATTAGGGTTGTGCCAGAGGAGCTCGACTCGACCACAGTGATAAAAAAGATCGCTGAACTTGTGGATGAATTGGTAACTGATACTGATATCGACATATACCATCGGGTGCCCACGGCCCGCGGAGAGGATAAGAACATCATTGTACGGTTCATATCGCGAACCAAGCGCAACACGTTCATTGCCAAGTCAAAAAAAAAGAACCTCTCATTAGAAGATGTGGGATTTGAGGCCACAGGCACCACTACCATTTACGTGAATGAGCACTTTACACGACAGAACAAGCAACTTCTTGGTGCTGCCCTGGCGGAAAAGAAGGTTTGATGGAAATACGGCAGAATCATCTGGGGTAAAATTTTGGCACGGAAAGAAAAACAGACCGATGCTATTCGAATTGCAAACAAAGATGATATCGCCCGCATCAAATAATCTTAGATGTCATTATGTTTGCCCGGGCTTTTCATTTAATCAGTATGATGCTCTACTTAGCCTCTTTCATTACTGAATTATCCAAACTAATATCAAATCTTCGTTATTTACACCCATCTTTTCCTTATTACACTTTAATGTCCGTAGTGTGAGGAACAAACAAGATGATGTGGACATTTGGCTAAAGTCCCTGCAAGTCAATTTTGATGCATTCATGTTCACAAAAACATGGTTAAGCAAAGATGAGCATTCCCCTATTTTTACTGATTACATGCCAATACGATTAGACAGAACTTGTAGTAGTCGTGGCCTGATTATTATCTACAACGAAAGTACGCATATCATATTGTTGATGAGTGCACAGTAGTTATGGATATAGAGAGCCTAACGGTGGAAACCAGCACGTTTTTAGTTGCTGACCATTACAGACCACCGACTGGATACAAGCGACATTTCGTAGAGCATTTCGAAAATGTAATAATCTAATGTAGCAATATTAATAAGCACTTCTTTCTCTTGGGAGATGTAAACATCGACAAGTTGGCTAACGACTCTTCTGCGCGCGAATTGATGAATCTCTTATCCTCTTATGCGTGCGAAAATGTTATAACTATGTGAACCCGAATTACGTCACAAAGTTCTACTTCTATAGATATATGTGTTTCAAATCTGAATGCATCAGATTATAAAGAAGCGGCATTATCATGCGACATCAGTGACCATCTGCCCATATTATTTGGCGCACAACACACTCTAACCACGAACTATAAACGCAGCAGGCTTGAAAATAGGGTGGTAAATGACTGCTCCTTAAGCTATTTTCATTCTTTAATTGAGCGGGCTGACTGTTGAAATGTGTACCTATAGCAGGATGAAAATTCTGCGTACGAGGTTTTTCTTCGCGTCTTTCTTATTTGCTACAAAGAAGCATTTCCGCTGAGAGAGTATAAAAAATGCAATCGGAAAACCAAAAAGCCCTGGATTGACTCCACTCACTTTACTAAAACGTATCTAGAAAAGAAAATAGTATGTTCCACACATTTATAAAATGCAAAGACGTCGACATATTCAAATAATTTTAAAAATATCACAATAAATTAAACGCTAATATCAAGAAAGCCAAACTTGCATATTATGAAACAATGTTTGCCAGGATAAGAACGCATCCGGCAAAGATCTGGAGGCAGGTCAATTACCTTACTGGCAGAAACCCATCACCGGTTAAGGCTGACCAAATTGCATTCAATGACTCCATAGTAGACAAGACACTAGCAGATGAAATTAACGAGTATTTCATTAATGCTGCCGTACCTCAGCCGTCTGTTCAACAAAGTGGGAACTGCTGGCCTTCTCGTCGAGTGAATTCATTCGTTTTGGAAGCCGTTACCGAAAGAGAAATCAATGGTCTTATAATACACTTAAAAAATAATGTCGCAAATGGGTATGATGAAATTAAAGTGGAACCTGTAAAGCGAGTGTCATTAATAAAGAGCCCTGTCCTAGCCTATCTCATTAGTATCACGATTTCTACTGGAGTCTTCCCGGATAAACTAGCACTGGCCAAAGTTATTCCAATACACAAAGGAGGTAGAACTGACGATACTACGAATTACCTAACAATCTCAGTGCTACCGGTGTTTTCAAAGATTTACGAATTCTCAGTCAATATCCGGCTGTCAAAATATCTAACCAAGTATCATATATCACCCTCACAGTATGGTTTTCAGAATATTAAGACAAATCAGGACTCTCTTGCCGTCAAGCAGGAAATAACAGAAATTGCAAATATCAGATCTTCACCGTAGGAATATTTCTTGATCTATGCAAAGCTTTTGTTTCCGTTGACTACGAAATATTAGCTATAAAATTAGATTGCTATACGATTCAAGGCATCAAACTGGAACTTATCAAGAGCTACTTATCGTTTCAGCGTCAGTTTGGTAAAATAGACTGTACTTCTTCAAAACAACTTGACATTTAACTAGGTGTCCCGCAAGATTCGATATTAGGCCCGTTACTTTTCCTTTTGTATGTGAATGACATTACGGAGCTACAAAGAACACCCACAATAAGCATGTTTGCAGATGACACTAGTTTATTCTTTTCAGGTAGAACACTACATGACATTGAACAATCGGCCAATCTGTATTTAAATGATTTATCCACATGGTTGCAACACAACAAACTTCAGTTGAATGCAGTAAAAACGAAGTAAATTATATTTAAGCCAATAGATAAGCACAAAAAAATAAACTTACAGTACAGAGGACACATCTTAGAACAAGTAAGTGTGCAAAAGTTCCTTGGGGTATGGTTTAGTGAAGATTTGTCTTGGACCCCTCGTGTTAATCATCTGCTCTCCTAACTCGCGAAGTCTGTTGGATGTATTAGAAAAATAGCTTCTCTTCTACCTCTTTGGCTAAAGCAATCACTATATTGCTCCCTGTTCTATTCTAAACTTTTGTATGGCTTTCTGGTCTGGGGAACAACGACGAGTGGGAACTATAATAGGCGAAAACTGCTACAAAAACGTGTCCTCCGAATTTATGTGAACCACACCAGCTATATCAGATTGTTGTCGACGCAACCACTTTTTCCCAGATTTGATGTTTTAGCTGTAAGTAAAGTCTATAGATACTGGGACAGCGAATATATAAAAAGACACTGCACAGTGTTTACACACCTGTTTTGGCTCAATATGGTATCCGTAACCCCAAACTCAGAAATAAAAAAAGTCAGAACAAATTATGGAATAAAAAATCTGGAATACCATGTAAAAGATATCTTAATTAACTGTGCTTCTATTTTAGACTTTTGGCTAGCCAGAAAAAGGTTCAAACGTGGACTGCGGGCAATTTTGTTTTCCGTGCAGATTGCTAAGTAACAATGATAAATGTAAATTTTGTTTTCAATTGTTGACTTTTTTTACGTGTTTTCGTGATATTTGAACGAATCTTGAATGTGAATTTAAAAAAAAACTGTCCATAGTGCTTAAGTACAGTTATGTTGTATAGGATGTATGCGTGTACTATCTGTAACGATGCTTCTCTTTTTTTGTACTAGCTCTCTGCTATACTGCTGTAGGTTGCTCCTTTTGTTACAAGGGCAGAGACCTGGTCAGGCATCTATGCCTTTAGTCTCTGCCAACCGCAGGAAGATGTGATTTTCCTGCAAATAAAAACTGACTGACTGACTGACTGACTGACCGACCGGCCGACCGACCGACCGACCGACCGACCGACCGACCGACCGACCGACCGACCGACCGACCGACCGACCGACCGACCGACCGACCGACCGACCGACCGACCGACCGACCGACCGACCGGCCGACCGACCGACCGACCGACCGACCGACCGACCGACCGACCGACCGACCGACCGACCGACCGACCGACTGACTGACTGACTGACTGACTGACGAGCTCTCTTGCGTTTTTCTTTTGTCCACAAGACATCTTCACTTCTAGCACTCGTACTTAAGGTTCCGCATCAAGCTCAACACTGTTTTGTAAATAAATGCCCCCAGTCTTCCTATTAAATGTTGGCAGCCGCCAAGTTTCACAGTCGAGCCCGCCAATGAAGATGAAGAATATTCTCTGCGAACAATTCTGGATATATGAGGTCGATTTGTTTTTCAGCAGGAATCAAGAATTTCATCCAAAAAGGTTACTCACTGGTCTGTGTGTGGTACCCGGAAAAATGAAGAGTACCCTTATTTCAAGGTCATGTTGCAAAACTTAGTGTCTGCTTACCCGTTTATCAATGAGTTCATCTCCAAGCCCTTTGCTCAGTCCTTCAAGACGTAGGCTCCGGTTTTCAGCTGCCTGAAAACGCACCATCGGTATGTGCTTACAATAGGATGTAGAAGCAGCTCAAAATTCATCTCAGCAGTTTTATATTGACGCAAAGCGTTGAAATGATTCATTGTTAATTCCTCAAAGCTGCCTAAACGCGGCTTTATAGATTTTTGTGATGCAAGACGTGACCAGATTTATCTCGAGTGATCGCGATCAGGCGGAAGCGATTTTACGTTGTTGATCACTACATCATTAGGGTCAGCACAGAGGCAGAAAGCATCAAAAGAAAGATCGGCAAGGCACATCTAACTGATTGGGATGCCTTCCGCACCCACTGCAAACAACTTAAGGACGACATAACTTCGACAGACGATTGGAGCCAACAGCTTAGACAAATCAGGGATCTCTACACTAAAGAAGTGGATCAAACAGAACAAGCACCAGAAGTGGACAAGCGACTCCTCAGGCTCTGG
This sequence comes from Amblyomma americanum, assembly GCF_052857255.1. NCBI lineage: Eukaryota > Metazoa > Arthropoda > Arachnida > Ixodida > Ixodidae > Amblyomma > Amblyomma americanum. The sequence continues at coordinate 79,802,978 of NC_135499.1, forward strand.
GAGGCAAGACGAGGCCTGACCAAGCGGTGGAAGCGCCAAAAGCTAAACAGAAAGCTAAAGAAGAAGATTGCCGAAATCACCAGGCAAGCAGAGGAATATGCAACGCAGCTGGCAAGTCAAGGGTGGCAGCAGTTTAGTACCTCGCTGAATGGCACCCTCAGCACGGCTAGAACGTGGTAGATCCTCAGAACACTCATGGATCCGAGCAAAAGCAAGGCGGAAAGCACCAAATCTATCCAAAGCCTAATTTATCAGTACGAAGGTACAGAAGAACAGCTGCTCCAGGCAGTACGAGAGGAATGCTACGGGAAGGACCAGGTAGACGGCTACCAAGGCGACTACCAGGGCGAAGAAAACCCAACCACGGACAGACCCATCACAAGAGAAGAGGTCGTCGAGGCCATAAGGGCAACAACGAAAAATACGGGAGCAGCGGCGGACAAGATTCATAACTCGTTAATCCGAAATTTAAGCGACGAAGCAATCAGCCAACTCACCCTATACCTAAACGAACAATGGGAAGAAGGGACGGTCCCAGCGGAGTGGAAACACGCCGTAGTCGTCATGATCCCCAAGCCCGGAAAGAAACTCCAAATTGAAAACCTCAGACCGATCTCGCTAACATCATGCCTAGGCAAGCTGTACGAGAGAATAGTTACCCGACGAATACAAACGCATCTAGAAGACGGAGAATGGTACCCCAACACCATGTTCGGATTCAGGGCAAATTTATCAACCCAAGACATCTTGCTGCAACTAAACGAAGAGATACTCGAAACAATGCCAAAAACGGGGAGAACGTTGTCATGGCCATCGATATTAAAGGGGCCTTTGACAACGTATCCCATGCCGCCGTTATGGAAGGACTTACCACCACCGACAGCGGGAAGAATGTCCATGACTACGTTAGAAGCTTCCTCACGGACAGAACAGCGACGGTAGGCCTAGGAGACCTGCGGAGTGACGCCTTTCAAACCCCATGCAAGGGCACTTTGCAAGGCTCAGTAATCTCGCCAATACTCTTTAACGTAGCGATGGTCAACCTCGCCAAGAAACTCAGCCAAGTCCAGGGGATTAGTCATGCAATGTACGCAGACGATATCACCATCTGGACCACCCAAGGCTCACTGGGGGAGAAGCAGGAGGCGCTACAAGAGGCTGCCACCTGCATTGAAGAATACACAAAACAAAGAGGACTTGAATGTTCCACGGAAAAATCTGAGCTGCTCAGAGTGGGTAGGCACCCTACGGATGCTCCACTCGAAATAAAACTAGAGGGCCAGAACATCCCGGAACAAAAGATGATCAGAATCCTCGGCATGTGGCTGCAAGGAAGCCGGAAGTGCAGTCATACACTCAGCCTGCTAAGCAAAGCGGCAGGACAAGTAGGCCGGATGATCAGCAGAGTAGCGCACAAGAGGTATGGCATGAAGGAGGAGGACACACTCAGGCTAGTGAACAGCCTAGTGGTCAGCCGGGTAACATATTAATTACCGTACCATGTGACTATCAAAGCAGAGAAGGAGCAAGCGGAGACAATACTCCGGAAGGCATAGAAAACAGCTCTTCATCTCCCAAGAAATACATCCAACGACAAGCTCATACAACTGGGAATCAGCAACACCTTCGAGGAATTAAGAGAATGCCAGCTCAAGGCACAAATACGAAGACTTAGCAACACAACGACTGGAAGGGCGCTCCTGACAAAGCTAGGTCTGGAAATAGAAAAGACGCAAAATAGCAGGGCCGCAATACCAGACCCGCTAAGAAAGAAGCTATGCATACAACCTATCCCCCGAAACATGGATCCAAACCTCCATGCTAACAGGAGACAGGTTAGTACAGAATTTTATGAGAGGAACATGGGGCATCGGGACAACACAGTCTACACTGATGCCTCCCTATACCCCCAAACACACAAAAATAGCGCGGTAGCAGTAGTTGTAAATTACCACGGAGAACACATCACAAGCCTCACAGCCCAAGTATCTAACATAACGGAGGCAGAGGAGATTGCTGTCGCCCTGGCAGCGAATGAAGGATATAGGACAGGGAGATCCCTTAACATCTTAACGGATTCACAAGAGACGTGCCGGAACTATACTAGAGGCAGAATTAGCAGCACGGCACTCAAGATCCTCAGTAGAGCTCTGCTCCCTGAGGGACGAGCAATACACAACATAATCTGGATACCGAGTCACGAAAGGATCAGGGGCAACGAAGGGGCAGACAACCTAGCTCGAGGAATGACCAGCCGAGCAGGAACGTCATTAACCCCGGAGGGGCCCCAGAATAATTGCGGGGGCAGCTGTTCGGAATTATTAAACCTATATAAGGGGCTAAGATTCCAATACCCCCCACCACATAAAGCACTATCCAAGGAGGAAGCCACAGGATGGCGAAGACTGCAAACAGGCTCTTTCCCAAACTTATACATATTAAACAAGATGTTCCCCACACAGTATAGCGCCAACTGTCCGTGGTGCGGAGCAAAACCAACACTATATCATGTCACATGGGAGTGCGGAAGAAATCAAGCATTCCACAAACACAAAACACCAAGTGCGGAGCAATGGCAGAGCCGGCTCACCAGCTGCGAGCTAGGGGTCCAAGGACCCTCACAGCACACTCAAGCGAGGTGTCCCGACTCAGTGGAGCCCACCCACGGCCAAGGAGGACCCAAGCTTCAAGACGAAGACTTCGTCCTCTACCGCTACTACTTCCTAAAGGAACCAATAAAGTTTTTCATTCATTCATTACGTTGTTGAAGAATGCTGTGGTTACTTTGTGCGCCACATCTCCGAAGTTCGTTGTCAGCTTTAAATTGAGCATGGCCGAGAGCGGCAGAGATTCTGCTCCGACAACCGCCGAGCACGCTTGTTGCTATCGCCACTGTCGAGTCATTCTGTTCTTAGTGAGCACGATTGAGCGCAATTAAAAGACTGTTTTGGGAAGCTTTCTCGCGACCGTGTATAAAGGTCGTTCGGTCGAAAAGCCGTCGGTGTCGCAGTGGTAGTAGTAGTTATTGTCGCCACCGCGCGTCGGAAATATTCTGGAGCAGCGTAAAAATGAGAAGGCGCGCACATTCAATTAAAAAAAAAACGGTATCTAGACCGGCAAACGAACCAGGGCTTTTGGTGTTCGAGACAGGGACGCTCCCACACCGCCACTTGCGGCTCTTTTTTTTGTCTTTATTGCCTGTTTCTACAGTTTACAACAGATCACAAACATGTTCTGCGCTACATTCTCAGACATCAAGAGCGGACATGCGTTTCACTCACGTGGGAAAATCACAACTGTTTCAAGGAACACAGCTCTCCCGTCAACTCGATTACTTCTCCAAAACATAGCTCCTTGTACACTTCGCGCAGCTTAAATATGTTTTCTTTGAACTAATTTCGGACAGATCGCGCATCTTCATCGCAGTGTCGTGCAGCCATCCTGCTTCGCCAAATTCTGTGCAGGCCAGGAAGGAAAATTACATCGTATATATAAAGATCCGGCTCAACGCCCAGGAATCGTATCCCGTACGCCGTCAAGGGTAAGTCTTTCTTTACTGTACGCTGGAGCACGTCCCAAAAGAGCAGCGGGTTCCAGCAATCAATAAAGACGTGTTCTATTGACTCTGGTTTGTGGCATAACAAGCAGTCAGCACACCACAATAAAAATAATCCCTTCTCATCCATCCATGTCTTAACCGGCAACGTAAAAATGTGCAACTTGAAGAAAAACGTCTTCACATACGCCGGCACCACCATTTTCCTTACTCTTCTTCAAACATTTCCTCCTTGGCTTCCACTATACATATATCGATATATTGGCTCAGGGAAGACACAGTCAAGCAAATATTTTAGCAGTTTCTTACGCGTGACATTTGAAAGGTGCTCCAAACTGAACCGACCACTTAGAAACCGGAAAGCAAAGACCACTTCTTTCGAAAATCTACTTGCACTCTATCGCATCCCGTCTACACTGGAAATGACATAGTTTGGCAAAGCCGAAGATAGCCTCACGTGAATAAAAGTCCGCAGGAAAGTCCGCGTTCATCTCGAAGAAACATAAATCTTGACACCACCTGCCTCAGGTGCAAGTGTGGCAAAGACCTCCTTTTCTCAAACGCTGAAATAAATTATCACGTTTTGTCCTCTCCCATGAGAACTGGCAAACAGAAACGGCAAAGAGACGATGAAACTTTTGAATCTTAAGTCGAGAGCACAAAAGGACCTGCAACAAATAGCACGCTTTTGAAACCAGGCATACGCTAAAAATGTTTGCGCGCGCGAATATAGACAGCTCCTTTCCCGACCATTTCTGTGTACGCGTGGACAGTTTTTGAATTTTCTGCAACTCGGCGTTTGAACATGAATAAAGGCGCGTGTAGTGAATGCACGGGATTCTTAGAAACATATCTTCGAGATTTGTACTGAGGCGTACGTAAGTTATTTTGGGATATCAAAACAGGTATCGAAATTAAGCGAGTGCCATGCGTTTCCGGTAAATTTTCGCCCTGCTTGGCGTCCTGCCGTAGGGCCATAATGTGGTACCCAGTGAAACACCCTCTATGCCTTGCAGGTGCGATGAATCCGCAGCCGTCTACGAGTGCTAGTGTGGAGCAGTGTATGCGTTGTTTTCAGAGGCCTCCTAGAGATTCCTAGCGATTTGTCCAACGGGCAAGGCGATGGTGTTCCGTGGATTCCCTGGAAGCGCTGCGACCCGCTGTCGCATTGCACTCTTAAAAGCGAGGGTTAAGCGTCCTTCAATCTTTTTCCCTCTATACCTGACTGCCGGACTGCCACCCCACTGCGTATAAATGCCAGATGACGGCCAGATAACAATACCCACAGGAAGGTTTGGACAATAGCGGATTATCTTCACCCCAGCAGATACTTTAGAAAAACCCAAGAAGAAACATTTGTCAAGTTTTCCCACATGTCATTTCTCCTTTCAATCACATTTCTCTCAACCTTGGAGCGAGTTCTCTACAAACACGTTGTTACAATAGAGGTGATAATAGGGTCTGCCGAGTGTGAGAGAGTTATTGGGGTCGGATCCCCTTAAAGTTTTAAACACATTGCAGCCAGCAATATAATTGAGCATGTCTTGTGTTGAAGCTGAACGAGGGGTGCTGCCTGAGCAAGGTGAACTAAATGGACCAGAATCCGCATACTGATTAACAGTTAATCACAGTAGAAAGGCTCACGTAGCGACCAAAAACGCGCTCCTGACAATAGGATTTATCCAAACTACTCTAACACGTGGCCACGAATTCAAGGACGGACCTAAGCGAGTTGGGAGAGGAATCAAGTTTTCTGTGAAGCAGCTGCATTGCTCCCTGAATTTTTGTCTGAAGGATTACAGGAATACGTTGTCCACATGGGGTCACTAACGCTAATAGAGTTGCCTGCGACTCCGCCTCTGCGCCTTTTTCTCTACACATCTTTTAAATGCATGGCCCTTCGTCTCCATTGGCTGCAATATAGTCACCTAGGCGATGCAATAAATGATGTGTAGTGTTCACGTGGCTCAGCAGGGTTAAATTAGCGATGACATATAAAGAGTGTTAGAGAATGTTCATGAATCTTATAACGAAGGCCTTCAAAACAAAAGAAAAACGTGGTGCAGAATATTTGTTAGATAAATATGTAGCTTGTACATCAGCCGTTCGTAAAGTGTTAGCCGAAAGGTTGGATCCACCGCAGGTAAGCTTAACAAAAACTTTGGAAATTGATGAGAGTGCTAAGCAAAATGCCTGTATAGTTTAGGAAGCAGCTACCGAGGCGGCGAAAAATGCAGAATACTGTACGTTGTTCCAATGAAAGACTTCAAAGCGAAGCTAGGGAAGTATTAGGAAGGCAAGTGGTGAGTAGTAAACGAAATGAATTCTATGAATAATATGCGCAAATTGCGCCTGGGGTTGCTCTGCAGGCGATGTTTTTCTGCTTCATATCAATCGGACGGAAAACTTCCCATTTCCAACAGGTGTGCAGTCATGCTCATCTCCATTTTTCCAGTTACTAGACTGTTTGCCTCCATTTATCAAGGATGAGAGCTAAAAGCATTTCAAGCTTACAAAATCATTCTTGTAAGGCAGACAACTGAGATTTGATGCCCCAGTGGCCAGTGCTGAAGAAGGAGCAAAACACAGACGGAAACGAGGATGACAAAGTTCAGTTTGGCGCTCACGAACGCCTGGCTACTGACGAGCGCTCTGCTAGCAAATATTGTGGCCGTCGGAACTTCTTGTTAGCACGGCGCACCCTGCCCCTCCACCAAGTGTAAAGACGTAAATCAAACAAGAAGTGTGGACGGCCACAGTCTTTGTTAGCGCGGCGCACCCCGCTAGCCAAGCGTTCATGTGCGCCAAACTGAACTTTGTCAGCCTTCCGTTTGTGTCTTGCTACTTCTTCAGCACTGGCCGATGGGGCATCAAAGCCCAATTGTCTTTTTTACATTCTAAATATGCTACACCATCATACCTGGCTGCTGACCTCAGCAGGATACCCGGGTTCTGTAGTGCAGCAGGAGCTATGCTAGTGGAAAACTGCAAAGTATGAAAAGTGTTCGCATTTGCTACAAAAGACTAATGTACAAGCTAAAAATAGGCAATTGCAGGGGATTTTCAAACATTTTGAGTTGACTATCACATTACACTTCTTGAGCCTGGTCAGAGTCCAAAGAAATAATTTTTTAAAATAAGGAGCAAAAAAATAATAAAGCACCATTAACTAGAACACAAAAATCTTGATTTGAATGAATGGATAAAATGATGATGTTGAAGGGTTTATTGGTAACACTGGTGACTGCTGGCTCTCACATTCTGTAATGCACCAACTAGTGTCAAAGGAGTATAGGCACCCATGTTTTGGGCGTGTGTTTTTTGCTTTCTATTCAGGCACAAGGCATTATTATACATAGATTACCTTGTGGCATTCTCCTATTCTCAAACATCTAGCTAGGGAACAGCAGTTCACAATTGGTGGCGAGGTAAGGGAAGTGGTAAAAGAATTCGTCTATTTAAGACAGATATCTATAGTGACAACTGATCAGGATCACGAGGGAATAACAAGAAGGATAAGAGTGCCATGGAGCGCATATGGCAGGGTCTCTCAGGTCATGAATATGGCAGTTTACCAATATCCCTCAAGAGAAAAGTGTACAACAGCTGTATCTTACCAGTACGAACCCATGGGGCAGAAACGTGGAGGCTAAGGAAAACGGTTTAGCTTAAGTGGAGGACAACGCGTGAGCCATGAAAAAAAAAGGATAGGCGTAACTTTAAAGGAGTATAACACCTACCTTTTGGGTGGGTGTTTTCTTGTTTGTAATGATGTGTAAAGCATTATTACACATGGGGTACCAGCTAGTATTCTGCTACGGCAGCATAATAATTTATAATCGCGTTTTTCTCCCCAGTTTCAGCTTCAACACTCGAACGAGGACAGTAACGTCCACGTGTGCTTACAAGTCACCTGAGACATGAAAACACAGCAATATAATCGCTTCTTTCACACTCGTTGTTATTCCGACAATTGAGGAAGGATCATTTCAGCACTGCAGTAAATTAGAACAATGAAGCAGCGATTATAAGGACATTTTTCTATGGCTCACGTGAAGGAAAATCCCTCTTTGACGTCACAGCCATCGTTCGGCGGTTGAAACCGAAACTTAAACAGCGTGACAGGAAACAAACAATTATAAATTACTTAGCAGTGATAGGCAAACATCACATGGTGATTTATGCATAGTAGAGTCTTCCGCATCGTTGAAGAAAAGAAAACATGCCATCTAAATTAGGTATCTATACTCCTTTAAGAGACCAGAAGCTGGAAGAGTGATTTAGGGGACAAACGCGGGCTAATGACATCCTAGTAAAAAATCAAGAGGTAGAAATTGGCTTGACCAGGGCATGTAATGCTAAGGTAAGATAACTGCTGGTCCTTAAAGCTAACGGAGGGGATTCTAAGAGAAGGAAATCATAGCAGGGGACGGCACAAGGTTAGGTGGGCGTACGAAATTAAGATTTTTGCAGGCATAAGGTGGGCGCAGCTGGCAAAAGACTAGGTTAATTGGAGAGACATGGGAGAGGCCTTCTCCCTGCAGTGGGTGTAATCAGGCTGATGATGATGATGATGATGATTCTCCTATGGCTGCTAAATAATTTATAATCAAATTTCTCGCGCTGTTTCAGTTTCAAGAGCCGAACGGGGACTATGACGTCAAAGTAAGCTTATAGGTCACGCAAGGCATGAAAAACTCCAATATAATCGGTTCTACTACATTTGTCATTCCGACTATTGAGGAAGACTGGCTTCAACACTGTACTGAATTGAAACGATCAAGAAGGAATTATTTCACAATTTTTTCATACTACACGCTACATATAACCTCTTTAATGGCACAGTCTTCGCTCGGCTGTTGAAACCGAGACAGCATTGCAGAAAAATTCGATTATAAATTATTTATAGCTAGCAGGCAAACACCACATGATAATTCATGCATAGTACTGTCTTCAACATCATTGTAGAGAAGAAAACATGCCGCCAAAATTAGGTGTCTATACATCTTTAAATTATCATTGGGTTTCTTCAAACTTCCGTGTTCGGAGAGCCTGTTCGCTGCCAGAAAATACACTCCTGGCAGGAAGATGCATCCTGCTCACATGAACTGGTCGCCGCCAGAACCAGCCCGCTGGCAACCATGGCGGCAAGGCCGTCCATGGATCACGGAAGGCGAGTGCCCTCTGTTGCTTCGCGTGCTATTGCGTCCCATTGCTCGCATTCGTACGGTAGAAATTGGACCCTTGGGAGCAAAAGAGAGGAAGTTAGTTATTGAGGGCAGCCGCCGACTCTTGCGCTGAGACGCATACCTCGGCGGCGACAACACAAGTTTATGTCCTTCGGTGCGTTTTATGCTGTCGTGAAGTCTGCGTGTAAGCTTCGAGATATCCTCCAAAGCATATGTGATGGGCAGTCGCACTCTAAAGACTTGCATTTGACACCACATTGGAGGGTTAATTGGACAGGGTTAATTGGAGAAACATTAGAGAGGCTTATCCCCTGCAGTGGGCGCAGTGAGGCTGATGATGATGAGGAGGAGGAGGGAAAAACTGCGCGTGCACTGCTCAAACAACGTGCTGTAGTCTAAGATTATTGCATATTTGTTAACTGCAGACTAATTACATGGGCGCCAATGATCGACCCTCCCTATACTGACTCTCCTGTGGTAGTTGCAATTTCTGTTTGTGAACTAATTCCTGTGGGCTGTAAGCAGAAAACAATCATAATATGTTCCGCTCAACTATAGTCTGCTGCTCTCCAGCTATTAATATTGCTGCAGCAATTAATGCACGCATAATTTCGACAAGCGTACATATCAGCTGGCTGAAAATTTTTCTGAAGTGCGTGTACTGTACAAATTTAGCTTCACGTCGTGTCTGTATGCTATCGCTTTGCCGCAGAGCTAGCACTCGAATGAAAGACATTACAATCTGGCCTTGCATGCCAGCGCCGCACAGTGGCTGCATGCATGATGATCCACACTGGGAAATTTTTCTTTATGATGAGTGAAATGCAAGGTGAAGTATGCATACGATATTTCTCAGGTATTCTAAGCACTTGTGCAGAAGGCCCGAGCACCAAGCTTTATGGCAACGACCGAAACGGCACACACAAGGTTAAGCTTAATCTTCAGCTGTCAAATGAAAATGACCTCCGTAGAGAATAGAAATTTTGAACAACACATTTGGCAGAGCACACATACATGCTAGCCGGCAGCCACTACTTAAAGGGCCCAGACCACCCTCTAGCTGAAAATGTCCTCTATCAAGGTGGTTGTGAGGCACCGTCCCCGGTACACACAACCGCAAACAATTCTTTAATGAAAGACTCATTATAGTGAGGTTACATATATGCCAAACAAGCTACTTCACCATGCTCCTCCCCTCTCATTCCCTCTCAGAGGTTTTTCTTCCTTCCGCTTGGTCTACTAGCCTTTGTCCTCCATCCCTGCTTGTTCTGTGTGGCTACCCTTCCGTTCACAAGAGTAGACAGTACCCCTTTTGTTTGAACGTCAAGTGGGGAGCTTTCGGTGGCGTGCGCGTTGGGCCTGTTATGAACGAAATGCGCACCAGCAGAAGAGGATTAAAGTGCAGATCCCATCAACAGGGATGACCACGGTGGCGAAGCAACAGCAGAGGCAATAACGACAGCGTCAGGTGGCCGACGACTGCAACAAAAAGAAAAAAACGATGACTGGCTGGGAAAGAGCCTGTGGGATTCTTCCCACACTCGGCTCGATGCGAATGAACTTCCCCCTTTGACTCGCTCCCTGCAAGAAGCGACTGACGATGGACAGACGAAGGGAAGAGGGGAACGGTGCCTTCCAGTAATTAATCGTGTCTGACAAGAGCCGGCCCGACCGGAGAGAGCCCACCGCAGTTGTAGCCCACAGCGCGGCACCGGTGTTTTCGATAGATACGTGCTGGTTGCAGTACGGTTGCCCACGGTGCGATAGAGCAGTGGACCTGCGGATCCTCCTCACCCATTCCCACGAGTGCCTCCGCTTGCTAAGTGTTATGTGCAACTTTTCTTATCGTGAAGAAATGTGCCACGTATTGTATTGGCCCACACCTGGTGAAGGGGTAGAGCTATAGGGTATTAAACAAGTGAACTGAATGACAACGAACGCTCTGGGCGCTGGCGACAAGGCTCGGCCGGTTGGCTCAGCGCTATGAACCTTTAATTTTTGACTGTTTGCTCCTTTCTAAATTATTTAAATAAGTTTCTTCAAAGTGCCAGTAAACCCGATTGTTTGTGTTTTTCCCAGATGCAAAGCTTACATCTTTCCTCATCCCCTCTCCGGTCAAACCATGCTACCCTGCATCGTAACAAGTGGTGGCAGCGGTTCGATGCTGCTACTCGACCCATAACAGGCCCTGTTGCCTACTGTCTGAATTCAATGGATATCCGAGGCAGTGACCCGAGAACCCTCCAGCATTTCTTGGAAAGCCAACTTACACATGCGTGCATGTCTTCTGCGTGTTTGTTTTTTCTGTGTTTGTTTTTCTGTCAACTGCGCTGAGAGGAACAGTAAAAGCGCAGTAAGTGCGAGATGAATGAGCCCGAAGCAGTGTATAGGGTCGTTCAGAATATGTGCGAACAAGCCTCAGCGTGGCCGCGCTCTGCGGAGCGCATCCGGCGCGGGCGCGCATCGAAATTAAGCGGCGCAGGCGCACAGGGGCCCGGAGGTGGTGATTCGTGTCGTCTGCTACAGTGCAGAAGTGCACAGGCACTGTGCTTGCATTGCAGTGAAGTGCACAAGAGTGTGTGCCGATAGCGTCCAATCCCACCGATATGGTGTTTCTGGAAAGCGCACTTCTCTCATTGCAGCGCGTTGTCTTTGCATCGGCTTGCAACTCAGTGGCCTGTTTTCTCAGTGCCACGATACCAGTTAAATATATGTATTGCTGAAAATTTATATGGCCTGCTATTGTTCGGTCATGCAGCCTACCAAAGCGAATCGGGCTTCTCAGGACGCCAATAGGGCCCCGGGCGATGACAACTATAGGGAGGGGGTAACTTGCACGGACATCGCGCATTAAACAGCTGCTTCGCGTTTGAGTTCCACTCAAACGGGCTCTCCGTAGCTGAGATCGATTTCGGGTGCCCCGACACTGTAGTCGGGCGGTCTTCATTGATCCAGCGCGGCAAGGCCTCCTCAGCACTTTACCGCACTATGCAAGTGACGTGGATAGCGGAGAGCTTCATTTTATGTGCGTGCTGTGCGAGGCGGATGAGATACTTTGCAGTCTGTGCAGACCGATGAAATCATTTTCATTCTTCTTAGCCACAGTTCTCTCATAATAAGTCTCGCGCGAAAGTGTTCACAGACTGCACCGCGCGACATCGAATTGTATTAAAGAACTGATAAACATCAACAACAGTTGTAATTAGCTTGAAAGAAATCAGAATACGTTCAACTCATCACTCATCACGAAAGTTTTGTTTTACAGATGTCATTGATTCCAGCATTAAGCAGGCTGTGCGACAATGTATTTGGAAACTCAAGCGATCATTCAGAGGACCCTATTTGTAGTGCGTTGTAATTGCCTGCCACGTTGGTCGCATTTTCTGGATACGCTTTAATCCCCGATAATATAAAAGAGCGAAGCCACAGTCACCAAAACTGAGGTTGCGGATCGGCGCGTGGGTACCGCATTTCAATGGATGATGAAATGCAAGTATGCCTAAGGGCTGTGCAATGTGCGTGCACGTTAAAGACCCCTCGTGAATAATAATTATCAGAGGCCCTATCCGCGTATCACGTGGCCCGATTCGCTTTGGTAAGCCGCATAATCGAACAATAGCAGGGCTTATAAATTTCATTTCATTTCATTTCATTTTCTTAAAGGCCCCATGACTGGGGTATTACAAAAAGGGTGGGAACTAATAATAAAAAAGCATTCTTACAATTGTACATAATTTTTTTACATTTTCAATGAGCTTGGATGAACAGGTGATGGTGCCAATGTCGCCTGGAAGGCCGTTCTAGTCTGCAGCTATGCGGGGAAAAAAGGAATTGGCGAAGGCGTCAATGCGGGAGAGTGGACGGGCCGCATGCAAATGATGACTGGTGCGGAGTGAAATGCGTGCTGGGGGAGGGAGAATATAAGGAGCGGTGCGCATGGGGCTATTGGAGAATTTATAAAATAAGGATAAGCTGAAAGTGCGACGACGGAGTGATAAGGGCGGTAAACCGGCATTGTGGCACTGAGAAAACAGGCCACCGAGTTGTAAGCCGAAGCTAAGACAACGCGCTGCATTGAGACAAGTGTGCTATCCCATAACGCCTTATTGATGGGCTCGCTACAATGCTCTCTATTGCTGAAGGCAGTCTGGCTGCTCCCCAAAACCATAAATATTGTAGCGAAGAGAAAGTTTAAGAGCGATTGCCGCGTGCCGAAGACAACGCTGCTGCTGGCAGACCTGCGTTCTGGTTCGTGTGTTCTTGTGCTCCGGCTATCACTAGCTGCGCTCGCCGCTAGCCTGTACGTCAAGCAAGCCGTGACATTTGGTGGAGCTGCTGGGTACGCATCTCATGCCACACACCCCGCCTCGCAATTCGAGCCCGGTACTAAGTCCCGGCCGTCGGGTTTTCCTGGAGCCCTCGGGAGAAACAGCGACTCGCGCTAGCCGACGGCAGCAAGGCCAAGCGGCGGAATTCGGACTCTTGCCCGCGGGATCGAGGACATCTAGGACGACCAACGCCACCATGCCGTCCCAGTTACAACAAACCGACCCCGCGATTGCGCCGAGGATCGTCTACGTGCCTGTCACCCCCCAAGATCAGTCACTCTGTTTTGTGGCGATAGACTCGATGATGTTGAAGACAGGGTCCGGTAGCTCGACATAATGGGTGGAAACCCCACCAATATCTGCAGAACCGGTATTTCTCCTTAGACAACACAGCGAAATATTGGTTCGAGAACCACGAGGCGTCGCTAACGTCATGGGAGATATGCAAGAGCGAACTGGTAAGCACTTTTGCAAACCAGCACCGGCAACAGCATGCTGAAGATAATGCTCCACGCTCGTGTCCAGGCTCCCACCAAGATCGTGAGAAGTTTCGTCGAAGACGTACTGCGTCTGAGTGCCCGCGCTGACCTTCGGGCTACTGAAGAGAAGAATGTGCGGGCCTTGATTAGGGGTATCCGGAATAACATCTTTGGAGGCCTCGTCCGCAATCCTCCTACCACAGTATCCGAATTTGTCGCTGAAGCTACCAACATCGAGCACGCATTGACGACAAGAACCAGTCACTTTCGGCGACTAAGCGCCCTTCGCGTTGTCTCAAGTCTTGCTTCTTCCGGCCTTAGCGGTGGTTATCTGGCCGATGTTCGCGAAATTATCCGCGACGTCGTCCGAGAGGAGCTGAAAAGGCTGTTCCCAGCTCCTGACCAGCCTGCATCTGTCTCCATCGCGACGGCTGTTCGGGACGAACTGCGACACGCGCTGGCTTCCGAAGACGTACCCATTGTAGCTGCAGCCGACCAACCATCTCTGAGCTACGCCGCCGCCGTCCGTCGTCCACCTCCTGAACATCGTCAGTACCAGGCCGCTGCCGATTCCGGCTCTCGACGCCACGAGTTCGTGCCCCCGTCTGACGCACGCCGGGACCTGGAACCACTGGGCCGCAGAAAAACCGACATCTGGAGGACTGCAGACCGGAGGCCGCTGTGTTTCCACTGTGGTGAACCTGACCACTTATACCGCTACTGCCCGTACCGTGAACTCGGCCTTCAAGGTTTCAACCGGGCTGGTCCGCGCCCCCGCCACGGTGAACATCCCCGCGGTATACAGGACTACCTTCGGCGCTCCCAATCGCTTCATCTCGCACCTCCCGGTCGCCGCCCCCTCGCCGATCATCATCGCCTTCTCGCGGATCTCGCCTTGAGAGCCTTTCGCCACGTCGGGAAAACTAAGTACGGCGACGCCTGGAGGTGGCGTTGCCGGAGTTGCACGCTGTAAAGAACCTCCGCCTACGTTGGAATTTCCCCGCTCGACTAATGGCACCCTTGGAAGCGAAGACTGTTCTGTGGCCTCTAGCAATGTAAACGTTTTAATCGACGGTCTTGAAGTAACGGCGCTTGTCGACACGGGTGCAGATTACTCGGTCTTCAGCGGCAACTTCTCTCGCCGTCTTCGCAAGGTCACCACCCAGTTGGACGGCCCGCCCATAGGTACCGCGGGAGGTCACCTCGTAAACCCTGTTGGCAAGTGCACTGCCCGCGTTGAGATTCAAGGTGAGACGTGCCCAGCCACATTCATGATCCTGGAGAATCGCTCCAAAGACGTTATTCTTGGCATGAACTTTCTCCGTGAGTATGGCGCTGTAATCGACGTAGGGCGGAACAAGTTGACCCTCCGCGCACGTTCTTCGTCATCAATACCTCCTCGAGCCCCCCACCCGCGCTGCCATGAAAGTTGATGCAGACCATGTTCACTTGCCGCCGTTGTCGACCATTTCCCTGCCGGTCCGAGCCGATACCACCGCATGTGGCGAAGGAGTTCTCGAAGGAAGTGTCCAGATGCTACTTTCGCGGGGCATTGGGGTAGCGCGAGGGATCGCCAATGTTCAACGTGGGCGTGCCAACATTTTAGTGACGAAATTCAGGAACGAGCCGCAGCACCTGACGAAAGGGGTAGTTATAGCCCAACTGGACGAACATAGCGACGTTTGCGAAGCTGCTGCGCTGCCTGAGGAGGAGGCCCCGCCCGGGTCATGTGACATTCCAACGTTGCCTCTGGACATCGATCCCATGCTTGAGCGTTCCCACAGACGCGAACTGCTCTCGCTTTTGCATTGATACCACAACTGTTTCGGTACGACATCCGGAGGTCGGCAGACGCCCGTCGCCAAGTATAGAATTATTGTCGATACCGCGACGCCCCCGATTCGCCAAACGCCATGCCGCGTTTCCTTGAAGGACAGGGAAACCATACAAGAGCAAGTGCGCGAAATGATTAACGACGACGTCATCCAGCCATCCAACAGTCCGTGGGCCGCCCCTGTAGTACTGGTGAAGAAAAAAGACGGGACCCTTCGAATTTGCGTCGACTACTGGCGGCTCAATAAGGTGACCAAGAAGGACGTGTATCCACTACCTCGCATCGACGACACTCTCGACCGTCTCCGTCATGCCCGCTATTTTTCGTCCATCGACTTGAAGAGTGGATACTGGCAGATTGAAGTGGATGACCGCAACCTCTAGAAGACCGCATTTATTACACCGGATGGACTCTACGAGTACAAGGTCATGCCGTTTCGCTTGTGTACAGCGCCCGCGACGTTTCAACGAGTCATGGATACTGTGCTCGCCGAACTGAAGTGGCAGACGTGTCTCGTGTATATGGATGACGTTGTCATCTTCTCCAGCACTTTCGCTGACCATGTTGTGCGCCTTGAAGCTGTTCTTCAAGCTCTCCAAACCGCCGGACTCACGCTCAAGCCTTCGAAGTGCCGCTTCGCATACAGTGAGCTGAAGTTCCTAGGCCATGTCCTCAGCCAAATGGGTGTGAAGCCAGATCCAGAGAAAACGGCTGCCGTAGAATCCTTCCCGCCACCATCCGACAAGAAGACTGTCCGCAGCTTTCTCGTCCTCTGCGCGTACTTAAGACGTTTCGTTCGCAACTTCGCCCAGATCGCAGCGCCACTTTACCGTTTTACAAAGGATAGCGTCGCCTTTGAGTGGACCGAGGAGCAGCAATCAGCATTCCGCCAATTAAAGCACGCCCTTGCAGCGCCTCCTATACTACGCCACTTCGATCAAGATGGCGACACTGAACTCCACACGGACGCCAGAAACAAAGGACTAGGGGCAGTGCTTGTGCAAATCCAGGACGGCGCCGAGCGGGTTATTGCCTATGCCAGCCGAGCTCTTTCGAAGGCGGAGGGCAATTACTCGACAACTGAAAAAGAGTGTCTCGCTGTCATCTGGACGATCAGCAAATTCCGGCCCTACCTGTACGATCGTCCTTTTCGCGTAGTTACCGACCACCGTTCCCTGTGCTGGCTCGCCAATCTCAAGAATCCCGCAGGCCGCCTTGCTCGGTGGAGCCTGCGGCTACAGGAATACGACGTCACCATCATCTACAAATCCGGTCGCAAACATCATGATGCTGACTGTCTCGAGCCCCCGTGAATCCGACGCCAGGGGGCGATAATGACGACGAGGACGGCTTCCTTGGGGCATTGAACACGGCAGGTATGGCTGCTCGGCAGGGCAATGATGCTCAGATTCGTCATCTGATTGCACACCTGGAAGGCCACGAAGACGTGGTGCTCCGCGTTTTCCTGCGTTTCCTGCCGACGTTCCGGATTCTGCACGGCGTATTGTACAAGCAGAACTTCGACAGCAGCCCGAGGTCATGGCTCCTTGTGCCAGAAGACTTGCGCGACGAGGTGTCTGAAGCTTGTCACGATGATCCTACTGTTGGTCACCTTGGCTACAGCCGAACACTTGCACATATTCGAGAAAAGTATTATTGGCCGCAACTTCCTAAGTACGTCCGTCACTACGTAAAAACTTGTCGAGAGTGCCAAAGGCGGAAGACATGTTCTACACGACCAGCTGGACTTCTCCAGCCGCTCAACCCACCGCATGCCCTGTTCCACACAATCGGAATGGATTTTCTCGGCCCATTTCCAACGTCGAAGTCGGGTAACAAGTACATTATCATAGCCACCGACTACCTAAACTGATACGCTGAGTCCCGAGCACTTCCTTCTGCTGAGACCGCCCAGTTTTTTATTGAGTGCATTGTGCTCCTTCATGGTGCCCCTGCCGTTTTGATCACTGACCGGGGTGCCGCGTTTCTGGCACAGCTCACACAGGAGAACTTCCGTCTCAGCTGCACCAGGCGCCGCCGCACTACGGCGTACCACCCATAAACCAATGGGCTGACGGAGAGGCTGAACAATACGATGGCTGACATGATCGCCTAGTATGTGGACGTCGCCCATCGCAGTTGGGACGAGGTACTACCCTACGTTACCTTCGCGTATAATACCGCAGTCCAGGAGACGACAGGTATGTCTCCTTTCCAGCTGGTGCATGGCAGACAGGTCACCATAATGCTTGCCGCTATGTTGCCACACGAGCCGTCTGTCGACGTAGTCGATGATGCCCGTCTTGTCTGCGAGCGCGCGGAGGAAGCTCGGCATCTCGCTCGACTCCGCCTCCAGCACCAACAGCATACAGACGCTCGTTGGTACAATCTCCGTCGACGTGATGTCCATTTTTACCCTGGTGACAAGGTATGGGTGTGGACGCCGGTACGGCGTCGAGGTCTCTCCGAGAAACTCGTGAAGCGCTACTTCGGCCCGTATACGGTTCTTCGCCGCATCGGTGAGCGGAACTACGAGGTGCTGCCCGAAGAACTGCAACCGTCGTCTCGACGTTCCTCCCGCCCAGAAATTGTACACGTTGTCCGGCTTAAGCCGTATTACACGTGATAATCGCCGGCATTTTCCACTGCCTCCTACATCGGCCAGACAAATTTCTGGGCCCCTGTGTGGTTTTCCGCCACGTGATTTTTGCTCTCGGGTTAGCATCGGGACGACGCTTCTTTATAGGGGGAGGTATTGTAACGAAGAGAAAGTTGAAGTGCGATTGCCGCGTGCCGAAGACGACGCTGCTGATGGCGGACCTGTGTTCTGGTTTGTGTGTCCTTGTGTTCCGGCTATCACCAGCTGCGCTCGCCGCTAGCCTGTACGTCAAGCAAGCCGTGACATTATTTTAGACAACAGCGTGAGGAGGCAACACGAAAATGAAACTTTGAACTGACATCAAGCACACAATATATGAGAGAACAAAAAACAGCAGGATGCTTCCATTTCAGATGCGGTCCTTTAGTGTCCTACGCAATCTTTCACAATGGTAGCGTTTAAGCAATATCTCTAAACTACAATTCAAAGATCCGCTACAAGGCTCTGTGTTGATGAGGAGAGCCTGGCTGTTTCCCGCTACCATAACTATTTTAGACACACACAGAGAAAGGCCCCGGTCTGGCTCTGAAGTATGATGGTATGTAATGTACATATTGCGACTGGTAAGCGTGTGAGTGGCACTAGCAGAAGCGTCCCGATTAAAACTTCGCTGAGTACATAAATGTATCTGTGGAGCTGTTGTTGCTGGCTCAGACTTTTCAAAGCCCATTGCAGTGATTTTTTTCTTTGACATCTGGATAAGCTCCGCCTTTGTTACTGGAACAAAGAAATGGAAGATAAAATAATGGAAGCGACAGCAAACACAGGGCAAGCTACGAAAACGGGACTGTTAGTGTGTCGTGTTCATTGCTTTCCAAAAATCATATGATGCGAAAAATTAGATCCGTAAACAGCCGGTTTCTCCCTGTCTTATGTAATTACTTGAATTCATGAAAAAATCTTGAAATATTCTCCCGCTCAGAATGACGCTTACGTCGAGACCTGCTACAACGTGACCACGCAGTTTTTCTCTTCTTTGGGAAGCGTGCGCTGGGCTGCTGTGTGCACGGATTGCAAGCACAGAGGAAGTGGTATAGTAAGCGTTCTGCGAGCGCTCGCAACAATAAAAAAAGCACATGCGTCGACTTTATGTCAAACGCCACCAAGCTTTGCTAAAAGCGTTAGGCTAGACTGTACACGCATCACACGTTTGGCACACTTCTGAAGTCTGATCACGTAGCGAAGTAACTGCAAAACTCATGTCCAAGCCCCATTACTTGGGCGGAATAGAATGCCTTCATCTTTTCCGCCGCGCCAGTAGACGTCTTGTTTTTCGCCAGGTCGCTAACGCCAGTCGGTGAGGCATCATGGAGAGGTGTAGCGCAAACCAAACAAGGACGACATAGAGACGTTTATGGTAGCTTTTGCGCCGTCGCTCGAAGTATTTTACGTACGCATAGCTCGGCGCAGCTGACGAACTCATAGTGGAAGTGTCACATGTGGCTGCAAAACACACAATGTAATAATGGTAACAACCCTACACAAACCGACACAGTGCTGAGTGATGACACAACGTTGGACGCAAACAACCACAAACTTTGGTTGTCATGGCGACGCGGACCGCACAAGCGCTGCATACGATTATAATGACGGCCTCTTCGTTGCAAACCAGAATAATAAAAGTTTTATTCGTTCAGTTTCGTCTGTTTATTTCCTGCGGCAGAACTTTCGTCTCCGACCATGATCTCTGTCCCGCTCCATGTCGCAGCCTCCTCGTGCGGCGCATCCGGTCATCCAGTTGACTGCTGGCTGACCGCATATAGAAGCAGACAATGCGGAGCCCTACGCACCATGAAATACTTATAAAATTTGAAAAGTTACAAATACTACTTTGCAGGAGAAATAGTTATGGGCGCCGTGCTAAGCCGTGCCACAGAGCGTTCGTCCAACACAAGCAGAACCAACTGCAGAACCAACTAGCCCGCAAGTCACTCTTGCACCTGTGACAGCCATATAGTGTGAATAGGGTGGCTTAGTGTAACTCTACGGGCTTTATCATGTATGAGCTTTATACTACTGCTGTAACCTAGATCTCTGAAATGTTCTGCGGTTTTTGATTGCCACTGCATTACACAAAGTAGTCGCTATATGACAAATCACCTTCGGTTTCAGTTCCATAGCTAGAAGCTACTGGCGCACGGTGCCTTATTGTGCATTGCGCTTTTTACTTGGTGCTTTAAGCAGAAAGTTTTGTTTGGCTTACGACAAACAGGACGCACCTATAAAGTCTGGGCCTAGCCGTCACACGACGCTAAATATTTTCAGATCGTGTTTCGAAATATTAAAGCTCATGTTGCGCGGC